>NC_064921.1:366906701-367260867 GCF_023897955.1 Schistocerca gregaria | reverse complement strand
AGTGAACTGGCAAAATTGAAGGTGTGAAGTTTCAGACATTAGGAAATGGCGTTGATTCAACCGTTCTTAGTACATTGAAGACGACGGAAGTCAGTGCTACAACTCCCATTAGACGCCACATTGACATTAAGATTCCATATCACCATAACTATTAGTAGTCATAGAGAAGTTTTTCACAACTTTAAACTGGAACAGTGAAGAAGGACTAGGTTCGATGGGACAAATGTGAAACTCCTACATATTGCTGCCGACTTTGCACTGTTCGCATCGTGTGCAAATAATTTTCAACAGCGATGGAAAACGCTAACACTAACATTTGAAATTTATCCTGCAAGGTAAGATTAATATTACAAGCAAAATGATGAACACATTGAAATTAAACTCGGAGGCTTATCTCCGATCAATCGCTAAATTAAAGCCACGGTGAAAATCTGGTGAAGTTTTGCACAGATGTAATTCCGTCATGAGTTGACACAAACGGTGTCTACTAGTAAACCCTAAAGACGGAAACTGTAAACGTAGCTAAAACATTGGTTTCTCTAGTATAGTTTTTTTTACGCTATTAAGTGATACCAGAAAACGTTTTTGTCAATTACACAGGTGTGTTGCGAAGTGCCTCTAATATGTCCGTCTATCGCGTCATGTCGCGTCATGTCGCGTCATGTCAGTTCACGCTGCACAGCAACCACATAAAGGTGCTTCGAAAAATTTGTCTCCTCTCATGTGTGAAATCCTGTTGAGGAGTTTCGTCTGATTTCATGCAGCCCACATAAAGTAACTGTCTTGACTTTCCATCTTCATGACAATTCTCGGCCGCGCGGGATTAGCCGAGCGGTCTCAGGCGCTACAGTCATGGACTGTGCGGCTGGGCTGGCGGAGGTTCGAGGCCTCCCTCGGGCATGGATGTGTGTGTTTGTCCTCAGGATAATTTAGGTTAAGTAGTGTATAAGCTTAGGGACTGATGACCTTAGCAGTTAAGTCCCATAAGATTTCACACACATGTGAACATTTGAACAATTCTCGTCAGCATACTGCAAGCGCAACGAAGACGCTCCTGTTGCGTTATCGATTGGACGTGTTTGATCACACACGGTACAGCCCGGACTTGGCTGCCTCTGATTTTCATCTCTTCGTTCACACGAGCCGCTGGATGAGTTAACAGCATTTTGGCAGAGACAACAAGCTGCAGAGCAGCGTACGGAATTAACGGAAATCATAGGCGGGTGCTTTCTGTGATGAGAATGGCGGGGAGTTGGTACCACGCTACCACGCTACGACAAATTTCTAAGTCAGAGCGGCGACTATCAAGACAAAGAGCCGGAAGACATAGCTAAATGTTGCTAATAAAATAATTTTTATTTCCACTGCGACTTCCATTACGCGACCGATCGGTGACTGGAAAAAAATAGCCCTTGTACTAAGAATTTACAACAAAGTTACAGAACCAGCTGAAGAGTTTTTGTATTCGGAACAGTTGAAGAGAACGGGAAAGATAAAAACATGAAAGTAAGAATGGTCCGAAATTCTCTTGAATAGTTAAATAAGGTTTCAAAGCGGAGAATAAGCGCTGTCTGAGACGAATAGTTTACAATCAGTCTGTACTACCAGTTTTGACTTATGGCAGCGAGACATTTAATTACAATACGAATACCATTCAAAACCTGTGGGTTTCTCACCGAGCAACATATTGATGCTTGTTGTAAATTACTAGGACTGACAGGAAAATTGGCCGGCCAGTGTGGCCGAGCGGTTCTAGGCGCTACAGTCTCGAACAGCGCTACGCTACGGTCGGAGGTTCGAATCCTGCCTCGGGCATGGATGTGCGTGATGTCCTTAGGTTAGTTAGGTTTAAGTAGTTCTAAGTTCTAGGGGACTAATGACCTCAGAAGTTAAGTCCCATAGTGCTCAGAGCCATTTGAAACATTTGAACAGGAAAACTTGGATTCGAGTGGAAGTCGCAATTGTTACTACAATAAAAATAATATTAATTTGATCGGGGCATGCAGTCAGACAAATGTATACTCACTGAATCAAGTAAGTTCTCTCGACGACGTAGTGGATTATGGGTAGGCCACATTAGAAAACATACGACAGCAACATGAATAATTACCGGAAGACTGTAATGCGAAGGATGAAAAAGTTGTTTATTTCAATTATAGCTACAAAGTAATAAAGTCATGACTCAGTAGCTCCATTAACGGCTACTTTAATATCTGTACTGGTTCGTTAGATTCTAACACATAACACTAGTACTGTGCATAGCAGCTTCAATATTAAAATACTGGACTGCATCTCTCAAACCTTTCTGTCTTTATAAAACATTTTCCTTTTTAGATTTTGTTTGTAACTAACAATATTCCAGCGATATTATGCCTGCCCTTGAATGCTAAGAAAGTACAACTGTAAAGTTATATATAAAACGCCAGCAAGATACAAGGGCGTTATATTTCGGCCAAGGATGCTCGCCTACCACTAACGAAATGAATGAGTATACAGAATATCACGTACATGCGGACAGTAATATGTGGGCACTCTGAAGACAGCCTTGGATGACAAACGAATACATGAGAATAAAAAAAAGGGAGAATTCGTCTATCAGCTGTGGTAGAGAGCACTTTGCAATCAGGAAACCACAGGAGACAGTGTGATAAGACAGAGATCCTGGTTTCCACATGCGAGTACTTTGATAAGCTCCACAGAGAAGCAACACAGATTGCTAAATTCGACAAATTATTCTTTCGGAAAGAGGAAGATGTTATATTCAGCGGCACATGATTTTCAGTAGTGAAGTGGAAGCGTAGTGGTCTCCATCCAAGCAACGATAGCAGCAGTGTACGATAACAACCGACAGCAGCCAGCTGCATTAGAATTTCAAAAACATGTGACATCGCGCCTCTCCGTTGATTCAACTCGCTGCGGAATTTCAGCTCAGTCTTTAGCGAGCCGTTGTGTGCAGTGGATGAAAGCCACGACTCCTTCCCTGAAGATGTTCTTCGCATGTGGGTAAGAAGCTTTGAGTTTTTCAAAAAGTTCACCAGGCATAATAGCTCGGGACATTTTCATAATTGTGGGATATACTGTGCTGAAAGCTCTAATTTTATGATGCAAGTGCCACTGTCATTTTCCTCTTTTTGTGTCCCGTGGTGCTTGGGAAGAACAACTAACTATAAACTTTCGTATGAGCTCTTCAATTTATTTTATTATTCTACCGCATATTCTATCGATTTGTATTGCGCTGTTCTGCTTGGCGCGCTTGAGTGTAACAAACATAAAGTGCCAGTAAATAATGCGCTACAATATTACTAGCAGGATTGGCTACCCGTAGATGATGATTCTAGATATCTTTGGCTGCACCATAACAGTTGTCCGTATGTTATGGTACGGCAGCTTTCTGCACGTGAATTACTTTTGGATGTAATCTAGTGAACTATTGGGTTATATTTGTGCTATACGCGCACAGGAAAGGAATGGGTGCCTTTACAAATGTACTGGCTATTTAGTCGGATGCGATGTGAAGCTTGAAGCTTGAGGCTTGTGATAAGTATGAGTAACTAACTTCTTTTATGAAGTATACATGTATACCAGACGTTCTCTGTAGACAGACAACGTATAAACCAATGTCACAATTTTGGTGGATGTATTTCTGATGCTTGAAAATGACTGACAGTCGAAGTTAGCTAACAGCACGGACAATAAATGTATTCCAGCTTGTTTGAACCATGTTTTCTTCCTCAAAAGTTCCAACTTCCCTTTGTGGCCATCACATTGGAACTAAATGATGTCAGTATCTCCGTATCTGTTCTTTCTAGCATAAATACTCTCGTAGCATTCTTGATGAATTTATTAACTGTAATAACCATTGTCGCTAAGACCACCTCATAATCACTAACCCCTGTCTCTATACTGACACAGTCGATAAGGTCAGGCCTGTTTCTAAGCTACGAGATATGAAATATTTCCATTGCGCGTGGGCAGTCCAACGTACACGAATATCGACAACACCCAATAAATGCTAGATTGTGCTAGTATCAGGTGACCTGGAGAGCCAAGCCATGGTCTTGAGATCACTGGAATGTTCATCAAGTTACCTCCGTGAATCCAAATAGGTTTTACATGTGGCATTGTCCTGTTGAAGCATGGTATCTCCAACAGGCTACTCCAGTACCAGAAATAGGTGCCGGTAGTTATCAAGACTGTCTACATAACGTGCCTCTTGCTTTGTCTCCTGCAGCCTGACAACGGGACAGTTCTGGGACCATGTGGACACGTAAGACCTTGCTGACACGCAGGGAGCATAGATATATGGGACACACGCCTCCCTCTCACGAACCCGTCATCTCTGTTCAACTGAAACCGTGGATCATCGGACCATGCTACACGCAGCCACTATTCCATGGCCCATGCCAGTCGTTGATTTCTGTGTCGAGGTTTCATCAAACGCACGCAAGGTAGCCAGCAGCTGCTGAAGTCTATGCGGTGCATGTGCTTCTCTACAATCCGGGTAGAAATTGGTTCCTTATGCTCCACGTCCAAATCGGCAGCGATCAGGCACTGCAGACCGTCAATCGGGCACTCCAGAGGCGACGTAACGTCCATTCGTCAAACACTTGTGGTCATTCTGTGCAGTGGTTTACGCGTGTAAGAACTTTGTCTCTGCGATACTGAAAATCAGCACTGGACACTGTTGACCTTGAAAACCAAAATTCACATGTAATCTCCGATACATAAGGAGGCAGTCAAAGGACAGCGAGACTGATGGAAAAAAGTAACTAAACTGATAGTTGTTTCAAAAGTAATTGCGTAACTATTAATATAATTATCGCACTGTGAGACAAGACGGTCAATGCCTTCACGCAAAAATATTTGCGGTTGCCTACCTAACCATGATTGCAGCCGGGCGTGCACCTCTCCGTGCGAAGCAAATCGACGGCCACGAATATATTTATGGAGGCGTCCAAAAATATGGATATCGCTTGGGGAGAGATCGAGGATTGTATAGAGGATGTGTAAATTAAGTTTACTTACTGTTTTCCATCTATCTCGTTTTCAACTGACTCCCCCTTTCACTATGATCCATGAATCTTGCACTGATTATCCTTCCTTCGTCCCAACTCAACTAACGCGCGACGTGTGCAGTGTTCATTGCATACTTGTTTTAAGAGACTGCTCATATACCGTGCTACGCCGCATCTCGCAGCAACATTCCGGTGTCACATAGGGAACATTTCCACATGGTATAACCATTAGCGAGACTTTTGAACACCAGTTTATATTCACCTTTTTTTTGTTTGCGTTTTAGGCACATCAAACTAAGTTACTGTACCTTACAGGGTGAAATCGAGTATCCTCACTTGCTTGCTCATGCGTGAACACCTTACAGTAACGGTATTCTATACACAGGGTAGGCGAAATAAAACTGGCCCAGAAAATATTAAATGCACCTTAAGATAGGCAATCCATCATACGTCATCTACACATGAGGCTGATTGTGTAAGTTGAGTTGCCTATCTTATGGTGCAGGTAGTACTTTCCGGACCAGTTTGTTTTAGCCACACTGCATATTGCCTCAGTCTTTATCCGAAAGCCGAAATTCACATCATTCAGGTGCATACATTTTATGACGTTGAAGTTAAAATTCAGATTGCAAATGTAACACCTTAGGGTTAATCCTCACTAGGTCCTAGAATTTTCTATGTCAATGTATGCACTGGGTGGTTACAAATAAAGTGCAGCAACTCACATAGATCCACTGTGGGCAGTAACTATCGTATGGCAGAAAAACTTGATAGATATTCTAATGCTTTAACGAAGAACCGGTTTACACTGAAAAGGTAGTTCCAGTTTTGAACACCACGCGCCACAACTGGGGCTGTACAGCATTTCGTCGACGTCTCCAGTGCTCATATTGACCAAACTTTATAATCAGTGGTTAATATTATCAACATTAAGCGTTTCTCACTTATTTGCCCTTTTCTACCCATGTCCCGTTCCTAACGCATTACATTTCGAAACATTTCCACACGTCTATGTTGTATTCACAGCGCCAAATTTGCACCTGGTGGCAAAAATATGAACTAACTTTTTCTAGCATAAATCTGTTCCATACTAACGCATTAGAATACCGACCAAGTTTAATCTCTGCCCGTGCTGTCTCTGTTTCCTAGTGTTTGTTCTGCGGAATAAGATCCACTGTTTTCATGATATGGCAAATCACTTTTATTTTGCCCTTTTTGCCTAATGTCCTGACCGCTGCCACGGTCGTCAGTTAACCCAGGGGAAGGAAATTGTTTGCGCTACCTGTCTGTGAATCGTATAAATTTTGTTCTGTGTGTTACCGTATTTTAATTATTCGTGGATCGTATTTTCCGAGACGGTCTAGGGAACAGCTCAGTATTCGCCTAAAAGAGCATAAAAAACCGGCTAAATGCCACACTTAGGCTGGCATATGTGCGAATGCCATAGAAATAAAAATAAATGAAGAAGACGTACATGTTGCACAGTTATTCGTAATCTACAGTAGATGGTGGGCTCTTAACAGACTGGGTAAGCCAGGTTGGATAATGGTAAGTGCATGTCTCGTACAGCACTGTGGTCTTCGAACCTACTTTGGCGTTGATGATACCTTTACTTTTCTCATGTATTTCTTACTAAGTACATAAAGAAACATCAACCATAAACCGGTATAATTACATATAGTGCCCTTATTTAAGCATTTCATTGACACTGCCATTCGACTAATGTTTTTCACCGCGCCCTAGATCGATCAGAGAAGTGGTGGAGATTTTATAAAAGCAGAATTATAATTCTCTTTTGTACTTCAGTAGTAAACACGTCTCATAAGTGATGTTCAGTAAAATGAGGGGAAGGCGTTGTTCCTTTTGTTGATGCCATTTCTGAAATAAGCACTCACAAAATTAAAAACCTTTTTTGAAGGAATTAGGCGTGGTTTTCTCTTTCTCAGTTCGGACTAATGTTCATGGAAATTTTTCACTGATTCTATGTAGCTATATGCAGGTCAGGGACTCCGGGTTCTATTAAGAATGACGAATACGCTAGCAAACAAAAAGGTGTAAGCTTCCGTTAGTGATCGTAGACACTTTATATTCAACGTTTTACGGACGAAGCAGCAAATACGCAAAATGTTCTTTAATTTTAATCATTAACCACGTAAGTAACTAAACTTTCACCTCAGCGGCTGCGTTCTATGGACATAATATCCTTGAGACAGAACGTTAGGCATAGTTTATCCTTTACAAAACACGCTGATACTGATACTTTCCTGAGGTTGAGAACTGACCCTTTCTATGATTTCCCGATCTAAAGTAACAAACTACCAGAATGAGATTTTCACTCTGCAGCGGCGTGTGCGCTGATATGAAACTTCATGGCAGATTAAAACTGTGTGCCGGACCGAGACTCGTACTCGGGACATTTGCCTTTCGCGAGCAAGTGCTCTACCAACTGAGCTACCCAAGCACGACTCACGCCCAGTCCTCACAGCTTCTCTTCTGCAAAGGTACCGAGTTCGAGTCTCGGTCCGGCATACAGTTTAATCTGCCAGAAAGTTTCAATAAACTACCAGTTATCGTACCTGTACAGGCAACGAAATTAGAACAACAATGTTGGCGAGTATGACGAGTAATACCTCAGTACCCTATTGAACAGATCTAGAGAAAGTAATAGATAATCTAATAATAGCAATAATGTTCGAAAACAAAACTGTTGTCGACAGCAACATTTCCCGACTACATTTTTCACTTTTTCGCTTGTTTCAAGAAACGAAGCACATCATTCCTGCGTAAGTCTATAAATGGAAGTTAAAGTGTTGACACAAAAAAAACTTTGCTGAATATGGTAAATGTGAAAAAGCATCATTAATGTAGAAGTTGAAGCTGTCCTTAGAACAACGTTGGTTTGAAACGCTTTACTAGGCATGTTCAATTTGGAAGTGATATGTTTTCTTATTCCACCGAACTGTTATCCGACTTTTACTTCATTATGCATAATAGCCTACAGTATCACGTGAAAATTCGAATTACCGTGCAGCCGACCATTTAACAAACAGATTCAGCAATGTCGATGATTACACAGTCGACAAAACTGCTGCTTTTGTTGTTGTAACATGTCAAAATATTTCACGGAAGAAAGCTATTAATTGACGATAAATTAGGAAAAGTCGACGTTAATGAAGAACAGAAACAAAACTTGAAGAAAAAATCATGAGCGAGAAGCTAATATTGTACACTGAGTACTTGAAAGCCATAGAAAATCCAGTTGTGTTGAAGGAAGTGAGAAAAATATTTATGAGGACTTTTCTTGCTGTAGATAGCATCGTATTTATAGAAATGATAGTAAGAACTCCTCTCTTCTTGTCCTGGAAGGAACAACAAATCTAAAGAACCTTAGATGATACAATTAAAATATTGTTGCGAATCTAAGTATTATAAAGGAGAAAATTGGTTTGGAAGCTGTTTCGAAGCCCAGTTGCTGACGCAGGAGCACATTCTGCGTACCAGTCGTAATCTATTTGCTTCAGGTGACTACTCAAACGGTTCAGTAACTCTGCACAATAACGCCCGATTACTGGTTTACCGATTTTTCTGATAGTCACTCATTATTTTAAGATGGGACACTGAAATAAAAGACGCCACCACTTTTATTATATTTCCCGTCGAACAAAGGCTTTTACATTTTTTCGGTAGTTTCACTTTCGTAAATCTATTTTTATTTAAACTTTTCCTCCACGCCTTAATAACATATCCGTTTTCTTCATACAGCCAGTTCTTTAGATTTTCCTTTATCTTTACTGAAATAAACTTCCTTGAGGATTTTTGGTCTGGGCCTGACAGGCTCTCTTTAATCATTGCGGAACACCTGTCTCTACACATGTGTATGAAACTTGTGACAATAGTCACTTAAAATACCTGTCAAATAAGAACTACATGCTGTTTAGAAGTTTGTGCAAAGCCTTTACGAGATCTCTCTTTTCAGAAACCATGCTGATTAACAAAATTTCCGACTACTTCGTAGATATTTCCACATAAGTTTCTATTCACTGCCCACATACGCTGAATAATGGAATAGTTTCTCCATTGTCATTGCCCTTTCGTTTCTCCGTTCGTGTAATCACCGAAACAGTGCTCTGCTTTTGATAATCTTGCTGCCTGTAAGACGTTTACGTAATACACCGTTGCCTGGCTTCTGACCTTTTAAGAGCAAGAGAATTGAACTTAAAGCTGCCAACTTGCCGTTGAGAATCATAAATACTAAGAAAACTCTTCTCCAAAATTACATGCTTCTTTTTAAACACAAAATTTCTGCCAATTCATCCAGAGAATTTTCTCCGTAGTCTGATGTTGATAAAAATTCGGCCAATACGAAATAAAGAACAGTAAGGTCACTTCATGTGTTAATATTGCGGAGTTTACACCGTAATATAAGGTGCTATTGGAATCGAGCACAATACAGTAATCCATACAAGTCTACGGCAAGAGCTGACATTCTCGCCAGCTAATGGAGCGAGGCGCTGGCGTTGCTACCCCCCGACTGATTCGAGCGACACACCGCCAATTGACCCATAGTTCAAAGCTTCGATATGTCTGGGAGCGCCGGTCCATCAGTTCGATTGCCTTGAGCCCTTGAGCTTTTGATTCGCTTCCATTCTCTCATAGTCCGTACAGCGCGCGCAAGGCGCTACAAAGAGCTCGCCATAATACGACAGCTCGTGTCTGAGACAAACGTCAGTCGACAACCAATGAGCATCTGATCGATGGTGGTCAGGGACGTAGATTACGTCACGGTGACGCCTTTCAGTAGTAAATACATTGTGAAAAGGTCGTGTCGGAAGTGTATATCTGTTGCTAAACAGCAAGTGGCCCCATACCTTGACGTTGGATAAAATATTTTTAAGACATTGGTGCTGATAATGAAGACCAGCCTCGATTATGCTGCGCCAGCTTTTCTGCTCTAAAGTAACAAGCATAAATAGGCGAATGACCTGTCATTCTATGATAATGCGATTGTCGAACAAATACTAGAAACTCTCACATCCACTGAATATCTGGCGGTGTGCGTAATGAGCTATTTAAAGTACAACGAGCACATAAAATTAACTGTAGGAAAGGCAGCTGCCAGAGTGAGATTCAGTGGAGGAATCTTAGGGAAGTGTAGTCCATGCACGAAAGAGGTGGTTTATAAAATCCTCGTTCCACGATAGCTGAGAATTACTCGTCTGCCTGAGACCCTTCCCACATAACGATTGACCGAGAAAATAGCAAAGATCCAAAGAAAAGTGGCGTGTTTCGTCACAGGTTCATTCAGCAAGAGTTACAGAGATGCTCATCCAATGATAGTAGCAGATGTTACAAGAGTGGGACGTTGTGCATCCGAGGGCGTACGTTTTTAAGAGAGCCAATCAGTGCATATCTCGCGAAATGACCTTGAAGGTATGCCGCGCGGGATTAGCCGAGCGGTCTGAAGGCGCTGCAGTCGTGGACTGTGCGGCTGGTCCCGGCGGAGGTTCGAGTCCTCCCTCTGGCATGGGTGTGTGTATATTTGTCCTTAGGATAATTTAGGTTAAGTAGTGTGTAAGCTTAGGGACTGATGAACTTAGCAGTTAAGTCCCATAAGATTTCACACACATTTGAATATTTTTGAACCTTGAAGGTATAGTAGGAGAGATTGGAGCTTACTCGGAGGCTAACCGACCACCATTCCTCTCGCGCACCGGTCGCGACTGCTACAGAAGGGGGAAATGACAATGACACCGGAAGTATCTTCGTCTCATACGATTACTTTGCTTACTGAGTTTGGATGTAAACGTAGGTATAGATATAGGTCCCGTTATTCTGCTAATGGGAAATCTCTGGCGTTAGCAGGGATAAAACAAGGTCTTCCGTGTTACAATCGTACATACCTTCCGCTCAGCTAGGGAAATGGTATTAGTTTTCTGTAATATTCAAAAATAAATTTAAAACCCAATTATGTGACATTATGGGCGTTGGAAAGAGTACGTCTTTCTTGCCATGTATGTTATCCCCGTTTCATTCACGGATGGTATGTATGAAGGGTGTCAGATGTAGTCGTTTTGAAACTACCTTCAGAAGTTCGTCGGTGGTCTCATAAAAAGTTACACAGTACTCTCAGATTTTACACTAAATATCGCCTTTGTCTGACATCTGCGTCGTTCCTTTTCTGAATACTTCCTGTGACAATTATGAGAAAAAAAGCCTCTGGCCAACAGTGTGCCGTTTTCCATTATCCTCCAAATGACCGAAGCGCTGAATTCGCTTTGCTCATGTCCTGACCTATGTGTTAGACGGAGTACCATATTCCTGTGCACTAATACTCTCAAGAATTCGTATAACGTGACTGCATCCGATGTAACTCATTAATCTTACATCGGAAGGGTACTTCCTTTTCACCTTTAACAAGCTGCATTATCCTTCGTTCAAGCCACTTGTCAGGCCGAAATACAAACACTCCAGTGTCATGCTGTTTTGTACAGATAACACTTCGTCAAACTACATGGCGCAAAACTGAGACGTTAATACCACATAGGATGGAACTAAGACACCATCCCGCTTCATTATGGAACACTGAAATTACTATTAGGGGACGGTGAAAGTTTTGCGTCATAACATAACAAAAAGTTATTGATATCACGAAAAATATTTTTCTTACGTCGACACGTAATGCCAGTTGGACAGCAGAAGTCTTTTTTCCTTTATCCTTCTTTTTAAGATAGCCACGTTATATGTCTTTCGTTTAAATGAATAAACGGGTATAGGGGTTGTTATAAAATTCTGCAATTCCAGACAACGGATTCCACCTGCGTGGAAATATCAATGGAAACTACATGAAATCAAGTAACTAGGTTTACACACATTGCTTAACACCTTTAACATACAAAAACTTTGGCCTTTTCATGTAAATTCGACTAGCAGGAAAAATATCAGCATGTCGCTCTTTAAGACTAAGAGTTCTCACCTTGACCGAAAGCGCTGAAAAGATTTAACTGTTGACGCCTTCAGGAGAAGCGCAAAAACGCAGCTCATATTAAAGTATGACTTCCTTCGTCGTTTTCACGTTACATATTGATATATAGATACTGAGTTTTCTGTTCTTTCGATTGACAAATATGTTTTCAGCCTTACGAAGGTTCAGCAAAAGTCAATCACTAATTTATCAGTGCCACAAATGACGTTATGTATATCACCGTCACCGAACACCACGCGACACGAGCAAACAATATCTAAACGGCGGATTTTGATCGCTGTTGGAGATACTTCTTTTCCATTTCCATCTATTTTCCGCGATTTCCTTAAATCACTTCATGTAACTTCTGGTACGGTTCCTTTGAAAAGGACATGGCCGATTTCATTGCCCCATCCTTTCGTAACCCTAGCTTGTGCTCCGTCTCTAATTACCTCGCTGTCAACGGAACGCTAAACTCTTCTGCTTCCCTTTTATTTGTCTGCAGCTAAGAGCTTTCTACAAGGATTTAAGATCTCATTTAAGGAGTTTATTGACTTTATCGCTTCCCTTGCCTGAAGTTCAAGTGTACCCAGAATCGTAAACAAGGTGTCCCTGGATTCAAGGCGCACCTTCCAAGCGATATTACTGCTGATACCTCGGAAACATAGTTAGTAAATCATTTACTTCATGTGGTAGTATCTGTTCCAGTATCGTGCGTCCCTATTTTCAAAATAAGAATTCTAATAATTATACAGGATAACAGGAAATTTTCCATTGAACTCATTGTGTAACTCAACTGCCTCCATACCCGCAAAGAAATCGAACGCCTTTACGAGGGTATGTTTTCCTAACCGCTTTAGTCGTTTGCGAGATTACTTCCTTATTTACACGATGCACATGACGTTCATACCTACACAGGGCTGAGTAAAGAGCACTGTGCATCACTGCAACCAAAAAATGCTGAACGACAAACTAAACGAAAGCACTGCGAATCGTGTATCGTTAACTTGTTAGCGTAACTACTAGACGGATCTGGAGTCTTTGCACCACAACATTCTCATACACAAAAAACCACCTGCGTAAACTTCTAAGTGGTTTAAATCTAAAGATCGTTGTGGCAACGCTGTCTTTGAACAATCCCTCAGGTGGATGGCTATTCCTCACAAATTTAGTGTTCCATAGCAACCCAAAACCCCTTGCAGCCAGAACGGTGTAACGACTACAAACATTCCTCCATGAAAGTGTTCTGTGTTCATCAAATGCACTGAATCTCGCCAAACGATTTCCACCTGATTCATCTGTTGTTTTATTTATCCGTTCATTTTATATTTATGCTTGTATTTTTTCGCGAAAAGGTTTTGCTAATGATTAGGTACCGCAAACATCGTTCAGTAAGTTACTGAGTTCAGATAATTGGCTTCTACCTCTGAGAGAAGTGATAAAGTTAGCTACATGCTTAATTAAGTTATAAGTGCACAACATTTGACGTTTGGCATTTGCGGAATATTTTACACATTCTGTTTTTTAATACGTGGATGTGCGTTTGCCACTTAAAGGCGAATAAATAAAATGTATAATCATTAAATTTCGGTCATACAACCGTGAATTTACGTGGTTGCATGCTTTAAATGTAATGGGTTATTCGTTACGTTGTGAATCTTTGAAAATGCTTATCAACGTACCAGTAAACAAAAGAGTGATAATTATATAGTATATTAGTATTAATTTTGTTCCAAAATAAAAATACATTAATGGAACAAGATAATTTTTCATTTTGTTTTTAAAATTAGCTTTACTGTCCTTAGGTATACTCAAAATATTCGACTATCCAAGTAACGTAAAAATTTGTATTCAGCTTAATTCTCACTTTCTGGCCAAAAAGTGAGTATCACCTTGTCATCCAATATTTCTTTTCAGCTAAACTGCTGTTTTGAATGAAAAACTTCTTAAGATCGAGGTACTGCTGTTTCGTTCCACAACGAAATCAAACCTTTAAAGTGTAACAACTTTCATACGCGTTTGCCGACAAAACTTCTACACATTATCAACAGTCAAAAGTGAAGAAAAAGAAAAGCCTTGCCTTGCATAACAATTGTTCACATTTCAGGGCAAGAACTGCCGCACTTGTTATTGGACATGTCCAGGGATCGATCTTATCTATGAGGAATGAGTAGCCAATGAGAAATCAAATCACTGAAGATATCTGTAAAACAGATCTGCAGAAAAGAAGTATTCACAGTACTGAACGTTGTGACATGAGAAAAAAATATCGATGGCAGTGTATAAGAAACTTCAAGTAGAACACACTGGCCTCTATAAAAAGTGGAGGGCCAGAGTTGGCGATGAGGCTATTGGTCACAAATCAGTGTTGTTACAGCATTTCTTGCTTGCTGAATGAACAGCAGAACCAACCTTCATCTTGATGTGGACTAGCACTTGTAGCACAACCACTTAAGTTCCCTAAATTAACAAATGCGAAGCTATGTCAGGTCACTGCAAATAGGAAACTAACAGCTGAATAATTACACTGCTATTTATGTTAATTACAACACCTATAAAGGATTGTGTCTAGAACGTGAAATCTGTAGCATGGAAACGTATCAAAGACAGATATTAATAATCATCGATAGTTTCGCTGTTAACATCAAAAGTCTGCAATGAAGATAATGACTGAGCATTTCTGTTAATTCAAGTACCAAATAATAAAGTTTTTATATGAAAACATATCGCCGTTGGGAATTTTTTATTTTCTACCAACGGCTTTTGACTGGACAGATGCAACATTCTTTCGGAGCAAATCAAATTTTATGACACTGAATGCGCACATAATGCTAATTTACATCATACGTAACTAACTGGAAAGAGTGAATCGAGTAATATAGCTCATCATTTTGGATAACGAGTGATATCCAGGTGAGACAAATCTCTGCTAGTCTGCCACAGGCCCCGATGTTGGGTCCAGTGCGATTCTTGTTACATTTGAATAGCCTCCCGCCTTATACGGATGAAGTTGAAATAATTCTCCTGGCTGACGATCTAGGCGTTATGAATCAAGGTCACCAGAGTTGTACTGACCGAAAGAGAACTAAAGGAAATTTTTATGAAAATAGGCTGTGTGCAACTGTGGCAATAAGAGTGGAGTATGATGGAAAGACAGCTTGAAAAACAGAGGTCAGTGTATGTGTTACCGGCGTACACCACTGAAAAAAACATCTCAGTTTTCTAGTTTGGTTATTCTGCTGAGATACTGTGACGTTGCGACTTGTCATACTTGTCATCCTTTGACGAACGTCGCGGTATCCCAACATTGCCACCAGGCTGGAAACTCAAATGCTTTTAGTCAGTGAAACACAGAATATTCGAAAACGTTAGAAACAATGTCTTCTGGAACAACTGTGACTTCTTTTAAACATAACTTATCAAAAGACAGTAATTTATTTTGTTTCCCCTTACGGTTCATTGGCCCATTTCCAGCCAGTGATCAGATAGGAGACCATCACTGCTACACCTTCATCAATTTTTAATGATAACATTGTTCTATACATAATTATATAGATTTAGGCTATTTAAACACAAATGCTTGTTAGAATGACAGAAGTGTCTGGAAGTACGTATTCTTTAAAAACTTGATATGGGTTGACAAATTTTGTTTTACGTGTGATAGCTGAGTCTGGGGATTAAAATGTTTAAAATGTGGTTTACTTTGGACACTTTCCTTCATTAATATCAGATGGGATAGTTATTTACGGCGATTCTGTATTTGGACATAGAGAAAAACAGCACAAAAAATTCTGTAATGCTTACATATGACACACTTCACGGCTTCTGTGTACTGTTTTAGAAGCAACTGCACGTACTACAACAGTTCCAAATTCCTTCCTGATTTTCTCGTTAACAATAGTTCATAACTTTAAAGCAACAACAGTATTCTTGAGTATAGCAGAAGAATAAAAATTACTTCCACAATTCTTGACTTAACTATTGCACAAAAATGTACAAATTGTCACATATGTTATTAGTGAGCTGTAATACTAATCATATAGTGTGGCTCATAATCTTATAAAATCCTATTACTAGGCGACGCGTCGGCAGCTAGCGTATTATTGGTCTTAAATGCATGTGTGGTAAATGCAAGTAGAATTTAGTGACTTGTTTCAATAAATGATGACGAAAGAATGTTCAAATGTGTGTGAATTCCTAAGGGACCAAACTGCTAAGGTCATCGGTCGCTAGACGTAACACACTACTTAATCTAGCATACGCTAAAGACAGCACACACACCCATGCCCGAGAGAGGACTCGAACCTCCGACGGGAGGGGCCGCGCAATTAGTGGCATGGCGCCTCTAACTGCGCGACTACGACGAAAGAGCAGGAAGAGGCTAAAATACGGCACTTCACACGCCTCCTCCTCTGTAATTGTTTTAAGATGGTTGGCGAGACTTATATCCCTATTTGTCAGATCGATTTCGACCGACATTGCAAACTCTGAATGTCGTATAATATCGTTGAACAGATGTCAACTATACCGGGCTATATGATTCACATAGTCCATTAGTATTTTCTTTCGTAAGGATCGGTACGATACTAAATCGATAACTTTTTGAAAATATAGGGATATCAAATCATCCTTGTTACGTATATCTGTGGCTTAAGACATCATTTAGGAAGGTTGAGGACCCACCCTTTACCGCCAGCAGGAGCCGCAAATTCTGGCTTCACGTGGTACGGATTTCGGCGGGACGGAGATTCGCTGTAGAGGAAATAATGTCAGTGAGTGGACGCACGAAACGAAATGAAGTACATATTTCATTTCCTCGTTTTGGAAGCAGTTCTGAACCGATATTGTGAAGTTAGAAATATATGTTTCTGTTGACATGGTTTAGCTTATAAATTACGATATTACATACTATTATTTTTCATACGAAATAAAGAATTACTATTACGTAACGCAAGGGGGACATGTTACTACATCTCAGGTCTAGAAAGCAACTTTCAGCTACACTCCATAATAAAATATGACTGAATCGATCAGTTCTGTAAAAGTGAGTGTATACGTCAACCAAAATACATCGTCAGAAAATTAAGTAATAAATGAAGAAAGGAAGTGACATTTTGATGAGATGAACTACATCTTATAATTCTACATTTATAATACAGTATCGCTTAAATTTTTTTTTATCTCGTAGTAAACGCACTTATTCGATAGTCCATCATAATGAGAGGCTTCGTGTTGTGGACAAGCCCTTGTTGGTTCGTCGTTGCTTAATGGGTTAAGAATGATTTATACATCGGCGTTTATTTTACTAGATAACATCTGGTGGTAGGTGATGAAAGGAACACCAATCCGAAATCCTACTGGCTTTCCTAAGCTTCCTCCCTCATTCCCGTGGATAGCGAAACGGTAGTTAGAACGCCACATGTCTCGCGGCTTGGAACTCCCTAACTCCCTCCCTTCCATGCCTGCCTCGGGTCACGCCACCCAGCCGGTTACTCTCCCCCTGGCTTTGTGGCCGAGGGAACCCCGCGCTTGGGGATACTGGCGCATCATGGCGGCCACAACTCGCAGTCATGTAAGTAGCACGCTCATTTCTAGCGTTTCTGCTCGCCACAGATATCACACACGGCAAAGAAACGACTAGGCGTTTGCCTTTATGCCTCTAAGAATACCGATGTAATTCGTATGGTATGCCTGTTGCCATTAATGGTGAATATGAATAGTGCATTTTTTAAAGCAACAATTTTACGGAAGTTGCCGCATCGTTTTCTTAACTTAGACACCTAGATATACCACACGTTATGAATAACGCGACGTTTTAGGAGTTAAACGTCGCATGCCGGCTACACGCAATATTGTTAACGTAGTTTCCTTTGTAGGGAGCGTGGAAGCCACCACTTGGTTCTTTACAAGGAAGAAAATGGGCTCAGGCCTATATGTCCGCGTTACGACATGGAAGTCCTTCGGCTATGTGAGTTAATTTTAGTACCGTGTAACCACATCTTAAACCCCAACACTGTGTCCATATTTCTTACATTATTTATGGCACAACATTTGCGTTAGAAATGCCTGTGTAGCCTTAGCCTGAAAGAACAAAAATACACCACAGTGCTGACTTTTACCGAACTCCAAAGGTTGGCGCACAAAAGGTTTGTGGGTAAGGTCAGGGAAAACAATCGGCTATAGTGTAATGGAAGGAACAATCTCAGAATATATATAAAATCAAAGTGTGCACTCACAATTACCTATATTTCACTAAGCATTTGTATTGGTCTGTGCGAACGCACAAATACAGGAAAGGGGGGAGGGGGGGTGCTGTTCCTTTCAGTTGTTCCCTCCTGTATTCTGAGTAGTCAATCTTTGTTATTTGTGTCTTAGTTTCTCTTTCTGTGTTTTTCATCCAACTTCCAGTGATTTGCTGAATCTAACAATGGGCTCACGAACTGAGTTGTTGATAGGTACGATCCGCTTGTGAATCGGCACCTTTACGTCACTGCAATGTTTTCTGCAGTCAGACCGCAGGCCCATCCACATGGAAAAGCGAGTGAAAGGTTTCCTGCTTCAAAAACAGCTGTAAATTTTCTAGAATTGCTTGCCATTTTCATGATATTTTGTTTTCGTATTAATTTATTCTCCAAAATCTGAGAAATTCGGAAACTGATGCATGTTAAAATACTGACGCTTTTTGTAATTTTTTGTTCGGGGAGAGGGTAGGGGGCGGAGTGTCACAGTCCCTGGACTGTCACGATCCGTTGACTTCCGATATCTCCCCACCCTCTCCGCCCTTGGTGCCGCTCCTGGATGCAGTCTTTGTACCGAAGGGTACGATATTTCGTCCGTCAATTGTCATCGTGCTATTCCCGACCAGGTTTAAAGAGACCTTTTCACTGTTACTGATTTCTGATTCCCTCGTATCTCGCTCTCATCTCTCTTCGTCGCGGCTCATCAATAATCTCGCTTTTAATATTTTCCTTCAGTTATGGTTGACATCCTCTCAACTAACATTAATGTCACATTTACTTTATCTATGACGTGCTTGTGGTCATATCAATTTTCATTTATACCAGTGATCGGCAAACTGTGAATCGTTAGCCACATGGGGCTGTCTGGCATCATGAGTGTGACTCTTGCACAAAATACCACGTGCTGGTGTGATACACAGTGAGTTTGCAACTTCGGTGCAAAAATCGATTTTCGACCTGGGCGAGTCCATTTATTTTGTTGTAGGCGTCACGTTTCATCTAAATGAACTTTATTTGAAACTACAGGAAAAAAGAAACTCAGTTTTGTTAATGTTACAAGAAGCTACTCCATTTGAAAACAAATAATCTCTTTTTGCTCAAGATTTTGAAAAAGAAACTTTCATTCACTTTCCAAGCCTGTTAAAACCTCGACAAGAAAATAACGTCACATTTACTTAATCTATGACGTGCGTGTGGTCATATCAATTTTCATTTATACCAGTGATCGGCAAACTGTGAATCGTTAGCCACATGGGGCTGTCTGGCATCATGAGTGTGACTCTTGCACAAAATACCACGTGCTGGTGTGATACACAGTGAGTTTGCAACTTCGGTGCAAAAATCGATTTTCGACCTGGGCGAGTCCATTTATTTTGTTGTAGGCGTCACGTTTCATCTAAATGAACTTTATTTGAAACTACAGGAAAAAAGAAACTCAGTTTTGTTAATGTTACAAGAAGCTACTCCATTTGAAAACAAATAATCTCTTTTTGCTCAAGATTTTGAAAAAGAAACTTTCATTCACTTTCCAAGCCTGTTAAAACCTCGACAAGAAAATAACGTCACATTTACTTTATCTATGACGTGCGTGTGGTCATATCAATTTTCATTTATACCAGTGATCGGCAAACTGTGAATCGTTAGCCACATGGGGCTGTCTGGCATCATGAGTGTGACTCTTGCACAAAATACCACGTGCTGGTGTGATACACAGTGAGTTTGCAACTTCGGTGCAAAAATCGATTTTCGACCTGGGCGAGTCCATTTATTTTGTTGTAGGCGTCACGTTTCATCTAAATGAACTTTATTTGAAACTACAGGAAAAAAGAAACTCAGTTTTGTTAATGTTACAAGAAGCTACTCCATTTGAAAACAAATAATCTCTTTTTGCTCAAGATTTTGAAAAAGAAACTTTCATTCACTTTCCAAGCCTGTTAAAACCTCGACAAGAAAATAACGTCACATTTACTTTATCTATGACGTGCGTGTGGTCATATCAATTTTCATTTATACCAGTGATCGGCAAACTGTGAATCGTTAGCCACATGGGGCTGTCTGGCATCATGAGTGTGACTCTTGCACAAAATACCACGTGCTGGTGTGATACACAGTGAGTTTGCAACTTCGGTGCAAAAATCGATTTTCGACCTGGGCGAGTCCATTTATTTTGTTGTAGGCGTCACGTTTCATCTAAATGAACTTTATTTGAAACTACAGGAAAAAAGAAACTCAGTTTTGTTAATGTTACAAGAAGCTACTCCATTTGAAAACAAATAATCTCTTTTTGCTCAAGATTTTGAAAAAGAAACTTTCATTCACTTTCCAAGCCTGTTAAAACCTCGACAAGAAAATAACGTCACATTTACTTTATCTATGACGTGCGTGTGGTCATATCAATTTTCATTTATACCAGTGATCGGCAAACTGTGAATCGTTAGCCACATGGGGCTGTCTGGCATCATGAGTGTGACTCTTGCACAAAATACCACGTGCTGGTGTGATACACAGTGAGTTTGCAACTTCGGTGCAAAAATCGATTTTCGACCTGGGCGAGTCCATTTATTTTGTTGTAGGCGTCACGTTTCATCTAAATGAACTTTATTTGAAACTACAGGAAAAAAGAAACTCAGTTTTGTTAATGTTACAAGAAGCTACTCCATTTGAAAACAAATAATCTCTTTTTGCTCAAGATTTTGAAAAAGAAACTTTCATTCACTTTCCAAGCCTGTTAAAACCTCGACAAGAAAATAACGTCACATTTACTTTATCTATGACGTGCGTGTGGTCATATCAATTTTCATTTATACCAGTGATCGGCAAACTGTGAATCGTTAGCCACATGGGGCTGTCTGGCATCATGAGTGTGACTCTTGCACAAAATACCACGTGCTGGTGTGATACACAGTGAGTTTGCAACTTCGGTGCAAAAATCGATTTTCGACCTGGGCGAGTCCATTTATTTTGTTGTAGGCGTCACGTTTCATCTAAATGAACTTTATTTGAAACTACAGGAAAAAAGAAACTCAGTTTTGTTAATGTTACAAGAAGCTACTCCATTTGAAAACAAATAATCTCTTTTTGCTCAAGATTTTGAAAAAGAAACTTTCATTCACTTTCCAAGCCTGTTAAAACCTCGACAAGAAAATAATTTGGATATAGACATTTGTTACTTCAAAACAACACTTTTAAGTATGAGGCAAACGTTTCTCAACAAGTTCCTGGGATTCAGAAACCTCAAAGCGACATTAGCCTTTGTTAAGAAAAATATGTTGATGCTGCTGTAACAGAATTAATTTTTTTTCCCTTTAATATTGACATTTGGAATTTTAAATTGTACGCGTAACTGATGGATTAAAAACAAAAAAATGTGAAGCTAGAAATTTGGACGTCTTTGTGCTGATGCAGAAACAATAGCACTCCGTCTTCAGGCCACGACTGGCCTACCGGGACCATCCGACCGCGGTGTCATCCTCGGTGGAGGATGCGGATGGGAGAGGCGTAGGGTCTGCACACCGCTCTCCCGGTCGTAAGATGGTATTCTTGACCGAAGCCGCTACTATTCGGTCGAGTAGCTCCTCAATTGGCATCACGAGGCTAAGGGCACCCCGAAAAATGGCAACAGCGCATGGCCTGGGTGGTCTCCCATCCAAGTGCCGACCACGCCCGACAGCGCTTAACTTCGGTGATATCACGGGAACCGGTATATCCACTGCGTCAAGGCCGTTGCCTGCAGAAACAATAGAGAAGAACAAATCCGAAATTAGTACACAGCGCAAGGGGTCTGCTTTGAAAAACCTGGAGAAGGAAGATGTGTTGATTTTTAATACCTAGAACAATATTCCTGACAAAAAAACTAGTGTTTGCTTTTCTTTCCTCGTTCGAATCTACATGTTCATGCGAACAATCATTTCCAATCACAAACCTTGTCAAGAGTAAATTGGGAAGTCATCTTATTGATAAGAACCTGGAGTCGTGAGCACAATTAAAACCAAAAATATTCAGTTTGCCTTACCGAAACTTTCCACGGGGTTCCAAGGCCACTGTTCACATTGGTATCTGTCAATATTGTAATGATTTAATTTTATGGATACGTTACTAATTAATTTTATCAGTAAAATATAATATTGTTATTAAGTACAATATCAAGTTTTATTCGACACACCTACAATTTAACTAAGACGCAAAACTTTAATTAAATTTTATTACCTTCATTTTAGAGGTCGTTGTGAAGTGAAAGAAGTTCTAATGTTGAGTACTGAGAAAGTTACGTTGCGATGGTCTGAACACGGAAGATGAATAAAGGGGAAGCAATTATACGGGACGTGCGTCGATGGAAGAGTGGGAAGGTGTCGACATCAACAAACATACCTCAGTCAGACTGAAGCTGTCTTTAGCATACGCCAGATTAGGAGTACAACGGTGTACCTGCCTATATAGCTCAAGTTCATAAAGTTTGGCTCTCAAAAGAAATTTCATTCTTTGTACGACTGATATTTGGCTCTGTTGACTAACGAGTTTCCCGGCCACTGATTTGAACCAATTTAGACTACTAAATCCTGGTCTTAATGTCATATGCCCTGTTATTTTTAGAGGAGTGCACCAATTTACATTCTTATAGTATATAATAAGTAGCCACATTCGATTAAATACGCTGCTCATTCCGTAGGCCATTGCGCTTAAGTTCCTTTAACAGGTCCTAAGTGTGGTTATTATAAAAGATAAGTAATCGTAGTTGGTATACACCTTTCTCGAACAGATTTCTCTCACCACGCTTTTGAACTAAGAAAACTTTTGTTTGGCGTGATGAGATATCCCAAAATCCACCATCTTATGATGTTAATGGGCTGAAAGTAAGTATAATGTACAGGCTTGTGATATCCAGAGCGCGCTATTCTCGTAAAGACCTCATAAAAATTCTCATATTTTACCAAAAATTCTTGTAAGTTTCGAAAAATGTTTTCATGGTATATTACAGACTACATGTACTGCCTAAAAAACTTATTTACAAGATAAATAGAACAAAAATACAAAATTTTTGTACCTGGGATTTAATTTTGTAGTACACTTCTTCTTCTTTTTCTTCTTCTCCCGTTTTATACAAAGTAACCGAAATTATTTTCTGGTGCATTTGCTGTGTTGGTTGGAGGGTCATACTTGTGTCGTTTCTGGGACCTCTTTAATACATTCTGAGGCAAGAAGTACTCCATTCAATGGGTTAGTTTCCACGAGGTCTACCTGAAATTTAACATAAAATGTTAATAACCTAAGAAGCTTGGACACGTGTTATTACGAGGTGCATTCAATTTCTAAGGCCACCGAAATCGATGAAAATGGCGTTACTTCTCGACGTAATCGCCCTGCTGACGTACACATTTTTCACGACGCTGACGCCATTATTCCATGGCAGCTGCGAAGGCTTCTTTAGGGGTCTGTTTTGACCACTGGAAATGTGCGGCCACAGAGAGTGTCTTTCATTGTTGGAAAAAGCCAAATGTCACTAGGAGCCAGGTCAGGTGAGTAGGGAGCATGAGAAATCACTTCAAAGTTGTTATCACGAAGAAACTGTTGCGTAACGTTAGCTTGATGTGCGGGAGCGTTATCTTGGTGAAACAGCACACGCACAGCCCTTACCGGACGTTTTTGTTGCAGTGCAGGAAGGAATTTGTTCTTCAAAACATTTTCGTAGGATGCACCTGTTACCGTAGTGCCCTTTGGAACGCAATGGGTAAGGATTACGCACTCGCTGTCCCAGAACATGGACACAATCATTTTTTCAGCACTGGCGGTTACTCGAAATTTTTTTGGTGGTGGTGAATCTGTATGCTTCCATTGAGCTAACTGGCGCTTTGTTTCTGGATTGAAAAATGGCATCCACGTCTCATCCATTGTCACAACGGACGAAAAGAAAGTCCCATTCATGCTGTCGTTGCGCGTCAACATTGCACGGCAACATGCCACACGGGCAGCCATGTGGTCGTCCGTCAGCATTCGTGACACCCACCTGGATGACATTTTTCGCATTTTCAGGTCGTCATGCAGGATTGTGTGCACAGAACCCACAGAAATGCCAACTCTGGAGGCGATCTGTTCAACAGTCATTCGGCGATCGCCCAAAACAGTTCTCTCCACTTTCTCCATCATATCGTCAGACCGGCTTGCGCGAGCCCGAGGTTGTTTCGGTTTGCTGTCACACGATGTTCTGCCTTCATTAAACTGTCGCACCCACGAAAGCATTTTCGAAACATCCATAACTCCATCACCACATGTCTCCTTCAACTGTCGATGAATTTCAATTGGTTTCACACCACGCAAATTCAGAAAACGAATGATTGCACGCTGTTCAAGTAAGGAAAACGTCGCCATTTTAAGTATTTAAAACAGTTCTCATTCTCGCCGCTGGCGGTAAAATTCCATCTGCCGTACGGTTCTGCTATCTCTGGGATGTATTGACAATGAACGCGGCCTCATTTTAAAACAATGCGCATGTTTCTATCTCTTTCCAGTCCAGAGAAAAAAAATCGGAGGCCTTAGAACTTGAATGCACCTCGTAATCAGTTTATGAGTTTTAATCATGTACATACTTTAGAAAAATCTGTTTTGCAATCAGCATTTGAATGCGGTAAACTCAAAACTGAGAGGACGAAATCGCTTAGTTTCTTGAATTTTTCACTTTTATGATTGCTCCTTTTGGAGTGAGTATGGGAGTCAAGCCAAAATCAGGGGGAGACGCATCTATTGGTTGTCTGTAGTTTTTGCTAAATCAAAATTGTGGGAGGAATAATACGTGGCAATAGTTTTTACAATGGCATAAGCGAAGATCTTATATCTCTGAGATTTTGTGACTGAGCATTTTTAGGATTCAGAACTGCTAGTTTGGACAGCACTTTACCACCCATATCAAATCTTACTTTGATCTCGCACGAAGCTGTCTGTAACATTTGAGAATTAATAGTACTAATTAGGTGTGCCAGATATAAATATACAAATATATAAAAAAGACGAAACAATAAAAATATAAAGTCACGTATGAGCAGCTTTTATATCTGCAAAGATCATGTTATTCATACCTACACGAAAGGAGAAACATTACATTGCAACTAAACAAAATTCTTTGGGATATTTTTGCTTGAAATTCATTGGAAGATAAAAATGAACTTACCTCATTTTCTATAAACTCTTGATAAAATAAAGACACAGTGTACTCACCACAAAAAGTCCTATATCGATGATAAAAATCCTTAAGGTGTTGGTGATTCTTTATTGCAGTGCCCCAATGCTCTTCAGAATTTTTGCATCTAAGTACAGCTGTGATTCATCCGGATGATGAGCTGCATTTTTTGGGTCAACATCATTCGGATTTCTTCCCATGACATAATAACGTTTCATCAAATGCACAAGTATTTCTCTATAGAGAGTTCTAATCGTGCCACGAAGATTAACCATACTACTGTTGCAGACTGTAAAAATTTGTTGAAATTAGTAAATTTTGGTAGAATACTCTCTAAGAACATATAGGCATTGTGTAAATAGTTAAAAACTTGTTCATCACTTATAACTCGCTCAGAAAGCTATTTTTGTTTAAAAAAACAGCATTAGAGCATCCCATTTTACAACACTTTTATAACAACCGGCATCATTGTAGCCAACATGTCTGCGAAGGATGAAGCAATTAATGTGGTTCCTAGTTTAAAAACACTTGGAAAGAAGCATTATGTTTAGCCGATTTCCACTCAATATGACGTAAAATAAAATGTATGGGATACAAAATGCTGCAATATCTGAAATTCTTTGAACTCCGCCTGTCTCTTGGCACTAACTTGAAAAAAAAAAAAAACGTAAATATTCCGCGCGAGGTATTCACAAGCCCTTGGAAGGTTTTTGCGCGTCTTCCTTGCGCATACATGCGCCGATTGACAAAGCAGTTCATTGCAAAACTTCCCGGGCAAGTATCTTGGAATATGCTTGCCACCGAATTATGAACTTGCCAACATCGTATGGCAACTATATACTGCAAATCAAAAAACATTTCCAAATTAAATGTTTGGCTGTTGGAACATTTATTCTAGACCATTGTAAAGATTCTCTGCAGTGGAAGTTTTCTCAATATTTACGTCTGCATCATCGTTAACTTCAAAATTTTGTATTTGTGAGTATTCATATAACTCCCACAGCTTACTTTCAGAAGTGAAACAAAATTAAAGCTTAGGAGAAACTTTTGTTCTGGAATTTAGTTGATCAGTAGTTCAAGAAAAATTCTTATTATTACCCACCTGAATATCTGTCATAAAAACGGACCATTGCACAGTAATGTTCTGCAGTTCGGACATTGGTGGACTCGTCCGCCATTATGGCAAATTTGGCATTCTATAGCATTTTCACCCTCACTTCTGCGTGTGCCACTTTAATCAGATTAGAAGCTATAGCCCATGCTTCGTGCCGTTAAGAGTCATGGCCCGTGTAATAACCGAGTCTGGAAACGTTTATTTCAACAAATAGGATAAATGATCAACTGCTAAAAACACCAAATTATGTTCTTCTAAGAATGCTGAAAATTTAATTTCAGCAATAGCAACCTTCCTCTTAAATGGTTGCGCGTTTGAGACAAACTGAGAAACTGAAGGTCGTCGTGCAGCAGCAAACTACACCACGTTAAGGTACTTCTTACATTCTGAATGGCTTTTAATGTTCTGGAGTTCAGAAACCAAACTTACATCGCGCTCTGTACAGATCATATCAGCCAATTACGGAATTCTTGTGTATTTCGTGGTTCTCGAAATTTTTGCAATTTATGCACAGGACGTTCAGTTTCAGAGATTTGCCTCTCTTTAGCCTTTTATTCGGGCGTGCGCGACCGCGAGGTGCTTCTGTTTTCTTCTAACTCACTGTCACTTCCCATTTTTGCATATATCTCAGCAATACGCAACGAAATGAAGCACTTCTTTTGTAGTAACTGGACAGTAAATGAAAGCAGCTGAGCGTACAGTGACTGCGAAACACTTGCTAAGAGTAGCGTTTGTTGAAGTCCAAACCATCCATCATGATGCAATGTCATTATAAAGTTATTATTACTATGACAGTTGTTTATATTTAACAATTCCACTAGGGACACCCGGGTATGGCAGGGCAAATTACTGTTCATTGTTTTCCAATTGCATGAGAGTATCGTCTGAAAACATTTTAGCGCTTTGAAATTTAGGTGGTCGCTCTGTTTCGGAAACTTAGTTCAAAATTTTATACAAAACAAAAGTGATTCGTTATTGTTAGCGTTTTCTAATTTTTTCTAGGGTCAGGCTTTGAAGCTTCATTCTAGACTTCGATTGTTGAGCCAGGATTGGCGGCTAGGCGGTGAGTGTCTCTGGCTGAAGCTGATGAGAGGGACCGTATTGTCCTTAATCATGCCCATTTCATTAAATATAAATATTTCTCCAACAAATGTGCATAATGTATAATTGGTAAGAACTTGGGCAAAACGTTTGGGTACGATATTCGCTTTTTCCTCGTACCTCATACGAACGATGAAATTCTCATATGCCTACGAGAATTCTCTAGAAATCACAACGCAGATATCTCCAGATATCACCTATATCTGGCAACATCTGCATTGTTGTGGCACGTCGACAGTTCACTGGTATGTTCCTCCTAACTAAATCTTTTGTCGAGTTGCAATTCGAGTTCTCTGTCAATCTCCTCTGTGTACTTGTCATCATATTTGACGCATATGTTTTGTGAAATCCTCTTGCACAATTTTGCATATTGTATTTTGACTTTTTAAATTGGCAAGAAATCATTTATTAATGTGCATTACCAGCTCTTTCTAAAATTATATTTGGTTTACTGTTCACTGCTGCCTCTGTGTCACTCTCAAATAAAACAAATTTCACGTCTGTGGGGTACTGCTGAAGAAGCATTAATATACAGAAAAGTTTAAGGGCTCTTACATGGAACGTTATGAGGCACCCACGTAATTTTTTCCCATCCTGATGACGATTGATGCTTAGTCTCCCGTTAGATACATGCAAATTGAATTATTTCAAGACATTTCTGAGACACAATAATAATTTAATTTATTTGCTTCAAAGGATGTTCTGATTTACGCAATGAAATGCATTCAACAAATCATAGGTTTTGGTGGTAGGCTATAATTTATAGTCTAATGGACTAAGATTATCATCACTGTGTAAACAGCCTTCTCAGTACAAAATTTCAAATTGTGATTTAGAAGCATATTATTAACCTTTAGATGATTAAGGAGCCACTCATACATTTACTTTTCCAAAAATTGTGACAATTCTGTTAAATGTGAATTCGGTGCAGGTTTAGTGGTATTTCTGTATACTCGTTCTTATACAACAGCTGAACTTAAGTATAATTCAGTCACGAAATATCCTGCTGGCAAGTGGTTAGTTACGCAAATAACTTAAGACGTTACTAAAATCTTGAGAAAGTTCTTCATTTAACTTCGCCGATAGTTCATGATAAGTACTAGAGTTGTTTGATTTTAAATATTTTAAAGCAGTCATTACTTCTTCTGAGTGACAGTCATGTTCGTGTTAATGATCTTACCTTGTAAAGGCTGGTCTTGTAATGAGTCTCAGGTATTCCAGGACAGCATTTACTGCCCCCTGTCAAATCTGTCTTGTTCATTACCGGTGTGAAGTGCGGGCTAAAGAGCTTTGGGACAGTACACACATTTGTTAGCAAAATATCAGCTACCTTTAACCCTTTTAGACATGAATTTTTTCTGGAGGAAAGAAAATGTTTCTTTATTTGTTAATGCTCTTAGGTGATTTTGTAATGGTTTTAGGTGCTAGATATAAATAAAAATATGTGCCTGTTTTTAAAAAGTGCTTTGTACACCTGGTTTCATTTTATGGACTAAAAACCTAATTACTAAATATTCTGTATTGCAGTAAAAAGAAAATGATCGTTCAATAACAACCTTGCAAAATAACAGAATTTCACTACACAGTGGAATATAGCGAACCAACCACGTGCATATATTCTGGTGGTCACGAGCTGCTGCGCTCTCCTATATTATATTCACTTGCTGATATTTTCATAGTAATGCCGGACAGTTGGCAACACTTCCACATGATAAAAAGGTTGAACAATCGCGAAAGTGAACCTCAGATTTAAAATGGAGAAAAGACCCTTATATTGCAACTAATACACAGTAAAAGTTAAAATTCATGATTTTAGCCAGAAGGGCTACAAGTTATATATTCGCTCCTCTCTATGTCAACTTGTACCAGTCTTTTCCATCACTATTTTCTGTAGTGCCTTTGCTTTGTCGTCTGGCATGACTATTCTTTTCTCATAATGCATTTGCTTCAAAGTGTGGATTACTTTCTTCTCATGTAATGGCTCAGCTTATGCAAAATTTTTACCGGACGTGTGTGCGATGTTGCTCCTCGTATAGGGTTGCCAACCGTCCCGATACATCAGGAGCGTCACCGTTGTGGGTCTTCTTCCTCCGACATCCCGCCAACACCCATATTTTGCGAAGTACTGTTAAGAGCTTGGCTCAGGTACGAAAGAACACCATCTGTTAGCGCAACAAATAAATGCAGCCTCAGTTAGTTTTAGGTATGTCAACAATTCTATGTTGAAAAAGTCGTCTCATAGATGGGTTGCATGTTGCATATCGACGATGCAAGCAGTTTCTAGATCTAGCGCTGTCATTTGAGAAAATGCCAAGACTTCCCCAGTAGTAGGAGGCGGGAACTATTCAAGCAGCGCCACGTGGAAGAACCGGGCAGTTCCCATTTGAATAGCGATATGATAAGACGATTCTTTCTAAACTTAATACGAACGATGAGTGCAAGTTAGTAACATTTGAAGTGTTTACTGCTAGTATATAGAGCGTGAAGTGTATAGTGACGTGTACTTCAATAACTAAAGTGTTATTGTCGACTATTTAGCCGACCGGTGTGGCCGTGCGGTTTTAGGCGCTTCAGTCTGGAACCGCGTGACCGCTACGGTCGCAGGTTCGAATCCTGCCTCGGGCATGGATGTGTGTGATGTCCTTAGGTTAGTTAGGCTTAAGTAGTTCTAAGTTCTAGGGGACTGATAACCACAGCAGTTGAGTCCCATAGTGCTGAGAGCCATTTTGAACCTTTTTTTTAAGTAGTTCTTTCTAGGGGACTGATGACCTCAGATGTTGAGTCCCATAGTGCTCAGAGCCATTTGATTTGTCGACTATTTATAGTCTAATCAACTTATCATAGCTGACGAAAATGCCCAAGAGTGGGAAGGAAAAGTGACACTTTTTGGATAATTACACAAAAGAGTGGTATTTCGTCAAGAAAGGACGAACGGATCAGGAAGCGTTGTGTGAGAGTTGCAGCTGTTTCATCTCTGTAACTCACGGAGCTAAAGCAGATGTGAGGCATCACATTTCTACAAACTTATTCGCCGTAGTATCAACAATAAAGCCTATTCCTACATACTTGATTAAAGAAGATACCCAAGAAGAACTGCTCGCGTTGCTGCTGAAATAACAACAGCTTATAAAGTTGTCAAGTATCATCAATCATTCAGTTTCTATTGACTGTGCCGTAAAGGTGAATGACGCAATGCATCCTGACTCTAAAAGTCGTCGCAAAGCGGTCTCCAGCCAGGACCGAAGCTATTGCGATTGTTAAAAATATTTTTGCACTTCACCTCCTGTCCGAATGCATAAAACAATTGCAAGAAGTTTCGTTTTACGACATGCGAACCGACTCGTCGAACCACAAGGCTGAAAAGATGTTTCCTTTAGTTGTTCAATACTTTTGACTGAAACTGAAGGAATCCAACAGAAGCTGTTGAAGTTTGAATCGCTGCATAACGAAACATCGGAGACAACTGCAAAGTTTTGTCTAGACACTTTAAGAAAACTGCAAATTCCGTAAGATAAGTTAATGGCATTTGTGGAGACAATACCAACTTCGGAGGGCTTCATCGACACCGCCAGCGGTATATTTTCCACCAGATTAAAGAACTAGAAGAAACGTAGAAGGAATTGAATGTCTTGCCCATATTCTCCAAAATATTGTATCAAGCACTGCTAGAGTCTTAACTATCGACATCGAAATAATCGTCATGAAAATATTTAATTATTTTTCAAGAGGGCAAGGACAGAGAAACTGAAAGTGTTCTGCTTATACGTTGATGCAAATCATCAGACTCTCTACCTCACTCAAAAACAATATGTCTGTCGTTAAGCCCGCATTTGAGAGAATTCTTAAGCTTTGGGTTCCATTAACACAACTTTTTGACGCCGAAAACAGGCCAACGATGTCTCAATGAAAGGAAGACTGCCAATTTTATTGGCATGCAAACCAAAATGAATTTGAACAAATTAACTAATCCGAACCCTAACCAAGAAACAATTAATTTGGTTCGAAATTTGAGGAAGAGACAATGGCTTTCTGTACCATAGCATATGATTACTTAGAGAAACGGGTTATTTCTTTTAAAAAGTATTGGTACACTATCTGAAACGCCAGATTGATTGATGATTGAAAACACTATTATACACCTGACTAAAAATGACGTGAAGATTTCAGGGGACAATTATTTTCAGGAATATATGTGTATGGAGAGCTTTTTTGACACTAATCGTGACTCGCCAGAATGGAAGTCGAAACACTGTGCAAGAAAGGTGGACTTACTTTCTTAAGGTAACCGAAAATCCTGAACGCAAATGTCAACTGCTAAAATTGTGCGAGTTTTTGTTTTCTATTCCCGTACACAACGCTACTGTGGAAAGAATATTTTCGTTTATGTCGGCCCAATAGACTGATGGAAGAAATCGACTTCTGCTAGGAACTGTGGAAATAACCTTACAGTCCCAGTTTAACTACAAGCTGACATGCATGGAATTTTACAAATACGCAAATGGGAAAAAAGACTTGCTGGAAAAGGTGAAATTTTCCGAAAAATATAGTTTATCAACTACTTTGGCAGCAACAAGTTCCATGTAAGTGTGTTCTATATAAAAGGTAATCACACTAAATGAATTTTTTACTTCATTTCTATACCCCTATCTAATTGTGTCCCGATGAGATCCCAGCTAGATATGGCAACACTGCCCTCGTGACAAATAGTAAATTGTGATGTTTGATTACGCAAGTCTGTCTTGAGCACTGCAGTGGGAGCAGCAACTGTCTATTTAATTCTCTTTCATGATACACTCTCTTCAAATTACACATGTCTTCATTGATGACAGCATACTTCATTTTGCTTGATCTGAAATCCGTGCTGGATTATGCTGATTATATAATGTTGACATTTTTGAGCTCAGATTGATATTTTCAGGTTGTTATCCGTGCCGATTTTTTCACAAACTGAGCCATTTTCAACAAATTCCAGTCCTGGTGTTCTGCAACCCTTTTTGGAGATGGACTAAACATGAAAAATTTATTTTCGTATTGGGCCCTGTTTGTTTTTATTTTTAAATTAATCATCTGACCTCATTTGATGTTATCTTTCATGATAATATATGAATTCCCTTTACGTTACCACGGTTATTACTTGAATTTGAAGAATATTAACGTTACACTTCATTACCAAAAATTACGTTGCGGAAGTCCCAATTCAGTATATGGTATCGATCTTTTCGAAAACTCTTGGGGGTTGCAATGCCATCAATGATGTGATGTGTTGGGATCCAGGTATTAAGTTGCAATGACAGTAATGTTTTTTGTTAAAATTATGTCATATATTGCCTGACGAAAAATGAAACATCCAGAAGACGTCAGATGTCAGTTTAACTTTGTGCTGATCATTGTCAGGTGAGTAAATGATTAGTTTCCATTTTCTGTAAAGGTGGAATGGCCACCTGAGTGCAGCAGTATTGTTATCAAGCCTGGTAGGATATTCATTCGGAGAAACCATGCACTCATGTGGGTCAATGAAATAAAGAAAATACAGCAGTTTGGACGGGGTCTCATTGTGGGTCTCCATGTGGCTGGCTGGTCAAATTGTGCAATATCCCAAGGTTTCGGGCATCTGGATGTGACACTGGCCTGATGTTGAACATCATGGGAATATGAGGGCAGACACAGTCGTCGTCAAGGTTCTGATTGATCACAGTAAGGGAGGATCACCATATCATGCACCGAGCACATTGAACCCCTTCGCTTGCCATCCAAGTACAAGTAATAAACTCCCAGCAACAATCCATGTCATCCTGCACCATTGGTCAGATGCTAGCAGCTGCTGGACTAGGGAATTACTGGTCCACATGTAGCCTGCCGCTAAAACCACAATGCAAATGGCTACATTTGGAGTGGTACCGTGAGCAGGAAGAATGGACTGTTGATAAATGGTGTCACATTGTTTTCAGCAATGACTCGAGTTTCTGCATTACCCTGAACAGCCACCGCCAGTCAGTATGATAGCAACTTGGGAAGAGGTCCCATTCTTTCATTGTTTTAGCACAGCTGTGTGACTCCTGGTGTCATGTTGTAGACATCATTTGCGATGTGCCCATAAGGTCTTGCGTTTGGGTAATACTTCAGGTTATGTGATTGAGAGTACTCAGGTGAAACAATTTTACATACTGACATGCTGTATCCTCTTGTGTCACCTCTTCATGATACAGTATCCTGACACCATTTTTCAAAAGAACAATGCTCATCCACATGTGACATGTGTGTCAATAAATGTCTGCGAGACACTGAGGTACTTTTGTGACCAGGAAGGTCTCCAGATCTATTTCCAATAGAAGATGTGTGGGACCACATCAGACATTAACTCTGTCCCAGTGCCAGTTTGTGGTGTAAAATCTTGCAATGGACTTGGGGGGAAGAAAAGGGGGTTGACATCATAACCCGTATGAAGTCAAACAAATGTGAAATTGCTCTTCAAACTTATTTTTTGAGACTTAAAACTGATAGCAACATATAGCCAAAACAGTATCACACTTGGAAAAACAACTTACAGTGCAAGAATCTACCTTTGTATATCACTGTATGATGCTCAGAGCCTTTCGTCAATGGATTGAGTAAGCAGTACACAGCACATGACTCTTGCATTTTCAGTAGAAGAAATATGGTATATATTTATAATATATGCGTAACTACTTGTTGGTAATTTGTAATGCAATGTGTCTGAATTTGGCTCATAGTTTCTGTTACTTAGGCCTATACAAAAGAGCACTAAATATTCAGCACATGTTGGCTGCAATGAACTCATAACAAAATTAAAATGAGATGAACTAGTCACAAAACAGGATTGACAAGGTGTCATTATGATGCACATTAAATATGAAGCTAATGTTTCCAACAATTGTGCTGTGAGATCAGACTGTTGTGAGAAGTTTTATTTCATATTCACATCTGTTGGCTTTGCTACCTTAAAAACAAATTTCCAACTTGCAATCTAATATGAATCTATTTTAAAGCGAAAGAGAGCTTGGAATCATTAAGATACTTTGAGTGAAAAACACAGTAGAAAACAAGTTCTGCTAATAGGTAGCAGTTGTGGGATAGACGTAGCCCAACAGTTTCAGGCTGCCAGGTCACAAGTTTTGTGACACAAAGTGGTAGTCTTAGTCAGTTACCTAACAGAAATCTTAGGACAGTTATGTAAAGATTTCAACAGAGATGACCAATTGCTCACAGTTGAGGGGTGTCTAAAGAAACTAGCTAACAAGAAAGAAGAAAGCCTCAAGGTAGATGTATCTCGGATTGCTGTGCTGCAGAAAATGATCATTGCATGTGACAAAGTGAGATCCACTGCTATAATGACCAGGGAAAAGACAGCAGATGTTGTGTGAGAGGTACATATAATCTCTGACCATAGGCTCAGCTTCAGTCCATCACCAGAATGGAGGCTTCAACTTTCACAATGCCAGGATACAAATGCACTTAAATTTAGTGTTGTGGTAAATTCAGACTGACAACAGGAAATCAAATTAATGGAGACTCCCACTTCACCACCTAAGATTACACAGAAACTGAAATCTACTTATTTCATCACAATATCAGGGAATATAAAATAAACTAAATGGACTGCCAGTTGCTAGTGAGTCCTCAGCAGTTGGAAAGAAATTTGTCATTTGTCTGTCTGAGCACCATATAATCATAGCAATAGAAAACCTTAAAGTGACAATAAACTGTCACATTTTCATAGATGACAAAGAAGAGGTCACTTTCACAAGAAACAGTAAATATATCAAATCTAAATGTATTCATCCTCATGGAGTTATTGTGATCATTACTTATGTCCAACCTCAGCCTACAGATCACTTTCCTTTACTTCCATTTGACCAGTTTTGGACTAGCTGCCCATCTTCAGACCTATTACAGCTGGTTCAAATTATAAATGGTTTCAAATTCAAGTTAGCAAGCTTCAAGAGTTTTGGGAAATTAGTTGTAACATGAATGTACATAACCTACCATTTGTCATATTTACAGATTTATAAAATTAAGAAACCTGATTGGTGCAACACCTACAACACTGAGAAATACACTGTGTTTGTAGAGAATGGTCTGATGTAATTCATAATAACTGCATCAATCACAATGCAAAATTTAATAGAATTAAAGAAGTTTAAAACAACTTTACAAAATCATTATGAAAAATTTGTAAAATATTTTGTAGAAGGATCGTTATTGATGGGAAGTTTGTAGCACTCAAAAGTGGCCTGTATGGGCTGAACATTAAAGATGTTGCTAATTGTAGCAAATGAAACATTGATGAAGAAGTTATTATTAATAAAAACTTTGAAACAGCTTTAAAAAGTTCCAAAAATGTCTTCTTCCATTTGCCATTACATTTGAAGCATTTATAATATGAGTCAAGTGTAATTATAAAATAATTTTTTGTAATAGATTTGAAGATGGACAGCTGGCCCAAAACCAGTTTTATGTAAAATACGGAAACCAAAATACAAAAATAAGCACATTTTGTGTAGCATTTGCTTTTGAGTTAACGCTGAATAATATGGTTCTTGTTATGGTTACAAGCGAACAGGTTCCCACAAGATAATTGAGAAATTTTCATGAAAACATTTGAAGCCCTATTGTTCTGTATGTCAGGCAGAAAGATTTGTGGTGATTTTAATGTAGACATCTTAAAAGAATCTGACAAGAAAAATGATGAATAGATGCGATTAGCTATGTGCCTGCAAAAAATGGATTGGCAGATCACAAGGTACAGTTAGTCACTTTAAAAAAGTCGGCTATATGGACAATCTGGAAACCTTCAGAGAAAATGATGAGAGTAACCAATGATTTGGGAAGATTTTAGGAAAAGCTAAAAAAAGTTAAGTGAGGTCAAGTTTATGATGAACTGAATGCCACTTCATCATATTTTTTCACAAATTTGTAACACTTTCGAAAACAGTTTTCGTGAAAAAATACAACAGAAAGTTTACGAAGAAAGACTATCGTTAGAACAATACTTTCATATTGTAAACATGAAGGTGTAATGCAACATTTTAATAAAAATAGTTAAAATCCAGGAGTATGCACATTTTGCCAGACAATAATATGAAATCTTTATAGAATGTTTTAAAAGAGAGGCAGAGAAAGAAACTTAGAAAATGACACTATTTCTATTGAAGAGAATGGAAAAACTACAAAAGACAGTTAATGTGTAGCAATATTAAGAAATAAAACAATGGAAAATCTAGAATGGAGTAGTGACAATATTATGAAAAGGATAGATTGCTACTCACCATATAATGGACATGTTTAATTACTGACAGGCACAACAAAAAGACTCCTAAACAAGTAAGCTTTTGGACAAAAAGGTGTTTTCCTGAAATAAGTGGGGCCAAAAGCTTACTTGTTTAGCAGTCTTCTTGTTGTACCTCTCTGTGAGTCAGTTTATCCACCACCTGTTCACATATTAATAAATTCTTTTTGAAAGTGGATGAAAGCATTGATTCAAGAACTTCAGAATGAAAGCAGTGAACAAATATGGAGTAAAATTAATGAAGTAAATAATTCACATACAACCCGATCTGAAACACAAAACGTAACTATCCTGCAAGTAAAATTTATTGTGGAGTTGATAATATGTCCAATAAAGCAATAAATGGTTCTTGCCATTTAATGTGTAACATTCTTGGTCATATTTTTAATACATCATTAATTCAGGGTATTTTCCAGACAGATTAAAATATGCTATTGTTTGGCTTCTAATGAGGAAGATGACTCCACATATTAGCTGGCTAGTCTCACTTCTTATACCATTTTCCAAACTTTTTGAGGAGACAGTGTAGATCTCCAGAATTGTCAATCACATGTGTAGTAATGAGGTAGTAAGTCAATTATAGTTTAGTTTTCAAAAGGGTTGCTCTGCTGAGATGGCTATTTGTATTTACATATTTTACTGGTGTGCATACTGTGTTAAACAGTAAAAAATGTAATCTTAACAAAGATAATGAGCTGATGTATGAAAGTGAAAGACCTATATCTCAGTGAGAGCAAAAACTTTAAGCTTCTTCCATTACGGAAAGGAGTGTTCAAAAATCTATTAAGAATTCTGTTAAACCTACTAAGAAAATTTCCAGAGCACCTGATGCAGCCAGAAAGGTTACCTCAAAGAATGTTTTACACTTTATCTACATCACATTTCTGTAAAGCAGATGAGAATATTTCTAACAAAATGTATCCCTAGTAAACCTGGAAATTTACTTAATTCTTTTACATAAAGTTACATGATCTTTCTTATGATACTCTTTCATCAATTTTATCAGAAAGTAAAAATACACTTGAGAAAACTATAAGCCTATGAGAGAGCGTTTCTGGTCGTAAGTTACCTTCAAGAGACAAACGTTTTAGCCCTACTGAGAGACACTTATAAAAGTAAATCAAATCACCCTAGCTTTTGGAACTATTAGTCCTTCCCTAGAGAGGAGAGGAATAGTTTTGGGGTGATTGCAAAGGAAGAGCAGATTACTCAGAACTCATTGTGAGAGGGATTCACTTGTTGTAAGGAAAGAAGCCAGGCAAAGATCTTTGTGAAAGCCAGCAATTCCATCTCATAATTTTGTACTACTCTCATTAATGTGCTACGTACACTATGCTTGCAATTACTTTTGAAAACCTAGAGAATAGTGACAGTAGTTTACGATCTTGTTGTTCATGTCTGTTATTCTACTCTCCAAATTCCCTGCAGAGGAAAAGTAGGCATACAGTAGATAAAGGAAAAAAGTTTAGACCATATCACTAAATCATCTTCAAAATGTATGTGGAAACTGTAAAAAGAAAGGAAAGGAGCATCACATTAAAAGCAATTAACAGTACTTTATCCTACAACTGTCCAAGAAGTTCTTCTCCTAGTTTTGGAAGGAATGAAGCTTAACATTAAAAATGTCATTGGCAATGAGACCACTACCGTTGACTGGAGCTTATTTATCATACTAACAGATTACATCTATTCTTTTATTATTTTGTACATCCCTAGAATCTCACTTCATGTTACCAGTAATTGAAGTGTGTGCCCATAGAATTATTGTGACATACCTTGTGCTGTTTTAGCACAAATTAATTCCATCTTATTGCCCCTGTCTACTCAGAGTTTAATATATGGCAGGACATCAACTATTTTAGCCTGAAATGATTTATAATTTGACATGGATCAAAAGAAGGGAGTGATACTGGAGGGATCTACATATTTTATAAACAGAAATATGCCACACCAGCATGTGAATGAAAAATCCACAGAACAAAAACTGATAGACTGCATGAAGCATGAAAAGCATCACATAGTATATTCCCACTGTCAAGATGATGTAACTTCATGTCACATTGCTTCTGCTGCTCTGACTGCAACAAAGTACAGGAAAAGGGTATTATATCAAGTGGAAACCAATTTCAGGTTACATGAGTGGATGTCTGTTATTACAATGCTTGTGAGAATTATGTAGATACTTGTCACAGAGATGACGGTTATCATATTTCATGGTAGAAATATATTTGATGTACCATACTCTGCCACTCAGCAATAGCCAAGATTCTTTAATACAGTTATTTATCCAGCTCCATCATACTTTTTGTAATCTGGCGAACTTTCCATTACTAATTAACTGGCAGCATTAAAAGCATTCCTCTGTTTTTGGACAGGACCCACTGCTGGATGTCAGAATGGGAAGGGAGCACAAGAAGAGACAACCATGGCACATGTTCCTGCTTCTGGCTCTTGTGAAAATTCCCTCTGCCTGGCAAATGGCCAGCATTCTTGTGATTGGTCCAGATAAACTTCCTGGAACTTACTGGTGTAGTTCAGGACAACTTTCACCTGAGGTGAGTGCTACCTAAGAAATCGGAAATATAAATATCTATAAAATTTAAAACATACAATTTTCAACTATTAAAGTCTAATGACACGTACTTATTGTGCATGCTAAATCAGTTTTGATGTGTTGTTCCATACGAAATAAATCTGTTTACGCATTTCTGTCAATTTCCTACACCGATAATTCTTGTTAATGATTTAGACTCAGATTAGATGCTGGCAGTCATAGCATAAGACAATACACTGTAATAGATGAGTTTCTATTCAGCTCTCTTTTAAGATATTGATATTGCATCATCAATTTTGAGATTATACAATTCAGATGTCCTTATCGTCACAAAACTGATAATGTCAAAGTGAATGCCTTAAATGAAAGACATTTACTCAGTATAAAGTTAAAAAAGTACTACTGATGACATAACAGAATCAGAACCAATGTTTTATTACACTGGAACAGTGCAGGAAGGAAAATTCATTGTAAACAAAAAATTTAAAACATTATGGATATTAGGAACCTAAGAGAGAATAGCATTAGTAATATGAAGGGGGGGGGGGGGGGGAAACAGATATTTCATGAAAATTTTTAACAACCATGCATCAACATGCTCACTTTTCGATAAAGAGGTAGAAGATCTCTGAAAAAAAGCTACAAAAGCTGATAAATGGCAAGAAACACACTCTAGGGGGGGGGGGGGGGGGGGGGGGGGAAAGAAGCACCATGATAGAATTATCTGAATGAGATGGAGTCAGTAGATGTGATGTACATGTACCAACAAACAAATGATTAGAATTTCAGAAAAATAGGATGATTTATTCAAGAGAAAGAGCTTCAGAAAATGAGCAGATCAATAATGCATTGATCCACCTCTGGCTGTTACACAAGCTGTTATTTGGCTTGGCATTGATTGAGATAGCTGTTGGATGTCCTCTTGAAGGATATTGTGTCAAATTATGTCCAATTGGCGAGTTAGATTGTTAAGATGCTGAGCTGGTTGGAGGCCCTGTCCATAATTCTCCAAATGTTTCCAATTGCAAAGAGATTCGGTGATGTTGCTGGCCAAGTTAAGGTTTGGGAAGCATGAAGACAAGCAGCAGAAGCTCTCACAATGTGTGGTTAGACATTATTTTGCTGAAATGTTAGCCCAAGATGGCTTGCCATGAAGGGCAATAAAATGGGGCAAAGAATAGTGTTGATGTGCCACTGTAAGGGTGCCATGGATGACAACCAAACGAGTTTGCTTAAAGATAAAACAGCACACTAGGGCATCACTCCCAGTTGTCAGGCTGTATGGCGGGTGACAGTCATTTTGGTATCCCACCACTGTCTGAGGCATCTCCAGACACATCTTTGGTCTAGAATGCACTAGAATTGTCTTCAATGATCAGTCTTGCTTCAAATTGAGCCCCAATAACCAGTCAAGACATGTCAGGAGATGCACTAGATAGCAGTGGGCTACCAATCTGACTGTTGTGCACCATAGAGCCTGACTACCAGGAGGGATAACCTGGAGTTCCATTTCCTTTCATAGCAGGACCCCTTTGATTTCATCCAGGCTATCCGTAGAGTACAGTATGTCAATGATATTCTGTGCCCAAATTTGTTGCCCTTCATGGTAAGCCATCCTGGGATTACATTCCACCAAGGTAATGCCTGCTCATGCAGGACAAGATTTTCTACTGCTTGTCTTCATGCTTACCAAACACTACCTTGACCAGCAAGGTCACTGCATCTCTCCCCAACAAAGAACGTTTGGAGCATTGTAGGCAGAACCCTCCAACCAGATCAGGCTTTTGATGATCTAACATGCCAACTGGACAGGGTCTGACACAATACCCCTCAGGAGAACGTTCAACAACTCTATCCATTAACACCAAGCCGTTTGCATAAGGACTAGAGGTGGACCTTTGCATTATATTGTGCTCAATTTGTGACACTCTTTCTCTTGAATAAATAATCCAATATTTTCTGAAATTATTCAGAGCATTAAGGGAGACAAAAATTGTGACTGAGTACAGGAATTCGACAATAGGAAAGTAAGAGAAAGGAAAATAGTAGAACTTGGATTGAGGAAATGAAAACATGAAGCCACCTGGCAGAAATGTAGACAGAGCATAAGTGCATTATTTCTAACACTTGGTTTAAGAATCATAAAAGAAGGTTGAACAATATGTTAACTGAAGGTTGGCTGATGTCTGGGGTGGGGGGTGGGGGGGGGGGGCTATTTTGGGGAGTAGGAAGAAGCAAGTCCATCTCCCTTATAGACTGTCACGAGCCTTAACTGCCTCTCACAGCTGTGACACCTTAACCTGTGGTTCATGCTTCAACAAAAGCAGAAGTCATGCACAGAGGTAAAGATTGCTTAAATATTGTTCATAACCAAACCTGAAATCATCATTTATTGACATGTTTAATAAAGAGACTAACTGGAACAATTACATTCACGTATCACCAAAAAGGAAACAGTATCAAATAAGAGCAAAGCACAACACAGTAACACAGCAGATGACAGTGGCTACATCACACAGTAGTTTCAGCTAGATTTAACCTGCCAGACCCTTCTGACATTTGTTGACTTCTACTGATTTAGGACTAGGGAGCAGATTGGCTAACTTAAAATTAATGTGATGTACATGTGGAAGTGACCTAGATTTATCAGCAAGTTTCAGACAGATTATATAATGGTAAGAGAGAGATTTTGAATGCAGTTTTTAAATTTTAGAACATTTCCAGGTTCAAATGTGGACTCTGACTATAATTTATTGACTATGAACTGCAGATTTGAGAGTTTAAAAATTGTGCGGCAGCAAATTTTGACTGCAAGATGGGAAAGGAATTCAGCATGAGTGGGTATGCCTCTCTCTTTCCTTCTTCAGTTTCCTTATACTTTCAAGCAGTGGAGCAACCTTGCTCTGAGTCAGTAGTTTTTAGAAATAAAATAGTAAAGGCATTAGAGGACCAGGCAAAAAGACAAGGAACAACAGAAAACCATGGATAACACACAAACCACTAAATTTAACTTACAAAAACAGACATATATAAAAATGACCTCCAATGAAAGAGATAAAAGGAAATACATACATCTAAAACATGAAATTAGCAGAAAGTGTAAAATGGCAAAGTATGAATACTTAGAATAGAAATCCAAAACTGTAGAAACATGCATGACTGCAGAAAGGTAGATGACAGCTGTACAAAAATTAAAGAGAACTTTTGATAAAAGAGAATCATATGTATGGCAAGCCATAATAAACAAAGAAGGGAAGGCTGAAAGATGGAAGGAATGTATAGAACAAAGGAAATAAACTTGAAGTAAATTTTCTAGAAGAGAAGAAGTAGTACATGAAGATGACACTGAAGATATTATAATGCAAGAAGAATTTGACAGACCACTGAAAGATTGAAATAGAAACAAGGCTCCTGGAGTAAACTGCACTTCCTTGGAGTTATTGAGATCCTAGAGATCATGACAAGACTATTCCACCTGCTACAAACAATATATGAGACAGGACTAATACTCTCAGATTTCAAGAAGAATTTATTAATCCCATTTCCAAAGAAGACAGGTGCACAGAGATGTGACTATTACAGAACAATCAGTTTAATAAGTCATGATTGCAAAGTAATGACATCAATTACTAACAAAAGAATGGAAAGGCTAATAGAAGCTAAGCTGGGAGAAAATCAGCTTGTGTTCCAGAGGAATGTAGGATAATGCAAGACAAAACTAGTCCTACAAATTTTGTTAGACAACAAATTTGAAAAAAACATACCTTTGTTTACAGCACTTGCATATTTAGAGAAAATGTTTGACGGAGTAGAATGTCAGACACTCTTTGATATTCTGAAAGTAGCAGGTTTAAAATGCAGGGAGAAAACTGTTACCTGCAACATATACAGAAACCAGGTTAAATGACAGGAAAGGAAAGCATTAGTTCATAAGGGAGTGAGATGGGGTTGTAGCCTATCCCTAATGTTATTCAATGTGTTTGTTGACTTAGCAGCAAAGAAAACTAGCTGTAAGAATAAATTTGGAGGTGAGTTAAAGTTCAGAGAGAAGAAATAAAAACATTGAAGTTTGCTAATGACCTTGTAATTCTGTCACAGATACCTAGGGTGTAGAAGATCAGTTGAACAGAGGGGACAGTGTATTGGGAAGAGGTTAGAAGAGATATATCAAATAAAGTAAAACAAGGGTACTGGGGTGTAGCCAAATTAAATTAGTGCTGAGGAAATTAAATAAGGAAATGAGACACTAAAAGTAGTAGAAGAGTTTGCTACTTTTGCAGAAAATAACTGACAATGATTGAAGCAGAGAGGATACAAAGTACAGACTGGCAATAACAAGAAAAATGTTTCTGAAAAACTCAAATTTGTTTATATTAAATATAAATTTAAGTTTTACAAAGTCTATTTGCAAAGTACTCTGTCTGTCAGAAGTTAAATGAAGATTATAAATAAAACAGAATCCATTTAAATGTAGCACTACAGAAGAATTCTGAAGTTTAGGTGAGTAGATTGGATAACTGTAGAAAAATTACTGAATCTAAGTGGGTAGAAAAGAAATTTATGGCACAATTCGACTAAAACAATGGATTACATGAAAGGGTACACTATGAGGCATGAAGGACTTTTCCGTTTAGTTATGGAGGGAATTTAGGGGTTTAAATTGAAGAAGATTCAATGGCTTATCCACAATATGTAGGTCCTAATAGATGTTGGATGCAGAGCTGAAGAGGTCTGCACAGGACAGACAAAGAATATTACAGTGCAGGATTTTTGCTTTATTTATTACTACCACTAGTGCTGCAATGTATGGTTTTTGCTTTATTTTGGTGATACAGTAAAGAATTTTGTAGTATTGCTTGTAGTGTTCCTTCATGTCTTCACAACACCTAGACCTCTGCATTAAATAAAGCACTCTTGCCCTGACACAATATACTTTGATCCCAGATGCTAGCAGCCCTTTCTGTTGACTTCACTATTGATGTCCCTGTCAACCTTGTGAAGAAAAGCTAGATACATAGTGCTGTAAGATATTTCTGAGTGTAACATATGCTGACCTGTGCAAAAAAGAGATTCAAACATTCAGCTGTAAATCATTCAGAGGAGAGTATAGTTATCATCTGGGTTCTGTCTGTCTGCTTGTGTCACCAGTAAACATTACATTTTTTGTGTTATTATGTATGTATATGATGTGTTTCTCTTTGTCTTAAGCTGACATATCCAATGTCATTGTAAAAGGATTCTTGGATGAATAAATTACTAATACCAGTCCTTTGGAGTTATTGATAAGTCATTTCTGATTCACGTCTGAAGATGTTATGTCCTATGGGCCCTGAAACCATGCACCAACATGGAAGCCGTTAAAAGTGCTTACCATACTTGTATTCTGTTACATCTAAACTATGGAGCAACGTTCAGGAGAAGCTCTCTGACAGTACTCAATACATTTAAATGAAAACATGTCTTCACACTACTTAACTCACTTCCAGTATGATGCATTTACCTAAGAGAATCTGATTTATTTTTGAAAAAAAGTGTAGTAGATAAAGACAAAAGTCTTCATAGGAACTGTGTTGTCCACAGCCATGACACCAAACTCAGGAATAACTTTCACACTTCACACACAAATACCAGAATGTGTCATTCCACTGAAGTTTGAAACTTTTTAATAAACTTTCTATGAAGAAAACACTATACAGGATATGAACTCCTTTAAACAATCTCTAAACTTGTATTTACAGTTTCACTGTTTCAACCCAGTGAGTGAATACATAAATATATACATTTTGAAGTTCAGTGATTCACATTTTCTTTTTATACACACTAGCCAAGTTTATATCATATATTTAATTTAATGTTATGGATCATAATCTAGATTTGTATTACTATTTAATGTTTATATTTTTGCATTTTACCATTTCCACTGCATGGTTTTGCATTTATGCTTTCCATAGTCAATGTTTTGTTACAGTGAGGGTGCAGAATTTACATATTTAGTTTCCTTTATGAGCAGTTTAAGGTGAAAGGTTCTGTATGTTGAAAATACCAAACATCTTCTGTTGTTACAGATGTGCTATCCCATAGTAAAAAATTTAATGTAAATTTATTATTTTGTGTCATCTGCCCTATATCTTTGTTGACACACAGTATGATATTTCTGGGCTTCAATAAATAAAATATACCAATAAATCCAATGTAATAGCTAATATTAAGAGTAAGTCTCCAACAAAACTTTGTGGAACTCTTGTTCTATAGCTTTCCATTCTAAATTAAGTTTTATTCCCATGGTACTGGCCAACAAGACCCTCAGCTTCCTAGAATTAATGTAATCTCAGTCCATGGAAACTAGATGTCTTTGTTGTCATGAAATTTAAGTTTTTCCAGCAGAATTTTATAATTCACACAAATGAAAGCCCTGGCTAGGTCACAGAATTCCCTGAGACAACCATTTGTACTTTCAATGGCTGGCTCCCAAGCTGTGCTTAAGTGGAAGCTACTGTCTTTATTGAGGGTGTTGTCACAATTTTTTACCTTAATCACTTTTTTTTGCATTTTCCCACAAACTGTTAGTCTGCATTATTACAAATGTCTTACTGCATGCAATGCAATCTCCATTTTCTAGAGTATGCTCTGCTACCTCTGGTTTCTCAGGGTGCTGATGGCAAAAACTTCTCTAGTGTTCTACACTGCTGTGTTCAACTGTATGCACTGTCTGTCAGACACAAAACTTTCCACACCCACATAGTATTTTATATACTCCTGGCATTCTGAGTCACACTTCGGGCATCACATGTTGTTAAATTTTTACTGGAATCTTGAAAACCAAATCAGTTTTGTGCCTCTGTAGGAGCTAGCTAATCTTTCCTGTTACTGAGCTACAGAATGGTATAAATGCAAGCTTCTACATGTCCTACTTGGTGTCCTGCTTACCTGTTTTCAGAAAGGTGGTTTGTGTTTTTGCCTTTGTGAGACTCAGCAACAGGAAAGGTTAGTTAGCTACTAAGGAGGCATACAGTCAATTCAGTCCTCAGGTCTCCAGTGCTACTAAGGAGGCATACAATCAATTCAGTCCTCAGATCTCCAGCAAAATTAAACAACACATGAGGCCTGCAAAAGATGATGTTGACACGGGAAAACAGGAGTATATAAAATACAATAGCACTATGTTGAAAACGAGAGATGCTTTTGCCTTTGGTTCCCTGAGTTTGGTACCCTAAGAAATGTGTGTGTGGACACTTTTATTTGGATAGCACTGTTTAGAAAATGAGAGATGTTCTTGCCTTTGGTACCCTGAGAAATTAGCAGTAGCAGAGCACTGAATCACGTGCAACAAGATATTTGTATTGCATTCAAAGAGACATCTTTATTACACAGACTAATAGTTTCTGGGACAGCATAATAACAGAAACATTTGAGATAAAAATTTATGACAACAACCTCAATAAAGACAGCAGCCTGTAGCTAAGTTTGGCTTGGGATATGGCCATTGGAAGGTTGCTGCAGGCACGGTGGGTGTGCAATGAAAACTTTACCTTATATGGCACTGTAGCAGTCACAGTGATGAAATGGAAGGCAGCACAGTTCTAGTCACATCAAGTGGTTTAAAATCCATGAGATTTTGGCAGAACTTCATTTGTGGAGTAAAACATGATTTTCTCTGTAGAGAATCCTTTATTAAAGGCAGACAGTGTATTTAGGAGAACAGACCAGGAGAAATAAGTCAATATTGTATGGTAGGTAACTTCCTCAAAATCTCACAAAAGAGTGACAGGAGAGAAATGAATCTGTTAATGTAGACACCCCCAAAAGCAGTAATACAGTGGATCTGTAAATGTAGGCAGTTTCTTATCACCATTTTTATATATGGGTGTCATGCTTTATATTTAAGTCACAGAAAAATCACTTTAGCCACTGGTTTGTTATAAAGATAGGACAATATTTTTCTTATCAGGCCAGAATAAGATTTCAGTGATAAAATGCCCTTGAGCTTCTAGTCACATCAAGTGGTTTAAAATCCATGAGCTTTTGGCAGAGTACTCCTCAGCCATTGTCAAGTGGCAACTGTCTTTCGGTTGCTGCTGCCAGCCTTATATAACTGTGCTGCCTTCCATATCATCACTGTGACTGCTACAGTGCCATATAAGGTAAAGTTTTCATTTGCACACCCACCATGCCTGCACCAACCTTCTAATGGCCAAATCCCAAACCAAACTTAGCTACAGGCTGCTGTTTTTATTGAGGTTGTTGTCATAAATTTGTATCTCAAATGTTTCTATTATTACGCTGTCCCAGAAACTATTAGTCTGTGTAATAAAGATGTCTCTTTGAATGCAATACAAATATCTTGTTGCACGTGATTCAGTGTCCATTTTCTAGACCATGCTCTGTTACTGTTGATTTCTCAGGGTACCAAAGGCAAAAACATCTCTCATTTTGTACACAGTTCTATCCAAATAAAAGTGTCCACACACACATTTCTTAGGGTACCAAACTCAGGAAACCAATTCTAAAAAACGTTTGAGGGTACTCTGACATTGGATATAATGCAACTAAAACTACTTATTACTGAAGCATGGGATACCACCCGTCTGCTTTTAGCCATGACATCATCATGTCGAACTAAAAAAAAAAAAAAAAAAAGAGAGGAAAAGAAAAGAAACGGTATCAGCCTCTTCAGTTGACTTTACTACAGCTCAAATGAAGCAAACAATACCAAGAAACACCCAAACATACAAGAGAATGTGCTGTCAAACACTTCAGTTTATATCACCTCAAATGAAACATGCGATTCCCATCAACCCCTGAACAATTAAAGAAATAGGTATTGTACACTTCAATTGACCTATAATACACCTCAAATGAAACAGGTGAGTCCAATCAACCCTCCAACATACAAAAAAATACATGGAAATATTACCGAACACATATTTTAACCTATAAAACACAACTAAAAGACACAATACAGTAAAATAAATCTTTGGCACTCTTCCAAGTTCTCAACATCATAAAAAAATTACTTTGTCGATGAATAAGTTTAGGGGTAAGCTTCCCCCAGTGTTACCCCAGAAAAACAACTCTGGATATATCAGATGTCCCACGTGTACTGAGAGATCCAACTGTCGAAATCTGCATGTTGGAGGGTAAGTGGCGGGATTGCAAATAGTGTCCACGAGGGGACAATGATTTGTGGAAATTGTTATATTCCTTCCTTCAATGTCTGTGCAGAAATATTTAATGGCCTCTTACACTACCAGAAGTCCTCTGTCGAAAGTTGACCACTTATGTTGAGCCACAGATAGTTTTCTTGAGGAAAAAAAGAAATGGAGTGGCTGAGTTGTGTTACCAACGTGTTGTTGAAGAACCGTACCTATGCAGAATCACTTGCAACAGCTGTAATAAGAGTTGAATGTCTGGAAAGGGCGGGCAATAGTGATGGCACATTCAAAAGCTGTTTTGAGATACTCATTATATCACCAGATCACTGTATCTGGCAGTTACTGGATAAGGGAGGCTTGGATAGCTGCCACCATTGGCAGGTTGGATCTGTAAAAAATTATGGTCCACAGAAACTGGCTCAGTTTGCAAAAGTCACAGGGAGTGGTGGACCATGAATGCAATCGATCTGATCTTGTGGAGAACGTATACTCTCACAGAAGATGGTGTACCCAAGAAAGATAACAGAGATGTGCCAAAGTTATGATTTATCATGATTAATTTCAACTCTGGTACTTGCCTGCACCAAGACCAGGAGTAGCTCATGTTCCTCATAAGAGGAGGAGAACATGAGAATGTCATCTAGGTCGCCCTTCACTACCTGAATAATTTATTTTATCTCAGCAAACATTTCATTATTTTCTTCATCATCTGCAGAGCTAGTTGGCATATAAACTTGTACTACTATAGTAGGCATGGGCTTCATGTCTTTCTTGGCCACAATAATGCGTTCACTATGCTGTTTGTAGTAGCTTACCCGCACTCCTATTTTTTTTATTCATTATTAAACGTACTCTTGCATTACCCCTATTTGATTTTATATTTATAACCCTGTATTCATCTGACCAAAAGTCTTGTTCCTCCTGCCACTGAACTTTACTAATTCCCACTATATCTAACTTTAACACATCCATTTCCCTTTTTAAATTTTCTAACCTACCTGCCCGATTAAGGGATCTGACATTCCACGCTCCGATCCATAGAATGCCAGTTTTCTTTTTCCTGATAATGACGTCCTCTTGAGTAGTCCCCGCCTGGAGATCCAAATGTGGGACTATTTTACCTCCGGAATATTTTACCCAAGAGGACGCCATCATCATTTAACCATACAGTAAAGCTGCATGCCCTTGGGAAAAATGACGGTTGTAGTTTTCCCTTGCTTTCAGCCGTTCACAATACCAGCACAGCAAGGTCGTTTTGGTTAGTGCTACAAGGCCAGATCAGTCAATCATCCAGACTGTTTCCCCTGCAACTACTGAAAAGGCTGCTGCCACTCTTCAGGAACCACACATTTGTCTGGTCTCTCAACAGATACCCCTCCGTTGTGGTTGCACCTACAGTAGAGCCATCTGTATCGCTGAGGCACGCAAGCCTCCCACCAACGACAAGGTCCATGGTTCATGGGAGGACTCCACTAAGAAGTTGGGTGAAATCCTAAATACATGGAATAGGATAATTGTCTATTATGGTACGCACATAAAAACGACAGCAGTCACCACAGAGGTGCATTGTGCCACCCCTTCTTGGGGACTAAGTGTATGGCGGAAGACCAGCTACTGTCCAACAGTTGAAAAATTCCTGCCCACAGAAGTTCATCCACTGCAGCCTTAATAAGGCATATTTTGTCTGGAGGGAGGCGATGTGCTTAAAACACTCTATCATGACAATTTTATGAGTGTGTTTTATTTCATAATAGTATTCATTTGTCCTGATGAACATGGCAAAGGGACTTCTCAAGCAGCAGTCAGTAGAACACTAGGGTCACAAACCTGAGATGCCATTGGTGTGGGCGAGGGCGAAGATGCCAGAGTCATAAGAGGCGCATTGCTTCTGTCGAGATATGGTGGCATAGACAGTTGTTGTATGAGGTGTTGTACACCCACGAGGGCCTGCTTAGCTATCAAGATGGTGTAGTTCTATTCTTCATTGTGAGTGTGACAATCATCAACCACAGAACACTCGGGTTGGACATGAGCAATGAAGTGGCGAGGCAGTGTACCACAAAAGAGCACTTGATGAGAGCTGTGTCAGTATTGTCAGAGATCTGAGGGGGAGAGAGAGCCGAGGGAATGACTGATCATGCAAAGTGTGTACCCAAAGCATGGTGCACTAAAGCAGATGACAGGGGGTCAGGCAACTGGTCAAAGTGAATCAGGAAATCAGTTCCAAGTACCAGGTCTTCAACATTGGCGATGTGGAAGGACCACATGAGTGGTTAACTAGGGATGAGTTTAATAGGTAACCTGAGCATTCCATCAATTTGAAGAGATGATTTATTGGCTGGTTGAAGGAAAAGTTAGGTTGGTGTTACATCCACTACTGTGAATGAGAGTGGAACAACACTAACTTCAATTACCGTGTCGACAAGGAAATGACGAAGCAAGCATAAATCCAAGGTGACAGACATCCTCATAGATTAAAAGATCAAACAGAATGGAACATCTGCAGGCACCCTTCATCATCCTCATGAGCGGTGGCATCTACTGTGGCCCATGCAAAGAGTTTAGTAAAGTGGAGGGAGGTCAGTAATTGTGGACAGTGTTCCTGAAAGTTACGTGGAACCAGCATAGTGGATATACTGGGTGTGGGGCTGCACGTAAGTCAGCTGGAACTACCGCTCTTCCTGTGGCAGCAAGCATGGGGAGCAGAGGGGCGCTGGCTCGGCAGCAGCCAGAGTACCTCGGCAAGAAGCAGCTGGTGGTTCATGTTGCTAGCTGCTAGGTGCCTGTGTTTTTTTACATTGCTTGAGGTGAGCCTGCGCCCAACCTCCATCAGCCAGCGGAGGAGGTATAGGTGCTGGCCTATCAACCTCAGTAGCAAAACCTGCACTGTATGAGGGAAGTAGGTGGTGGTGTCGAATAATGGCATATGCCTGGTCAGTCAATCATAGTTTATCCTCACGTGATGTTGAGGTATGAGGGAGCAATTGTAGTTGTATTTTCTGGAGTAGCTTAACTAATCACAATGTCCAGAGCGCTTAGTCTGGCATGAACTCCATCGTGACCTGAGCTCAGAGGCATTTCCATAGCTGGGAACCAGTTCTATCGCCTAAACTTTCATCATAAATGATACCATAGATAGCATGTGCTGGCATACATGAAAGATGGTTGATGGGGAGTGTACTAGCAGAAGCATATTTATTACGCTCGGGTGGTTTAGCAACAAGTCACTAATAAGATCAGTGTGGTCATGCAAATGGCTCACCAAACAAACAAATCAAGGGACATCATCCATGATTCCAAGTTTATCCAACAAGCTGTCCACCACGATAAACCATGTCATAGGGTTCTCCATTTTCAATGACTGCAGTTTCAGAAAAAAGTCTGGAGGCAGAGCTTGTGGAAGAGTTGGTAGGGTGCGAACCGCATGAGGGTCAGAAGCTAGCATCCACTGGCTTCGACTATACAATGGTGACAGGAGTGATGTTTTGATGAAAGCCCAGTATTTGTGTTGGTGCAACATAATGCCCACCACTCACAGATCTTGTGGAGAAGGGGACAGCATGGCCCCACAAGGAACACATCACAGCTGGCACAGTAAAATCAAGAAGCAAGATGGGTGAAATGAAAGCAGCAGTGCTGCAGTGTGCTGCCAGTGATCTGTTGTCCATTATCTGTGTAGGAGGGACAGGCACATGACCCTTAACATGACGCAACATTGAAACATCGACAACTAATGTGCATGGTTTGCTGAAGGAAGTCACAAATTTGCAATTGAGTGCCAAGTGTTGGTGCATCACCTGTGGTCTAGGCGGTGTGATAGGTTGAGTAGATGCAGGGGTATTCCAGTGCAATTGATTCGAATGTCCCATGTGCCGATGCAGAAGTGGGCACACTAAATGGCATAGCATGATCAGCAAAAAAGTCAGTGTCGAATGTGTGTGACACGTGGTTTTTCTATTGAAATATCAAGCTTCTGGATATAAATAGCCAACAGTTATAATCAAACACTCTTTATTCATGCACAATACCCAGAAAATAAGACACTCGGAGTAAAAACGAACACAATCCAAACAACATCCAAAGCTCACTGAATCCCATGATAGAATACTCATCATTCTAGAGTAACTGGCAATTGATGGTTTTATGGTTGCTGCAAAGCACCTTCCCTCCACTCCCCTGCAGTGTGGAGCCCTGGGGAGTGGAAGAGTGTCTTGTCGAATACTGAGATGTTGTGAGCTGCTCGATGGGTATTGGTTGATCGTGCAGAGTAGCATGACCACCCATGCTGTGGGTGGTCTGAATATAAGGCATGGGTGGACCATTTGTCATGTAGTTGGGGAGGTCCATGCAGGGTGGTGTAGAGAGAGTATAGTCTGCCATCCAGTAAGGAGAATGGACTGGTCAACCTTTATGTGTGAATTGGGCCAGCATAGGAGCTGACAGTGTTGGAGGTGTGGAGAAGAGGAGGATGGATATCCCGAGCATCCCATTGATGCTGAGTGTCACTGTTACTCCAGCTGCATCCATCCCATCTGAAATGGAGACTGTATACAGGATGGTTATATGTGAAGGAGGTGTGGCCTCAGGCAAAACATAAAGGATGAAGAGTGATTCATCTTGGAGCTGTAAGGAAAGCTCATTGCTGTGTACAGTATCAGCCAAGTGTGCCCTGTTCCCTAAAACCTTTTTCTCAAGTTCTGTCAGTCCACTACACCCAATATTCCTTCACTTTGGCTGGTATGCCAACACACCAGGAACTTACACATGTCAATTAGACCTTGTATAATGATACCCATATTGTGCTAGCTCATCAGAACCCAGTGATTTTGATGAAACATGTGTATAGTGTTAACCCTTGTCATACTTATGCTTCCCACAATTTTAACCATGGTCAGCATGCTTATACATCTTAGAACAAAGAATTAACATAATCAGTTCTCATGTTGAACGTGTAGCACCAGAGAAATTGAGTCTTCCTTCTTTCTTTGTTATTTCAGTTAAAGAGCACATTTGAACTTATTGGCTTCGTCTGACAACTTCTTTTTCTTCTTCTCTTCCCAAAATCTGTTCATTAATTCACTTTCTTGTTTCCCATGTTCCTCTGAGTCCTGTTTTCCAATGGATTTTCTAGCTTTCTCTGTGAATGTGTGATTTACAATTAGGATTCCAAAAACTTTGCATTCTATGGTGGTATCTTCTTTGGCATTCATTTCTCAGAAGTCCTGCTTAACATCTTCAGATAAAGTGATTTTTACCTTTTCTGAATCTATTATATTAAATAGATTCTTTCAATGTACTTATCTATTGCTTTGTACAGGTCTGTGGTTATTCCATTCACCCATATGCCATTTATGTTAAGGGGAGCATACATTTTCCTGAGAATTTTTCGCTCTTCTTTTGAAATTTTATCAATTATTTTTGAATGACACCCAAAACAACTGTCTTGTGATGCCAGAGTTTCCCATTACAGCATATTACTCATTTACTGTAGTGATGCCATGTTATCCTGCACCCCTTTTGGAATGTGGTGGCTCTTCCTAAATTGGCTTTACTGCCTAGTCCACATGGTATTATGAGTTCTCCAAGGTCTTTAAAAGAAGAGACACATATAATTGCCCTACATTTCATTTATACTGGTCATCTTGTGATATTTTTATGTAAATTTTCTATCAAATGAGTCTTTGATGCTATGTCATGTAACTTCTCTACGACGTACCTGGTTTCCTCACTAGTCTTAGTGGAGATAGCCAGATTGGCAGCAGAGAAATCAAGCCAATATTGTCATTTAGCAGTTTGCCACACAGTCTTGATGTGACCTGTATTTCACTAAAAGCCTGTACTTTTGCAGATTTGAGCCCTTTCATATTTGGTCCTAACACAGGAATATTCAGGACTGTAGCCTTATGGATACTAACAGCTGCACAAAATGAATGTCTAGATAAGTAATTGGTATCTACCCTTACTTTTCTTTTTGATCTACATTAAGATGTAAAATACCAAATCTGTTACTTTTATATATTAAAGGAAGAGAAATCTCTTGAAAATGAGAGATTAAGGAAATTATTAGTCTTCAAAGTTTTGGGAAACTTTAAATGACATATAAAATAAAATAAGTACAAATTAACTTATTTTGATGCTTTGTCAACATGTTCTAGAAAAATTAAGCTCAAGTGTATTGTGTGTACTGTTATTTCATTTCTGTTACAGGATATACTAAAAGACCTATGCTGCACCTATTTAATATCGACATGTTGCCACATTTCTGTTACAGGATATACTGAAAGACCCATGCAGCACCTATTTAATATCTGACATGTTGCCACATTTCTGTTACAGGATATACTGAAAGACCCATGCAGCACCTATTTAATATCTGACATGTTGCCAATCAGCACAGTAAATTTTACAGAAAATGTAGATGATTCACCCTGTGGATATACTGAGTTTCCTGTGGAATATTACCACACAATCAGTCAGGTAGATTAGAAATTTAACATCTCAATATTTAAATGCAATGTTAGTGTTTATGCTTGGAATATAACAATGTGATATTTGTACATCCTTCAATTTACAAAAGCACTATTGATATATTTGTTTTCATCTTTAAAATCTACCTCTTCCTAATTGTAAATACTTTGGAAAAGGAAGTTTCTTAATTTGACTCACATAATTTTGAATTCCTGTATCTTTCTGATTACATATAATTGTTTGGAACTACTGAAAATGTGTGACTAAAATCATTGTTAGACAGTAAGTTACTAACTGTATATAAAAGTCAGTGTCCTAACTGACTGCCTCACTCACTCACTATCTCACTCACTCACTCATCTTCGCCCAGTCCAACTGTTAAGGATAGAAACATGAAATTTAGCGAAGTTACTGTAGGTGTTGTTCAAGACTGTATTTCCGAAATTCCAACCCAAAGGGGGTGAAATAGGGGTTGAAGGGATTTTTTTTTAAATGTCACTACTCAGGTAATTTTGAAGATAGACATATGAAAACTAGTATTTGGTTTCTTGGTCAGAAATAAAGAAGTATGTTTTTCAGCATTTTTGGAAATTTAATGCAGTGGGGGTGAAAGCTTCTTATGAAAATATATTATTATTGAAGAACTGCTAAAGTGGTTTTAAAGCTACATCTGTGAACACTGGTATTTGACTTCTCTGCTACAAGTAAAAGAATATGTGTCTTTGTTTTTGGAAGTTGACCCCCTAAGAGGATAAAATGTTTCATAAAAAAATATTTCATTACGAAAGAATTTTTAAAGCTAAATCTTCAAAAATTGGTGTTTGGCTTTTCAGTTAGAGGTGAAAGAAATACATGTTTTGGTGTTTTTGGAAATTTAACCCCTGAGGGAGTGAAAGAGTGTCAGACTGATTCACTGACTCACTGTCACCCAGCCCAAACAGCTAATGATAGAAACTTGAAGTTTGGAGAGGGTGTGGATCTTATACTGTAAGCATCACTTAAGAAGGAATTGTTTGAAATTCCACTAGTAGGGGGTGAAATAGAGAATGAAAGGCTTTTTATAAGTATGTCTCTATTAAGAGAATTTTGAAGCTAGAATTATGAAAACTGCTATTTGGTTTCTCAGCCAGAAAATTATAAAAATACATGTTTTAATGCTTTTGGAAATTCAACCCCTAAGGGAGTGCAATAGGAGATTAAAATTTTGAAGAAAGTATTTCATTACATAAACAAGATTTAAAGCTAAATTTATGAAAGCTGGTATTTCACTTTTCAGACATAAATAAATATTTGTTAGGGGGATGAAAGTTGCTATGGAAATATCTTCCAAAGAACAAAAAAGGAATGATTAACAAAAACTGTGGACTCCAGCTACCAGAATCACTTTTTAGTCAGAAGTCCATTCAGAAAATACCATGCTTATATGACCATAATTAACGTGAAGAGATTAGTAGGTGCTGCAATTTTTGAACAGCATAAAAATTCGATTAAATAAAAAAAAAAGTAGAAAAAAATTGCTGTCTGCAGGTCAGTCTACACGAGTGAAGCAGTGGGTGTTAAGCTGGTTTTATATAGAGGTTTAAAATGGATGATTCAAACCAACCTCTGTTAAAAATGTTTCGTATTTAACTTCACACAGAAGAGAGTAATTTAAACCTTACTTGTAAAATTTGCAAGAAACAATAATGGAACAAACAAGGTTACAAAATGTAAAAATCTATAATATTCCTATCATTATCTCTCCTAATATGCATCTACACCTAACCCTCTCAGGTTATACGGTGCAGAAAGGGATATATAGACAGTTACAGCACAGAGATGAACACACTACACATAACTAGCTAGCATCATGGCTTCATAAAACATTCTTCATTATTAAAGTGAAGTGTATGGCTATCAGTGAGGAAATAAGTAATATGTGTAGCTTGTGAACTGAACAAATGTAATTATGTATTTTGGTGCCAAGTTAGTCTTTAATACCTTGATAGATGCTCCACTGATCTGCTTTTCCTCTTATATCTATATTTTCAAGTCTACTATACAATTTCCAGTTAAGTGCCTGGCAGAGTGAGCTGCCACCTTTTGAACTTTTTCGAAGTCTTCTTTCAGTGCAGTCTGCTAAGGATCCCATACCACACAGCACTACTCTAGTAGAGGGTAGACAAGCATAGTGTAGGAAGTCATTTTAGTAGAGTTGTTGCATCATCTAAGTTTTGTGCCAATAAAATAGTCTTTGGTTTCCCTTCACCACAACATTTATGTGATCATTCCAAGGCTTAAAATTTTGTGATTTATAATGTACCCTAAATTTAATGATTTTCTTTTATTACTCATGAGGATGACCTCACACTTTTCATTATTTAGTGCCAGTTATCACTTTTTGCACAAAATTCATATCTTTTCTAAATCATTTAACAACTGGTTTTGATCTTTCTGGTAGCTTTAAAGGATGGTAAATGACAGCATCATCTGCAAACAATCTAAGATGGCTGCTCAGATTGTCTCCTAAATCTTTTATACATATTAGTAAGTTCAGAGGGTGTGTAACACTTCCTTGTGGAATGACAGATATCACTTCTGTTTCACTCAATCACCTTCTGTTAATTAGTCCAAATTATGATCTTTCCAATAGGAAATTATGAATCAGTTTACACAACTGACATGGTAATCCATAGGCACACAATTTGATTACAACGTGCATGTGAGAAACAGTGTCAAAAGCCTTCTGGTAATCTAGAAATGTGGAATCAATTTTAGATCTCCTGTTGATAGCACTCATTACTTCTAGAGAGAAAAGAGTTAGTTATTTTTTTACAAGGATGATATTTTCTGAACCTATGCTGGCTGTGTGTCAACAGAGTTAATACATAATCTTTGAAATAAGTCATAATGTTTGAACACAATATAGGATATATTCCAAAATCCTATTGGAAGGAAAGTTGCTACTCACCATATAGCGGAGATGCTGAGTCACAGATAGGCACAACAAAAAGACTCTCAGAATTATAGCTTTCGTGCGTTTAGGCCTTTCTCAACAATAGACAGACATATGCGTGCTCGTGCACATGTGCACACACACACACACACACACACACACACACACACGACTGCAGTCTCAGTTTTATATCTACCACTGACTTTAAACATGCAATTTCATCAATATGTAGAAATATTGGAGTCACCACCAAGAAGTCTTCTTTGAACTGTTCAGCATCTTTATCATGTGAACTGGGAGAGAAAAGAACTAATTATTTATTTATTCTGGTTTTCAAGCATAACTTTACGCATACTAACTCACAGGAACTATTACTTCAATTTCGCTACAAGATAGGCAAATTTTTAAGTAAAAAACTTGCAAACACCAACTGTATTTAATCTTGTTCTTTCTGAACACCATCAGGTCCTTTGTAAAAATTTCAAGTGAACTTATCTCCGGTTTTTACCAACTTTTGGTATCTATAGCAATTTGCTTTTCAGTGCTTTCAATTACCACTTGGAGCTCTGGTTCTTTCCCAACACAGCTATGACAATTTACTACTATAATGCTCAAGCTTCCTATGTCCACCCTTGTCCTGTGTTTGGCCTGCGCCCATTGAGACTGAAACCATTATTGTTCTTCCTCGAGACCCTCTAACTTAAAAAAACCACCCAGTCCACTCCACACAGCCTCTGATACGCATGTAGTTGCTTCCTGTGTGTAGTGGACCCCTGACCTATGAAGCAGGACCTGATACCTCACCACTCTATGGTATGAGTCAAGGAATCTGCAGCCTACATGGTTACAGGACTGTCTGAGCCTCTGATTCAGACCCTTCACTTGGCCAACTGTTAAGTAAATACAATCTAAGACAAAATCTATGATGCACCACAAGGGAATTAGCTGAATGGGACAGAAACCAGAAGATGTGAAGCACATGTACCGACAAAAAAAAGATTACAATTTCAGAAAAATTTGATGATTTATTCAAGAGAAAGAGCTTCACAAATTGAGCAGGTCACTAACACATTTGTCCATCTTTGGCCCTGATATAAGCAGTTATTCAGCTTGGCACTAATTGATAGAGCTGTTGGACATCCTTCTGAAGTATATCATGCCAAATTCTGTCCAACTGGCATGTCAAATTGTCAAAATCCCATGCTGATTAGAGGACCCTGCCCATAATGCTCCAAATGTTCTCAGTTGGGGAGAGATGTCTCGCCATGTGCAGGTAGGCATTAACTTGCTGAAATGTAAGCCCAGGATGGCTTGGGATGAAGGGTACAGAATACTGCCAAAGGACCACTGTGTTGTAATGGTGCCATGGATGACTACCAAAGGGGTCCTGCTATGAAAAGAATGGCATCCCAGACCTCGCTCTTGGTAGTTGGGTCATATGGTGGGCAACAGTAGGCTGGTAGCCCACCACTATCCAGGACATCTCCATGCTTGGTGGTCATAAGGCTCAGTTCAAAGGGGGCTCATCACAGAAGACAATTCTACTCCAATCAAGGAGATTCCAGTCCGAAGATGTAACTGGAGATGCCCTGGACAGTGGTGGGATACCAACCTGACTTTTGCCCACCATACAGTCCAACGACCAGGAGTGAAGGTCTGGGGTGCCATTTCTTTCCATAGTAGGATCCCTTTGATTGACATCCATGATGCCCTTATAGCAGTAGACGATTCACTACATCTTGATTTGATGCCTTTCATGGCAAGCCATCCTATTCTTACACTGCAACAAGATAATGCCAACCCACGCATGGCAAGAGTCATCTGACTTGCTCTGCATTCCTGAATGCCTTTGTTCACCATGTAATTCATAAAACATAACATGTGTCTGAATGAACGAATGAGCAAAAAATAACTCCATATAGACTTTGCTTCATTGTCTAAGATTCACAGGGGGTTCTGCATATTGGTGCAAAGATCTCCAAGAAATTAATTACATGTAGCAGTTTTAAGAGCTACTAGCAAAGCAAAAAATTCAGTTATAAATCTCTGATTTGAAAGAACACAAATTTGATATGTTTTGTCAAAACATACAAGATCATATGATTGGAAGAAGCTGATGTTATAGGCCTCTCCTTCTACACATTACCTAACTACCTGCATCGAACTGAATATTCCATTTGCTGTATGACAAGCAGTAATGCTGATTGTAACTAAGCACATAGTTAAGTAAAATAGGTTAACAATGAATTATGATTAGCTTAATCTAATTACAATGAGAATTATAGAAATTTCTCCTAATTTACTTCATGTAAATGTAAAAAAAAATCAATTACCAAGAAATAAGTTACCACTCCTATTCTTACACTATTCAGTTGCTGTTCTTATTTAATATTTCAGACTAAGCATATAATGTACTTTTATACAAGTAACTACTAGCTGTCTGTATACTAACAAGGAAAGCTGTTCGCTAATATATATACTAGAGTTAAACATAATTTAAATCCATGACTTCCAATGTTTTGATAAATTACAGAAGTATCTAAGAAGATAGTTTTTACTCTGTCTTTGACTATCTATGGATTTTGAGTTTCCTGCCTGACGCCTACCAGCCAACTTTTGCACCACAATGTAATGGTCCATTCTCAGTCCTAGATCAAAATGCAAAGTCTCGATAGAAATTATTTTTACTCTTAATACTGTGATTGAGAGTAGCCCAGTTCACTTAAATTTACTCTTGTTATTAACTGCAACTCCCCACGGACCATGGAACTTGCCAAGGTGACGTGGCTTGTGTGCAGATAGCTGCACTGTAGGTTTAACCGCAGCGAAGGGGTATCTGTGGCGAGGCCAGAAAAATATATGGATTCTAAAGAGGGGTACCAGCCCTTTCTGTAGTTGCAAGGAAACAGTTTGGATGACTGACTGATTTGGTCTTATAACATCAACCAAAATGACTTTGCTGTATAGGTAGTGAGAACGGATGAAAGCAAGGGCAAACTATAGCCATTACTTTTTCAAGGGCATGTAGCTCCACTGTTTGGTTAAATTTTGCTGGCATCCTTTGGGTAAAATATTCTGCTGGGAAAATATTCCCACATTCAGATCAACAGTTGGGGCTACTCAGGGAAAACAAAACTGGCATTCCATGGGGTGGGACATTCATCAAGTAAGTAGGTCAGAAAATTTTAAAAGGGAGAGGAATGGGTTAAAGTTAGTTGTAGTGGGAATTAGTACAGTTTGGTGGCAGAATGAACAGGGCTTCTGGTCTGGTGAATTCAGGATTCTAAATACATAGTCAAATAGGAGTAATGCAGGAGTAGGTCTGATAGTAAATAATAAAATAGGAAATTGGGTATGCTGCAAAGAACAGCATAGTGAACGCATTATCATAGCGAAGATGTACATCAAGCCAACACTCACCACAGTATTACACATTTACATGCCATTTAGCTCCACAGATGATGAAGAGATTGAGGTAACATATGATGAGATAAAAGAAATTATTCAGGAAGTTAAGGGAGGGGAAAATTTAATTGTGGCGAAGGACGGGGATTCAGTAGCAGGAAAAGGAAAGGAAAGAAAAATAGTAGGCACATACAGATTGGGGGAAAGGAATGAAAGAGGAAACTGCCTGGTAAAATTTTGCACAGAGCATCATTTAATCATCACTAACACGTGGTCTGAGAATGATGAATGAAGGCTGCATACACTGATGTCTTAAGCACCTTGCTTCCCACTGTTGAAGAGCAATTTTGGGATGGTGACTGCATCTTTCAACACGATCGAGCGCCTGTTCACAAGGCACAGTGTGTGGCGGAGTGGTTACATGACAATAACATCCCTGTAATGGACTGGCCTGCACAGTGTCCTAACCTTAATCCTATAGAACACCTTTTGGATGTTTTGGAACGTCGGCTACATGCCAGGCCTCACCGACCGACATCGATATCTCTCCTCAGTGCAGCATTCCTTCAAGAATGGGCTGTCATTCCCCAAGAAACCTTCTAGCACCTGATTGAATGTATAGCTGTGAGAGTGGAAGCTCTCATGAAGGCTAAGGGTGGGCCAAAACCATATGAATTCCAGCACTACCAATGGAGGGCACCATGAATTTGTAAGTCATTTTCAGCCAGGTGTCTGGATACTTTTGATCACATAGTTTATGTAGATTTAAAATTTTTTTTTATATTTATTCCCGTTACAGACCATAATACTTTACATCATGTTATTAATTTTAGTCTATGATGAGCATCTTCTGACCTAAAGAACAATAAGCCAGAGTTATTTTGCTGTGCAGAGTGCATCCAAATTGTGAAGTAAGGCATTTAGAAATCAGTTTATGCATAAATGACACTTTCACATAGCTGAGGCAAATAATTTTGTCCTCAAATCAAGCCAACATATTTAAATATGGTACAGTCAAGATAATAAGCTAAATAAGCTTTTTTCTTTAATTTATAATTCTAAGTACAGCGTACCATATTCTAACAGACTTGCAGATGATTTATATCTTAGCAGTATACATGTAGCAACAACTGCAAAACATGCAGTACCATGCACCAAGTACTGCTACAGAACATTCAATTTACACAAATTATGCACCTTTCTACAAGTGTGGTCACCAGAATGCTAGCATATTATAATGTGAAGTTGTGAATTAACCATGAAAGGAAACAAGGATGAAATTTTGGAGAGAATATAAATTTGTCGGAAATTTTTTGTGGTGTATGTGACATAATTAGAAATTGGAAGTTTCCTGCTATAGCAAACATCATGATATACAAGTCATACTGTCTGCCAATTTTGACCTATGAATCAGAATGTTGGACTTGAAAAAAAGAGAAGATTTGAGCAGAATACAGGCAACAGAGATGTGCTTTCTATGAGGGATCCTGAGTAAGATGAGAAGGGACAGTTTAAGGAATGAAACAATGTGAAACACTCTGCACATCAAGTTGCTAAGAGAAACTATGGAGAGTAATAGCCTTAAATGGATTGACCCCATTAAATGAATGGGACCAGAAAGACTTCTGAGAAGAGCTCTAAAATGAACAGAATCTTGAGAAAGGCCAATTAGAAGACTATGGACAAGACAGAGAGACTAGGTGAAGCATGATGTGAACTGAAGGGGATTGCAGTGGGAGAAAAGAGAAGCTTCTAAGAGGCTCTGTGAATGACTTGCATTAGCAGAAATGTTTCTGGAAGAAGAACAATATAGAAGGAGGGAGACTGTAGTTGACAAAATATTGCAAAGCAGATTGTGAAAACATAACATTGCATTACTAAAATGGTTAGTCAACTAAAACCAGCATTTATTTTTTTATTTATTCATCCATGGAACAATATATATTGTATGGATGTCGTCAGTTTATAATACATGAGCAGACATTTACATTTACAATGAAACAGATTTCTCATATTTTGTGTAGTTTTTATAACTAGTCATACACACACTTTGGTGATAATGTCATATGTTGCTAATAATCTACATCTATGTTAAATATTCTTTTACAGTTTAACAACTTTTACTTACTAAGAAGGTTTTAAGCTTTTGTCTGAAAGTGAGGGGCTCTTTTATTTTTTTAATTTCCTGTGGTAATTTGTTATAGTTTTATCCCATTATAAAACATACTTTTTTGCAAATTTGCCTTGTTCTTTCTAGCTAGATGGAGGTGGCAACAAGATCTTGTTTCATGGTCATGTATTAGGCTGTTTGTGCTATACATGTTGAAATTTTTCTTAATGAACATTGTGTTCTGAAAGATATACTCACAATAAACAGTTAGAATGCGTAGCTTTTTAAATAATTATTGACAGTGGGTCCTGTTGTTGCTGTTTGTTATTATCCTTATGGCTCTTTTTTGTACTTTGAATGCAGTTTGTAAGTTACTGGCACTTGTTCCCCAAAACATGATCCCATAGCTGAGGACTGAGTGTAGATATCCGTAATTTGTTATTTTAAGACAGGTATTATTGCATACTGGTGCAAGGATTTTAAGAGCATGGCATGCTGTGAATAATTTCTTTGCCAAAATGTTGACATGGTTTGTCGATTTCAGTTGGCTGTCTACATTCATCCCTAAGAATTTGGTATTTGTTACACATTCTAATTCATTATTATTAACTTTTATTCTAGTGGCATTGTGTTCTTTTGTTCAATTGGAAGTTAATATAGGAAGTTTTCTTTACATTTAGGGTTACTTTATGTTTTAATGACCAGTTGTGGACATCATTGAGACCTCGTTTGCTGTTTCTGACAGTTGTGTTGGATTTTCACCTGTTATTACTATGCTGCTGTCATCAGCAAAAAGTATTTTTTCTCCATATCTGATACTTTGTGGGAAGTCGTTAATGTACATAAGAAACAATATTGGGCCTAATACACTTCCCTGTGGGATGCCTATATTCACATGTTCTGGGTCAGACAGGTGTTTTACAAGGGAATTGTTTGAAACTTGTGATATCTCAACTCGTTGAACTCTGTTTTCCAAGTATGATTTGAACCACTTCTTTGTCACACCTCTTATTCCTATTTGCCCTAATTTATGAAGGAAGATTTTGTGGTCAAACTATTTTAGTACAACATGAAAACAATTTCAAAACCTGATTTGTTTAAGACACTCTAGTAGTAAGTCTTAAAAGTGAAGCTTTGGCAAATCTATATGCTTAAAACATCCTGCCTTTAAACCAATGACATGAATATTCTTTTCATAACCAAGCAAAAAAAAAAAAAAAAAAAAAAAAAAAAAAAAAAAAAACTTTTGCTTTACACACCATCAAGTGGATGGTGGTGAAATGCTACCATCTGCTGGATTAATCTGGATGCTTCTTAATGCTAATAAGTACTGTTTATTCATTGTGGACAGTATTGAGTGAAACTGAGCAAAGTGGTGGCTGCTGAGTCAAGGCACTGGACATATATTTGGGTGGACAGTAGCTCAAATCCTCAACTGGTCATCCAGCTTTAGGTCTTCCATAATTTCTCTAAAATAAATGGGAAAGAAGGAAAATGCTGAGATGGTTCCTTTTAAAAGAACACAGTCAGTGTCTTTGCTCATCCTTTTCCAAAACAAGCTTGTACTCTGTCTCTAATGACCTCATCATCAACAGGACATTAAAGTCTGATCTTCCTTTCTCTCTTTTATTTCTGAATGTAGGCATGCTAGCAATCCTGCCACCATTATAATGGGATATTTTATAGTGCAAAGGGGGGCATAACTGAACTTTTTGGTTCACTTTTCCTTGTGCTGTTATCATGTTAGGTACATAATATTTGATGAGCTGATGACCTCAGATGTTAAGTCCCATAGTGCTCAGAGCCAATATTTGATCAAGACAGAGAACAGTCACAGATGCCAAGCAAATATCTTCTAAAGCCTTAAATAGTGATCACCAAATATTAGTAGTAATAGGCAGAGAGATTATTGTTGTGACTCACCGATCATTCAAAGTGCCACCATGCAATTACGCGCATCCTCTACATGCCGCGCTGTCTGCCAGCCATGCTGCAGCCGCGCCACCTAAGCGGCCAGCCAGCCAGCGGATGCTAGAGTTGGACTCGGTGCTCATTCGAATGTTATTGTGTTCACTTGTCCTGCTTGTCAACTTGCTCAGTGACTTATATGTATTGTGTCGTTTTGAAATATATGTGTTCAACTTGACATTACAACAATTGGCTACGAGGATGGGATTTTTCCTTTTCATCGTTGACCCACAGGTTTCCATGGCTACTGTTGAGCAACTATTGCAAGGTCTCATTGAACAGCAAATGCTTCTAACATTGGCGATTCGCGATTTTGTCGCGGCGTCAAATGTGGGGTGTTTCTCGTCGTTGGCTATACCTCCTTTTCCTCCTTACGATGAGACGGTGGAAGACTGGTCTGATTATGAAAAACGTCTTTGACAGCACTTCTTGGCTTTTCATGTCACGGATGAATGAACATGTAAGTCTCTGTTCCTTTCCTGGATTTCACCTCAAATGTATTGGTTGTTGTCGCAACTGGCTCCTTTGAAAGATCTTGCGTCTTTGTCCTTTGCTGAAATGTGCCCATTTTTGTCTGTCTATTTTCAAAAGCAAACACATGTGGTACCCTCTCGTGTTGCCTTTTATCATTGTCAAAAACAACCGCATCAATCCTATCGCACTTGGCCTGCTGAACTTCACGGCCTCAGCAGAAAGTGTCAATTTCTTACTGACGTTCACAAAGAATCCTATGCCGATTCCATGGTACGGGATGCTATTATCCGTTCAGCACCCGACAAAGAAATTCGGCAACATGCCCTTCAGTTGGCAAATCCAACTCCAGATGAAGTCCTATCCATTGTGCAGTCTTTTGAAATTTCTCGCGCCGCCGAGGCTCAAATAGAGCCGTGGGTGACGTCGGGGAAATACAACCTCTGTGCACTGTCGACGTGTGTGGCGTATCCCCACCGGCCGACATGGCCACAGTACGCTCCCACATGCAGCCTCGGCCTAACCATAAACAACCCTCTAAGAAACAGCAGCAAAACCTGAGGCAACTTCCTTCGTGTCCGCGATGTTTTATGAAATATTCATGCGAGGATTGTCACAATTGCATAAAGAAAGGTCATGTGTCTTCCGTTTGCAAATCCGACCACATACATGATGTTCATGAACATGATGCTGATTCTGATTCTGTGTTGTCTGTCAGATGCACTTCTTCCCTTTCAGGGAAGTTATTCCTCATTGTCCAAATCCTTGGTCAGGATGTTCGCATGCAGGTGGATACTGGTTGTGCGCCTGTATAATTAATTCTCAGACGTATCTTCAGTTAGGTTCTCCACTCCTATCACCTGTCACTCGGCAATTACGGATGTACAATAAACAGATTTCTCTCTTGGGACACTTTAATGCTGAGGTATCTTACAAATCCGTCATTCGCACTGTTCCCGTATTTGTGGTCGACCAGAGTAACGCGGAGAATCTTTTTGGTTTCAATGCTTTTCGCGTTTTTGGGTTCTTCGTACATGACTCTGTCAATATCATCTCTAATACTGTTCCTTATGCTCAATTGGATTCCTTGTCGACGACATTTTTGTCCCTTTTTTCTCCTGGGTTAGGCTGTGCAAACGACTTTGAAGCTCATATCATGCTCAAACCCACTGCTCGGCCTAAGTTTTTTCGGGCTCGACTCATTCCTGTGGCCCTTCATGATTGGGTAAAATGGGAGCTGGATCGTCTCACTACTTTACGGGTCTTGCTTCCTATCACTTCCAGTGAGTGGTCCTCTCCTGTCATTGTCGTTGCTAAGACCAATGGTGATATTCATCTCTGTGGTGATTTTAAAGCCACTGTAAATGCACAATGCCTCATCGACACTCACCCTATGCCGCGACCTGAAGAATTGTTCACTAAACTTGCGGGAGGACAGTATTTTTCTAAAATTGACCTGTCAGAAGCTTATCATCAACTTCCTCTCGATGCTGCTTCCCAGCAGTTTCTGGTCCTTAACACACCTTTCAGCCTCTATCAATACCAATGATTGCCATTTGGGATTGCCAGCGTCCCTGCTCTCTTTCAGCGATTCTTGGAACAATTATTGCTCACTGTCCCTGGGTGTATAAATTACATGGACGACATTGTCGTCGCTGGATCCACCTCTGAAGAACATCTTCAGAATCTCCCCACACTTTTTCATGTCTTACAAACTGCCGGTCTTAAGTGTAATCTCCAGAAATCACAATTTTTTAGCCATCTGTCACGTACTTGGTGTTTCAACTCTCTTGGGATAGTATTCGTCCGCTTCAGCAAAAATGTCACTGCGACCGGTGCCCTTCCTCCCCCAACATCTGTTAGGGAACTGCAGGCCTTCTTGGGGAAAATAGCAAACTATGACAAGTTCTTAACATCTGCTGCTTCAGTGGCTCAGCCGTTGCATGGCCTGTTGCATAAAAATGTGCCTTTTCACTGGTCTGCATCATGTGATGCTGCTTTCCAGAAATTGAAGACTATACTGAAACAGGCCCGTGCCTGGCTACTTATTGACCTGGCCAACATCTTGTTCTTGCCACAGATGCCTCTCAATACGGAGTCAGTGCAGTCCTTGCGCACTGTTTTTCTGATGGCTCTGAACAACCCATTGCTTATGCCTCCAAAACGCTCTCGAATGCCCAACAAAAGTATTCTCAAATTGAAAAAGAAGCTTTGGCCATTATTTGTGCTCTTCATAATTTTGATGTTTTTCTCTATGGGTCCAAATTTCATCTTGTTACGGATCACAAACCGCTTGTTTCCTTGTTTCATCCATCATCGTCAGTTCCCGACAAGGCTGCACACCACCTCCAGCGTTGGGCTCTTTACTTGTCTTATTTCAATTATGAGATTCATTTCCTGCTGACGGCTCAACATGTGAATGCTGATGCACTGTCTCGCCTTCCCATGGGTCCTGATCTGGCATTCGATAAGGACGAACTTTTGTGTTTCCATCTGGATGTTGCCGAGTAGCGGGTTGTGGACAAATTCCCGGCTGGCGACTGCTGCCGGTTCTGATCCTACCCTCTCCCAGGTTTTACACTGTATTAAGAATGGTTGGCCAGATCGTCTGTCCGCTAAGACTTCTGCCACTGAAAATGCTTCGCCACGTGTTGTGGTACCTGCGTCTTTGCATGCTTCGGTATTGCGCCTCCTTCACCAAGGGCACTGGGGTGTGTCTCGCACAAAATCTCTGGTGTGCTGTCATGTGTACTGGCCTGGCAACGACTCTGAAATAGCACACATGGTTGCTGCGTGCGGCCCCTGTGCGTCACACGCCACCGCCCCAAATTCATCTTTGTCACCGTGGCCTTTGCCTGAGACGCCCTGGGAGCACTTTCATGCTGACTTCGCGGGACATTTTTTAGGTACTTATTGGCTCCTCGTAATTGACGCCTACTATAACTGTCCTTTCATTATCCGTTGCACGTCGCCTACCACTGTGGGAAACCACAAGTGCTCTCTTGCCTTTTTTTCTTTTGAAGGCCTTCCCTCTACTCTTGTTACTGATAATGGTCCGCAATTTGCCTGTTACGAATTTGTGGATTTTTATGCTTGTCACGGCGTTATGCATGTCATGGCCCCTCCGTTCCATCCACAATCAAACGGTGAGGCTGACCAACTGGTCTGCACATTTAAGGCTCAGATGCGGAAACTCCTTACTTCTTCTGCTGTTGATGATGTGCTTCTCCAGTTTCTGGCTTCTTACCGTTTGCACATTTAAGGCTCAGATGCGTAAACTCCTGACTTCTTCTGCTGTTGATGATGTGCTTCTCCAGTTTTTGGCTTCTTACCGTTTCACCCCCATGGGTGACCACAGCCCGGCTGAGCTCTTACATGGCTGACAGCCCCGCACGCTGCTTCACCTTCTGCAGCATTCCAACTCACGGCCACGGGTGTCTTAGCTTGGCCGGTTCACCACCGATGACCTTGTCTGGGTATGGGGCTATGGCAGGTGGACAAAATGGAGTCTGGGCTGCATCTTACGACACTGTGGCCGAAGCCTGTATGAAATCCAGATGGACATGGGTGTTGCAGTGCATCATTCGGACCAGCTTCGACCTCATGTGCCGCCAATGCCCATTCCGGATGCCACTACACTACCTTCAAGCTCTACCTGATGCTTAGGATCTTGGCACCTCTCATTACTCACAACGCAGCCCTTTCATCGTCATCCCGGTGTCAGTACAAGAATGGATGCCACCAGGAGACGTGCCCATGCAGGAACCGGATGACCATCATCTGTCGCAGCCAATCTACTTGCCTCCTTCTCCTGCAAATGCCGACACATCACACATGTCTCCTGTTTTGTCTCCTGTTTTATCAACTGGACTTGCCGCAATGGGCAGATTGGTGCACGGGGCCCTAGCAGATTCGACCCCTACGTCTCCTTTCATCTCGACCCATTATCATCAGGGACACTTCCGTCCGTACGGGAAGCCTCCACCTCGAGACTTTATGGCCAGTCAAACAACGCCTATGGACATTAGAAATCTACAGGCCACCTCCATCAAGACCAGTGAAAGAATTTCAAAGGGAGGGAAAAGTGTTGTGACTCGCCGATCATTCAAAGTGCCGTCGCGCAATTACGCACATCCTTTACATGTGGCGCTGTCTGACAGCCATGCAACCTAAGCGGCCAGCTAGCCAGTGGCCAGACAGCCAGCGGCCGCTAGACTTGGACCCAGTGCTCATTCATATGTTACCGTGTTCACATGTCTTGCTTGTCAACTTACTCAGTGACTTATATGGGTTGAGTTGTTTTGAAATATATGTGTTCAACTTGACGTTATAACAATTATAGTGGGCTGAAAGATAGGAAAGAAGGATAAGAGTGTGGAAGTTAAAATACGAGAAATGAAAAGTAAATAAAAATTTCAAAAAATATTGAAGAGCAATGTAACATGGGATGAAAAGTAGTCAGTAGAGAAGAAATGGACAAGGTTCAAAATAATGAAGTGGAAGAAACAGGCAGTGTAAAGAAACATCCTGGTGGAATGATACAGGGTGAGGTTGCAAAGAAAAACAAAGCATTCCATATATGTGGCAAGATAGAAAATAAGCAGGAAAGCAATACACTGAGAAGAAGAAGGCAGCTAAGAGATTGGTAGCAGGGGAGAAGAAGACATGGATGGGAGAGTGGGAAAAATGACAGAAGAGGACAGTGGATGGACTAACAAGGTCTGTGAAAAGAGTAACATATTGCCAATTTTTAACAAGGGTTTGTTGGAAACTACGCCAAAATTATACTCTGATGTTATGCACTGCCAAAGTATTTGAGAAGATACTGGAAAAAGGAGTGTGGGAGATACTAGGAGGAGTCCTGAGACAAGAACAACATGGTTTAAGACCAGGAAACATCAATAGCAGATCTAATGTTTTTTATGTAAGGCAGCTCAAAGAGAGAGACTATGATATGGTAAGGACTTAGTAATCATGTTTTTGGACATTGAGAGGCATATGACAGTGTGAAAAGAAACAATGTATTCAAAGACCTTCAGAAACATGGAATTGGAAGGCTACTGTGAGAAGAGTAAAGGACACATATAAAGGAAGTGTGAGTTGGGTGGAAGTAGAAGGAGAGAAGACAGACCGGTTTGGGGGAAAAAAAAGAAAAAAAAGGGGGGGGGCTGAAGCAATGACTTGCACTATCCCCACCACTTTTCATCACCATTACCCCTGAGATGATGGCAGGAGTGGTGGTATGAACAGGGACTGGAAATAATGAAAACAGTGGTGTCTGGAGACAATACAGTGGTGTTTGGGAATGGAGAAAAAGAGGTACAAAAAAGCTAAATGGTTGGGAAAATGTGTTGGGACAGCATTGATTGAAATTTAATGCAAAAAAGTGTGAAGTAATGGTGACAACATGAAATAAGATGAGAGTAGCGATGGATAAAGTACTAGAGGGCAAACAGTAAGGAAAGTGGAAAATTTCAAGTATCTGAGAAGCAAACAGAAGACAGATGGAGGATATTAGTGAAAGGAGAAGATGACAGAATTGATTCCTGCAGAATGTAAGAAGCCTGGTATGGAGCAAGGATGACCACCCAAAAGCAAGAAATTGTTATTCTGAGCATATTATGCTCCAGTAACCACATATTCAGCAGAAATGTGCATAATGAAGAAAAGGTAAGCAGGATACAGGCTCATGAGATAAAATTTCAAAGCAGCTGACTAAGACTTACTAGAATGGATACAGTAAGGAATGAGATGGCAAGAGAAATAGTGAAAGAGAAGCCCATGTAAGAGACTGTAGAGAAAGCAAGACCAAGGTGGTATGGGCATGTTAAAAGATTGGGGGTTGATAGACTACTGAGACAAGTTCATGAATTGACAACAGGAGGCAAGAGACATAGAGGTAGACTGAGAGACAGGATGTTTGAGTGAAGATATTTATAAAGAAGAGTGGGACAGAGTGGAGAAAGAAATGTTGTGGTAGGACATGAAGAGATGGAGAAACCTATTTTTCAAACAGCCCCAGCCAGGATCTGGAAACTGTAGGAGGAGGAGGAGGAGGAGGAGGAGGAGGAGGAGGAGGAGCAAAAGAAGAAGAAGAAGAAGATGATGATGACGATTTGATGAAATAAAAGTTCAGCACACATGAGTCTTTAATTTTCTTAATATATTCATAGGAACTGTGCCAAACAAATATTAATTGCTGTGCAATAATTCTACTGTAATTCACAAGCTGCAACTGAATTTTGACAACATGAACCTTTTGCAGTAGTGTTGTAACAATGACCCTTCATAATTTACAATGGATAAAAATTTGAACAAATAGATTTATATATGACAACATACCCAGCAGGAGTTAAAAATATATTTTAAACAAATCATCTTGTAAAACACAGTATCTTGCAGAACAAGTCTTTTTAACAATTACTACTGAAACATGAAAATTTCATCAGAAAGAAATGAACCTTTTATCTCCAGCAATAGTGGTAACTCTATTGCTAAAGTTTTATCGTTTTATACAAGAAATACCATTCCAATGTGTACTGAAGATTTGTAAATTAAAAAGTGTTTGTTTTATGAACAATGAATTATTCTCTTCAGTTAATTTCATTTGTGCACTAATTATTATTTCTCATGCCATTATACAGTGATTAGTATAAATTGAATATTCAGACATAACCATACAAATACATTTGCATAAAGCAATTATTGTGTATCGTGTGTTCCGTAATCAGCTGTATTATGCAGTTCAACAGGGAAAATATGGTCTCTCATATTATACTTGGTATTCATGTCAAATAGAATTAGTTAGACAGTACAGAATTAGCTTTTTGGAAGAAAAAACGTCAGGTAAAAATTGTAGATAAAGCTGTTAATTTGTAAACATGAGGCCAAAATAATTGGTTTCCTGGCCAGATTCTTTTGAATGGATGTGAAGTAAACAGTGAAAAGAAGTCATACATATTATTTTTGTGGTACCGGTATGTCAGTATTAGAAATGTTTATTTTAATTATAATATTAAAGAATGTAATGCCACAACTGTGATACTGCCACTTTTACACTAAGTTGATGGACAGTGGAAGTGGAGTGGGATGACAACCTCTTTCAGCTAAAGTATTAGTTGTGATTGGTCAATTTGACTTCATAAGTATAAACATGTAATTTTATTCATTTCTCCCAACAGTATATTTGTTGTTATTGTCATTTTTAAACCAATTGTAAAGAATTCCACTCTGGTTATAAGGTCCCTGCTCATGAATCTGCCATGCATGTGAATCATTGCCACTACATAGTAACAGATCTCACAATTAAAATAACAAGTTACATACAAAAAATAAGGACAGTTTGCTTACATTTAAACGTAGGCAGCTCAGAAGAAAGCTACATAAATTCAGCAGCATCTACTGATAAATTATAAGTCTGCAGAAGTCATTGTTTTGATACAGTTGCTGTTTGACTACAAGTGAAAGCAAGGAACAATGACTTAAAGATCATGTTTCTCACTAGATGCAAGGGGTGAAAATCATTAAAACAAAGACTTTTTCATTGTGGTGGGATTTTCTTACAAAATTTTAGCCACCAAATTTCCCTTCTGAATGTGAAAATATTTTGTTGATGCTGACCTACATAGAGAGAAGCAATTATCATAATAAAGTTAGGGAAATCAGAGCTCACACAGAAATGTATAAGTGTTTATTTTCTCCTCGCTCTGTTTGAGAGTGGAATAATAGAGAGTGTGAAGTTGGTTCAATGAACCTTCTACCAGGCACTTTAGTGTGATTTGCAGAGTAGCCATGTAGATTTGATAGTAAGCTACATATGCTGTCTCATGCTCAGACCTTTGCATAACAATAGTGGCATATTGTCAAAAGAGTGTAAATATTCTGAGTCTCCGGTGGACACAGGTCTGTTGCAGTACATATAACAGATGCATTACAGTGTGCAATTGAAATTACAAAGCAACTGGAAACATTCTCTGAAGCTGAAGGATGTGGAACAGTATGATACTTGGCAAACCATCTTAATTGCACACAGATTCTCCGTAATATTTTGGTGGTATATGAATCAAATGCAATGTTGCTTGCAGCCAATTGACCAAGGCTGCACAGGTGTGGGTGATGCTGATTAGAAAGACCAGATCTTCCACCATGCAATTTCCAACTTTTCAGAATGCTGAAAGAACAGTAGGAGGGAGATACATTTGCCAGTGATGTATATTCCAACAATGATTCTTAAATTTTTTTGTGACCAAGGAACAGATTTCTGTTGATGAGTAACTGAATGAATGGTAGAATGTTCCAGTCAGTGTTTACAGACACTTCATGACCATGTTGAAAATAGTGTCATTTATCTGCATCACTTTGAAATATAGTGCACATTTGAGAAACATTACTTGGTTGTTGTTGTTGTTGTTGTTGTTGTTGTTGTTGTTGTCTTCAGTCCTGAGACTGGTTTGATGCAGTTCTCCATGCTACTCTATCCTCTGCAAGCTTCTTCATCTCCCAGTGCCTACTGCAGCCTACATCCTTCTGAATCTGCTTAGTGTATTCATCTCTTGGTCTCCCTCTACGATTTTTACCCTCCACCCTGCCCTCCAATAATAAATTTGTGATCCCTTGATGCCTCAGAACATGTCCTACCAACTGATCCCTTCTTCTAGTCAAGTTGTGCCACAAACTCCTCTTCTCCCCAAATCTATTCAATACCTCCTCATTAGTTATGTGACCTATCCATCTAATCTTCAGCATTCTTCTGTAGCACCACATTTCGAAAGCTTCTATTCTCTTCTTGTCCAAACTATTTATCATCCATGTTTCACAACCATACATGGCTACACTCCATACAAATACTTTCAGAACGACTTCCTGACACTTAAATCAATACTCGATATTAACCAATTTCTCGTCTTCAGAAACGCTTTCCTTCCATTGCCAGTCTACATTTTACATCCTCTCTACATCAACCATCATCATTTAATATGCTCCCCAAATAGCAAAACTCCTTTACAACTTGAAATGTCTCATTTCCTAATCTAATTCTCTAAGCATCACCTGACTTAATTCGCCTACATTCCATTATCCTTGTTTTGCCTTTGTTGATGTTCATCTTATACCCTCCTTTCAAGACACTGTCCATTCTGTTCAACTGTTCTTCCAAGTCCTTTGCTGTCTCTGACAGAATTATAATGTCACTGGCAAACCTCAAAGTTTTTATTTCTTCTCCATGGATTTTAATACCTACTCCAAACTTTTCTTTTGCTTCCTTTACTGCTTGCTCACTATACAGATTGAATATCATTGGGGAGAGGCTACAACCCTGTCTCACTCCCTTCCCATCCACTGTTTCCCTTTGATGTCCCTCGACTCTTATAATTGCCATCTGCTTTCTGTACAAATTGTAAATAGCCTTCTTTGGGATTGGAATTATTATATTCTTCTTGAAGTCTGAGGGAATTTCGCCTGTCTCATACATCTTGCTCACCAGATGGTAGAGTTTTGTCAGGACTGGCTCTCCCAAGGCTATCAGTAGTTCTAATGGAATGTTGTCTACTCCCGGTGCCTTGTTTCAACTTATCTCCCATTTCATCTTCTCTACATCCTCTTCCATTTCCATAATATTGTCCACAAGAACATCACCCCTGTATAGACCCTCTATATATTCCTTCCACCTTTCTGCTTTTCCTTCTTTGCTTAGAACTGGGTATCCATCTGAGCTCTTGATATTCATGCAAGTGGTTCTCTTTTCTCCAAAGGTCTCTTTAATTTTCCTGTAGGCAGTATCTATCTTACCCTTTGTGAGATAAGCCTCTACATCCTTATATTAGTCCTCTAGCCATCCCTGCTTAGCCATTTTGCACTTCCTGTCGATCTCATTTTTGAGACATTTGTATTCTTTTTTGCCTACTTCATTTACTGCATTTTTGTATTTTCTTCTTTCATCAATTAAATTCAGTACCTCTTCTGTTACCCATGGATTTCTACTAGCCCTCATCTTATTACCTACTTGATCCTCTGCTGCCTACACTATTTCATCCCTCAAAGCTACCCATTCTTCTTCTTCTACTGTATTTCTTTCCCCCACTCCTGTCAATTGTTCTCTTATGTTCTCCCTGATACTCTGTACAACCTCTGGTTCTTTCAGTTTATCCAGGTCCCATCTCCTTAAATTCCCACCTTTTTGCAGTTTCTTCAGTTTTAATCTATAGTTCATAACCAATAGATTGTGGTCAGGGTGCACATCTGCCCCTGGAAATGTCTTACAATTTAAAACCTGGTTCCTAAATCTCTGTCTTATCATTATATAATCTATCTGAAACCTTCTAGTATCTCCAGGGCTCTTCCATGTATACAACGTTATATCATGATTCTTGAGCCAAGTGTTAGCTATGATTAAGTTATGCTCTGTGCAAAATTCTACCAGGCGGCTTCCTCTTTCATTTCTTACCCCCAATCCATATTCACCTACTACGTTTCCTTCTCTTCCTTTTTCTACTGTCGAATTCCAGTCACCCATGACTATTAAATTTTCGTCTCCCTTCGCTACCTGAATAACTTCTTTTATCTCATCATACATTTCATCAATTTCTTCATGATCTGCAGAACTAGTTGGCGTATAAAGTTGTACTACTGTAGTAAGCATGGGCTTCGTGTCTATCTTGGCCACAATAATGTGTTCACTGTGCTGTTTGCAGTAGCTTACCTGCACTCCTATTATTTTATTCATTATTAAACCTACCCCAGCATTACCCCTATTTGATTTTGTACTTATAACCCTGTATTCACCTGACCAAAAGTCTTGTTCCTCCTGCCACTGAACTTCACTAATTCCCACTATATCTAACTTTAACCTATCCATTTCCCTTTTTAAATTTTCTGATCTATCTGCCTGATTAAGGGATCTGACATTCCATGCTCCGATCCGTAGAATGCCAGTTTTCTTTCTCTTGATAACAATGTCCTCTTGAGTAGTCCCCGCCTGGAGATCCAAATGAGGGACTATTTTACCTCCGGAATATTTTACGCAAGAGGACGCCATCATCATTTAATCATACAGTAAAGCTGTATGCCCTTGGGAAAAATGACGGCTGTAGTTTCCCCTTGCTTTCAGCTGATCGCAGTACCACAACAGCAAGGCCATTTTGGTTAGTGTTACAAGGCCAGATCGGTCAATCATCCAGACTGTTGCCCCTGCAGCTACTGAAAAGGCTGCTGCCCCTCTTCAGGAACCACACATTTGTCTGGCCTCTCAACAGATGCCCCTCTGTTGTGGTTGCACCTACGGTACGCCTATCTGTATCGTTCAGGCACGCAAGCCTCCCCAGGAATGGCAAAGTCCATGGTTCATGAGGGGAAGAGTTACTTGGTATGCCATATTAAAATGTATCTTACTTTGTGAAGTCTGTTTGAACTTGGTTTCTGAGTCTGAAGTAGTGCGTCAAGGAATGGCTACACAGTGGAATCAAAACTTTAAAAGTAGCTGTAAAAATGTGCACAATGAAGAGCAAAGTGGGAGGCATAGTATGCAGACCCCCAAATTTGTGCAACAAGTGGACTGATGAATTTTACTCATGTTGGATGCACCACTATTTATATGGGTGTATGAGAAATAGCTCCGATGCCACAAATTGTGTGAAACATGGGTACTGATAATGCCCACTGACTAACCAAGGATAAGGTCAGCATTCTTGATGGAAATGTCTTAACCTGTGACCCTTTAGTCATGAGCTCATATCCAGAAACTATTAACCCTTGAGCAGGTGTGCCTACATATAAAGTGCACCAACCACAAATAACATTGTCTTATACCATTCCATTGTTTTTTGCAATTGCAAGCCCATACATATTCCTTCATTATTGCTTCAGCTAACATAGAGCTAAGTTGTGATGTCATATGTCCAAGTGAGCAGCAGTAATATAAAATATATAAACAGCTAGCTAGCTGAGAAAAAATTTGTGATTTGTGCAAGAAAATGACCCCGGTCCTGAGCTAGCAGCATAATCCCCCAGTGACACAGCTGTCTAAGAGATAATTAGCATTTGAGTAAGCGGCTGGCTAGGATCTGATGCAACTGCACTGTTTAATGCATAAAGTGGGACATGACTGTGGGGTAACACTTATACATGGCAACAAAGTGATGTAATGGAAGTTTATTTTGTTATTGTTTAATTCAACAGTGATTTAGCTCACATAATGTAAGTTTCTTTTGTCATTGTTTGATTAAAATATGGTTAAACTGTAATATATGTTTATCTTGGCAACATAAAGATAGTTGTTCTTTACATTTTTACAAAGTGTGCCACACGCCCACTCATGTTATAGAAAATGGCGCATCCACTTGAGGGTTAACTGAAGTGGCATCAACATGTGAATAAGTTAACCAAAAGCTCAGTTCTGCCTCCTTTGTCCTCAGAAATCTCTCTCACTATTTTGAACTACAGGCAGGATTGCTAGCATACTTTGCACACTTTGACTCAGTTCTGTCCTTCCACACAATCTTGAGGAGAAGTGCAGTTAAAGTGAAAATTGTACATACTCTACAGAAGTACATGTCAAGAATATTGTAAAAGTGATAATTGAACATTTTGCAGTAGCACTTTCAGGGACTGAGGGATCCTTACACTTACATGCTAATATGTATGCCCCCTGTAGGTATTTGTAATTAAAGGCATGCTTACATCATGACACTAGGTTGTGAAATTGGTTTCATGAATCTGAACTGTAGACACTTCGACACAAATGTAAAGAGTTTCATCATTTTATGAGTAACAGAGTCATGTCTGAAATCAAAGTTTTGGCTGCTGCACAAATACTGGTTGACTTAAATCTTCTCTGCACGAAATTTCTACATAATTAAAGAAATAAGAGATGTGTTCAGGTTCAAGATTGGATAAACAAAAGATGCCAGATCGGCTGCTCGATAGATTTCCTGAAAGAGTTGTTGTGGAAGACCCAAGAAGTTATTTCAGCCATCTGAGAATGTCGCAAGAACAATTGACATTTCATCCTAAAAGAGTTGATGTTGCAATAAGGAAGGAAGATGCAGTAATGTTGAAGCACTGTTACCAGAATTGAAACTGCTGCTTGTTTTTATAATCCACTCAGTGAAAACATGCAGCACAGATACCCAACAATCAAACAACTTCCTCCATTCCTCACTTCATATTTAAGTTCATTTATATGCTACTGACATAACAACTTACCTCAAAATACATTCAAATACTAGTTTCTGGCTTTCAAAGTTGGGACAATTGAAACTATTTAGTTACAAAAATAACTTGCACATCCTCCCCCCCCCCCCCCACACACAAAACTAGCTGTTTTCTCCTACCATAGGTCTATAAAGTAATTACCACAATTATCAGTGGCTCAATAGCATAGTTTCATGCAGCCTTGTGTTGTCGTGAAGCTAGGCTTATTAATGACAAGAGTGAATTGATGATGGACTTTGCAATTCACAACCATGATAATGGAAGTAAAAATAATTCCCAAACAAGACTACCAGACCCCACTTTAGTATTCAAAGCAGAGTTTTATATTTTGGTGCAAAGTTTATAAAAAGTTGCTGATAGATATCAGACAAAAAATTCGAAATATTTAAAAACAAAATAGAAGAATACCTCATTAGCCACTCATATAATTAACAGAATTTTTGGCCACAAGAATGGTTGTAAATTTTGTGTAACTCTAATATTTGTATTAGATAGGTCCTGACTTTACCAGTACATGCAAACCTCATAGTGGCCTGCATAAAGTAAAACAAATGCTTTGAAGTGGTAGGTGAAAACAGCAGCTGATAAGTATAGGAGGAGGAGCCATGTAACTCCCCCCCCCCCCCCAAAAAAAGTAGTCTTTTCCTCCTATTGTACATCTATAAAGTAATTACCACACTTATCAGTTTGATTAAATTAGTGCTCTTCATAATCTGCCATTCGTGTACTACACAGAAGTAGCCAGTAGTGGTTGCTTCTGTCTGTTAATGTATCGCTTGACTCTTTCCACATCCACAGAGGTTGTCTGTCATGAAGGAATTTATGGAAATGGAATACTATGTGTGACTGAATGAATAAACCTCTTCTTGCACTTGAAACAATGGATGGCAGACAATGGTTTGAAGATAATGAGGAATTTCATACCCATGTTGTCATTTTTTTCTTGCTTCTTCAAATATCCCTTATAATACTTCACTACCACAAAAATTCAAATAGATATGAAATTACACCCAGCAATGCTCAGTGATATCAAATGTACATGTAACTCTAGTTCACTCAGGTCTGACTATTTTATACTTTATTACATTATTTAGTATTGTAATTAGCCAATATGTTCATATATACCAATTAAATTAATATATAATCAGTTGGTGTACAATAATTTTAAATTGTTTTATGTTGTTTTGCTTTGTAGGATCCAATGAATAGTTCGCTTGGTGGTGTGCATAACTTGACTAATATGAGACAGACTACTCCTTCATACTTTTCTAAGAATGAAGACACAGTATTCTCTGACAAACCAGGTGTACCCAGCGATAACTACAATATTACTGATCAGGTAAATGTATGAAATCTTTGAGCTTGTCTCTGTTTAGTACCATTTTGTAGTCCAATTTGTGCAGAACAATCTTTCTTAAACTTTATTTTCCATGTGCATATGTTTTGATATACAATAATCTGTTAGTTCATTATTTGCTAAATATTTCACTCAGGTAACATTGAAACTGGCCATTTCTTAAAGTGAAAGGAAGCCTGGTAATAGGTCTCAGGCTTTTTAAATGAGGTTTCTTTTCTGAGTGATAAAGGGGGAAAAATGAAAAACTGTAAGAAATTTTGTGCCATGCAGTTTATGATGTCAAAGAGGGACACAAAATTTACAGAGATATATATGATGTGATATTATATGAAGGCAACACTAGACTTACATAGCAATTAATAAAGTGGCATATAGGAGTTATGTATAGGATGTCACTGCATACACTTAAGTGACATTGCTTTTATTATGTGAAACATTCAGATGTTAAATCCTTCTCCCTTTGTGTTACTAATTAGTACTGCAGGGGTGGGACTACTTAGCATACACTTGTTTCCAGTGTCTTCTTCCAACCAGGCTCTTCTGCTGATTTCTGTTCCCATATTCTCATATTTCTAATGCAGTTTCACCACAACCATCACTCTTTTGTGTTCCTACTGCCTCAAAAAAAAAAAAAAAAAAAAAGGTTCAAATGGCTCTAAGCACTATGGGACTTAACATCTGAGGTCATCAGCCCCCTATACTTGGAACTACTTAAACCTAACACATTCATGCCCAAGGCAGGATTCAAACCTGTGACTGTAGCAGCAGCACTGTTCCGGACTGAAGCGCCTAGAAACACTCAGCCACAGCAGCCGGCTGCTGTCTCCCATACCCTCCTTTACAGTATAAGTTATTCATTAATTTCTTATACTTACCTTTAGTGTTGGATAATTTAGCACCTCTTCCTTCATTGTTTTCTTCATCCTTCTTTCTCGCTTATATTTTGTGTGGTTTATGTAGAGAAGCATTTTAAGTGGAGTCCTTCCATTTTCTGAAGTGGTGGATATGCAGTATTTTGTTTCATTTTCTCCTGAATGAAGTTCATTCCTGTTCTAAAAGCAATATCTTTTTAATGCTGTCACTTTAGTTAGAGCTGTACAAGTTCCATTAACATTATTTTCTAATACTTGCTTCTATTAAGCATACTCACTGTGCCTGTTTTTATTACAGGGAACAAGACGACAACCCTGCAAATCCAGTGTGGACTCAAATGCAACATTAATGTCATCTTTTGAAGCCCGTGATGCCAAACTGACAGCAGCCTGTGAGCATTTTGAATTTTCTGATGGCTTCTACAGCATAATTGATCAGGTACCATGAATTTTATCATTAATGCCATAGTTGATAAATGTTTCATAGAACTGGTGAGATACTGGTATACTGGTGCTACTGTATCAGTTGTAACATCAAGCGACATTATGAATTGTCATTTTTTTTATCCAGTTAATCCACGTATAAAATAGGAAACTATAGCTTATATATGATGAAATCTTCTTGGGCTGCCATCCAGCTTGCTGTGTCAAAATTCCTCAATGTTTCAATGAGTTCCATTCTCACCATCCTCTGATGAAGTGTCGAGATGGAGCTGGTGTTCCACATAACACATGACAGGCAGCTGTGTCTCCCTACCCTTCCCCCAGGTGCAGGGTCTGCCAACTGGAGGTAACAGCACACCACATTTCAGCTCTTGATATGTTCAGTCTTGCCCAGACTCATGAAGTGTCAACTGATGAGTGCATTCCTGACTTATAGCTTGTTTTCTTCATGATGCTTGGTTCCATACAAAACGTAATGGGCAGCCCTCATCCTTGTTTATGAGTTTGTCATGGAGACTTATCTTGATTGATTCTTTGATGATGCTCTCCCTAAAGCCACTAGCTGGGCAAAACATTTTTTTTTTTCTAAAATTCAAACATATGCCCCTGACACATTCTGTGTTCTGGCACTGCTGATTTATCTTTATATCCCAGACATACACATCTAATGTATTCCATGCAGCATTGAAAGATGCAGTGCTGTGTTTGCCTGGTGCACCGGTAACCACACTTGCAAGAGATGCTATTTATACCAGATATTTGCGGTTGTAGTTTGTTCTTTACCAAGCCAAACATAATTTTTTTTGTTCTTATTGGTGGTCAAAAGATGATAGTCTTGATGTTGTTTTTCCACCAATTCTTGCAATTTTGGCTGACAAAGGCCCAATATAGGGGGTAAAGGAGAGTTTAACTTCCTCTTTCTTCACTTCTTCTTTGCGGATGGAAATGTCACTTATTTATTTTAGTGTACCTCTAAAATGTCCTTCACTTTACCGGTTTTGGCAAAATACATTATGTTGCAGTTCAGCTGGGAGGCTGCCTTTGTCTCAGACTGTGAGTGCCCTGCATACTAGAGCCATTAGAACTACATACCACTGCACCAGATAATGACAGATTGTTGCATAAAGATACAGATCTGTGTGTGTCTTCTTTCTATTAACAGCATCTCCTAGAGTTCTATCTGCTTTTCATTTTACTAGAATGTCAAAAACTGGAAGGCTTCCATTGTCTTGTAGCTCCATAGTGAAGTGTATGTTTTGACAGACACTATTCAGGATCTCTCTACAATGTTCCACACAGCAGATGTGACATCCATGTAACAGGAAAAGTTTTAGGTTTGAGCTGTTCAGCTTTTAGTGCCATCTCCTTGAAGTGCTCCATATAGAGACTGGTAATCCTGAGTACAAGTGGCTAGCACACAGTTTCTCCATTGACCTGTTCATAGAACTCTCCATCACATTTGAAGTAGGTTGTGGTGACTACATATTTAAACTGATTCGCTGTTTGAGACTCAAAATGATCTGCTAAGAGTACCAAGGTGTGTTGATGTGGTACTCAGTTGAAAAGAGATGTTATGTCAAAGTTCACCAGCAAATAGCCCTTCTGCAGCCACATCTCTTTCAGTAAGGCCACAAATATGGCAAAGTTCCTCACATGACAGGTTTTAGAAGTGAGGCTAGATACTTGGTCACTCAGTATGTGAGTGCATTAATGGTTTCACTATAGGACACAGTGGAATACCTTCTGTATGAATTTTAGGCAGTCCCTACAAGTGTGGAGGTCCTGGATCCTTTGGATAGAGCTGCTTCATATCTTCCTTTGTTAGAGCTGACTTGGAAAGCAAAGTTACTGTTTTTATTGTCACCTTCTTAAGCTTCCTGTAGGCTGGATTCTGTCATTTTGAATCACAAATAGTGATTCTGTTTCAATATGTACTAATATACACTGAAGCACCATGCATATTCAAACACAGAGATATGTAAACTGGCAGAATATGGCACTGTGGTCAGCAACACCTATATATGACAACAAGTGCCTGGTACAGTTAGATTGGTTACTGCTGCTATAGTGGCATGTTATAAAGATTTAAGTGAGTTTGAACGTGGTGTTATACTCAGAGCATGAGTGATGGGACACAGCATCTCCAAGGTAGTGACGAAGTGGGGATTTTCCATACCGCCTTTTCATGAATGTACCATGAATATCTGGAATCCGGTAAAACATCAAATCTCCAACATTGCTGTGGCTGGAGAAAGATCCTGCAAGAAAAGGACCAAAGAGGACTGAAGAGAACCATTCAGTGTGACAGAAGTGCAATCCTTCTGCATATTGCTGCAGTTTTCAATGCTGGGTCATCAGCAAGTGTCAGCATGCAAATCATTCAATGAAACATCATCGATATGGGCTTTTGGAGCCAAAGGCCCACTCATGTATCCTTGGTGACTGCATGACACAAAGCTTTATGTGGTGCCTGGGCCCTTGAACACTGACATTGGACTGTTGATGACTGGAAACGTATTGGCTGATCGTACGAGTCTCGTTTCAAATTGTATCAAATGGATGGACATGTACGGGTATGGAGACAACTTCATGAATCCATGGAACCTACATGTCAACAGGGAACCATTCAATCTGCAGAGTCTGTGTGATGGTGTGGGGCATGTGTAGTTGGAGTGATATGGGACCCGTGATACATCTAGATATGACTCTGACAGGTGACATGTACGTAAGCATCCTGTCTGATCACCTGCTTCCATTCATGTCCATTGTACATTTCGACAGACTTGGGCAATTACAGCAGGACAATGTGACATCCCACACATCCACAATTTTTGCAGAATGGCTTCAGGAACATTCTTCTGAGCTTAAACACTTCCGCTGGCCACCAAACTCCCCAGATATGAATATTGTTGACATTATCTGGGATGCCTTGCAGTATGCTGTGCAGAAGAGATCTCCACGCCCTCATACAGATTGATGGACAGACCTGCTTTCATTGTGTCAGTTCCCTCCAGCACTACCACAGATACTAGTTGAGTCCATGCCATGGTGGCACTTCTGCATGCTCGCGGGGGCCCTACGTGATATTAGACACATGTACCAGTTTCTTTGACTCTTCAGTGTATGTACTAACCTACTTCAGATATGATTGGGAGTTCTATGGACGAGTCAGTGGAGCAGCAATAGGCTCACCATTTTCCCTCAGAATTGCCAATTTCTGTTTGGAGCTCTTTGAGAAAATGGCACTAAAAATTACACAGCTCAAACATAAACACCTCTTCCATTACATGGATGACACCTTTGTTGTGTGAAAAAATGGCAGAGAAACTCTGAATGAGCTTCTGGTCCACCTGAACAGCACCCATCAAATAATACGGTTCACTATGGAGCCAGAATACAATGGATGACTTCCAGTTTTGAACACTCTGTTATAACCTTTAATCACCAATATTGCGTGGATATTCAAACACTCTCACTTAGGAACAATCTGGTTACATGATATCAACTCAGTATCTCGTATTCGACTGCCGTGCTGTGACGTGCGGCCGGCGCCGTTCGTAGCTAGGTGGCGCTCCCACGCTCAGCCAAGTTGTGGAGCGCCTCTACCGCCGTTTGCGCGTACTGTCATGGTGGCACTGTTAAATGTGGTGGCACTGTCACAACACACTCTAATAAGAAGAAAATCAAAGGGTACAGTAGAACATGCTGTCTATAGAAAGGAGACCTGTACAGATCTGTACTTTCACACAACAAGCTTTCATTGTATGGTACAGTGGTACACATTTCGAACAACTCTAGCTCACAGGGCACATGCCATTTGTGACAAAGACAGCAACATCTTAGAGATGTATTTCACCGAAATGGGTGTAGCAAAATACAAATGAGATTGCATTGAAGCAAATGAATGATACAGCCATCTGTAAAGGTGAAGTAGAGAGAATGGAAGAGAAACTCACTTTTATCCCCTATATTGAGTCTCCCTCAGCCAAAATTGTGAGACCTCTCAGAAAGAAACATCAAGGCCATCTTTTGACCACCATGAAAAATGAAAGATACACATGCCTTGATATAGGACAAACTAAAACTGCAAATATCTGGTATACATAGCATCTCTTGCAAGTGTGACCACCAGAACATTGGGCAAACACACCACTGTGTCTTGGAATGCTGCATCGATCACATTAGATCCAAATGTGTGAGGCATAAAGATAAATCAGTAGTGCTAGAGCACAGCTTCAGTGAGAGACATACATTCAAATTTGAGAGAACTACGAATGTTGTGCCTAGCTATTGGCTTTAGGGAGAACACCATCAAAGAATCAGTTGAGATAAGACACCATGACACTCTCATCAATAGGGACAAGAACTACCAGCTATGTTAAGCATGGAATCCAGCACTAGCAGCTATGAGCCAAGAATGTGCCCAGCACTTAGTGAGTCTGCGCAAGACTAAATGCACCAACAGTCGAAAGGCGGCCCACATTACCCATATATACACTCTGGTGTATACACTCTGGTGTATACACTCTGGAGTATATATGGGATGTTCGCACCATCTTGACACTTCACCAGAAAATGATGAGGTTGTCACTCATGGAAATGTTGCAAAATTTCATTGCAGCCACCCAGTCTGAGAATATTTCGTCAGTTGTACATGCCAGGCAAGCCTTCAGTCACATATTTATTGTTGCGAATGATTTCAGCTGTGGAAATGGAATAACTAGTTCATAGATGCCTATGCTTGCAATGAATTAGACCTAACATCACAAGGAAATGGGAAATTTTAAATTTATGTCCTATTCATAAAAGGTAATAGGAATAAATTACATGCATAAACTACACTTAAGAACAAATGAAAACTATTAAGGAATATATACCTAACATTACTGCTGGGAATGTGAGTAAATAAACTCACTTATAAACTACTAAATGCTGATGTTCACTCAATCTCCTGAGTAGTCTCACCCAAAATGAGCAATAAAAATGGTTCCTTCATCTTGTACAGAACATGAAGCGCTTGTTTCAAAAATTTTGACTGTAACCAATAAGAATGAAAGTATCAATAAAGTTCTTGGATGATGTAAACTTGACAATAGAATTTAATACTCAACTTTTGGATCTTAATGTCTGCTTTACTGCTGATGTCTTATTTCCATAACATGTTGCTGTAAGAAACTGTACCAGCTTTGCCACACTGTGGAAAGCATCAGTGAAAGTTCAGAAGTTGCAAATAATTATTTTATTATTGGGTAGGTGGTGTGTAGTTATGGACAATTGGCATTACAAATTGACATCTTGACTCTGAAAACTGTCTATGATCTGCATAATGAAAGTGCTGTTGAAAATCCATTTATACTTTTACTATCAACCAACAGTATTGTTTAAGATGCAAATTTACAAAATTACAGTAGGAAATTAATGTGCAGAGATGAACTGTGGACAGTATGTATGTATAGGTAGTTTGTGGAATAAAGAATCTAGAAACATGAGACGCAATAATACCAATGCAAATTATATTTCTTTAATTTATACACAGAATATAAGTTCTGTTGTTTTCCTAACATACCTGGGAGTTTCAAAATAAAAATGCTTTCATCTAATAGTAGCTACAGAGTTCAAAATTATTGCTAGGGCTGAAATTTCTCCTGAATTACAAACTTTTGTATGCTGCTACTAGTGCATGTGAGTGTTAGTGCACTGAGTGTGGTGTCACTGTGTGTATATGTTTGAATCGGACGTCAAGTGTATCAGTGGGGAGGGGGTGGTCACTGGAGGCTACTTGTGGGTGACGTGCGTGTGGCGTGGTCTCTGCTGTGCTGTCTGCCAGCTACTGGTGCATCTACATGTGTGAAGCAGAGCTGACTTAACCCTCTCTATGTTCACCTAGTTGTACCATTCACATGTTCTTCAGTGTCTCATAATGTGTGGATTCACAAGAGGCTTATGTCTGTTATTGTTCAGAAGTTTATGATTAAAGCCATATTTGTATTACTTGGATCAGTTTTATGTATTACATGGTTACTACAAAGCAATGTTGCAAATATAAATTCTAGTGAACATTGGTAGTCATGAAAGAATTTGACTAATTAGGGGCTTCAGTGTTAAGAAAAACCTACCAATTACAGAGTAAATATTAAGCATACTTGAGTCTGATGTAGTCATGAGCTTTATGTTTGGCTCCTAACCAGAACTTCCTTTTTAACTGCTGCATAATTCACATAGCAGTTAGTATCAAACTGTAATATTCGACAGACTGACAATATTTTGTATGCATATCTGAGGCTTAAATGGCTCTTCAGAGGGTGTGCTGTAACACCACCACCCCCAAAGAGGCTTGTGCAACTTTTACTGTTGGACAAGGTTCTTTGTGAATACACATAACCATAAACAAACACTTATAATAAATTATAAATTCAAGTTTACAAACAGTATTACATACTTTCCATTATGCAGTATTTTCTTCAAGAAAGTTTCATGACTTTGACATTGTCACACCTTCTTTGGTCCTTCTGTTGTGCTGTTTGATCAATATTTTTTCTGAAAAAATCTATCTCAATTAGTTCTGTCACATTTGTGATTTGTCGTTGTTGTTGTCTTCAGTCCTGAGACTGGTTTGATGCAGCTACTCTACCCTGTGCAAGCTTCTTCATCTCCCAGTACGTATTGCAGCCTACATCCCTCTGAATCTGCTTAGTATATTCATCTCTTGGTCTCCCTCTGCGATTTTTATCCTCCAAAGACATATTCAAACGAGATAACAAGATGAGTAGTGATGAATTACAAACTTGGATAGTGGAACTGCAGACCCTATCAAATTTGTGCTGATGCAAAACTAAAACGTCATGCAGTTCTACTAACCCGATTTGTAATTCACCACTGCTCATCTTGTCAAACACTCGAATATAAATAAATATATATAATAGAAAGAAACATTCCACATGGGAAAAAATATATTAAAAAAGATGCTGTGACTTACCGAACAGGAAGGTGCTGGTAGATAGACACAATAAAAAACACACAAACACATATATTGCGCGCGCGCACACACACACACACACACACACACACGCACACACACACACACACACACACACACACACATATATATCTATCTGCACATATACAGACACAAGCAGATATATATATATTAAAAATAAAGATTCCAAGACTTACCAAGCGGGAAAGCGCCGGCAGACAGGCACATGAACAAAACACACAAACACTCACACAGAATTACAAGCTTTCGCAACTGGCAGTTGCTTCGTCAGGAAGGAAGGAAGGAGAGGGAAAAATGAAAGGGTGTGGGTTTTAAGGGAGAGGGTAAGGAGTCATTCCAATCCCGGGAGCGGAAAGACTTCCCTTAGGGGAAAAAAAGGACAGGTGTACACTCGCGCACACACACACACACATATCCATCCGCACATACACAGACACAAGCAGACATATTTAAAGGCAAAGAGTTAAGGGCAGAGATGTCAGTCGAGGCGGAAGTACAGAGGCAAAGAAGTTGTTGAAAGACAGGTGAGGTATGAGCGGCGGCAACTTGAAATTAGCGGAGGTTGAGGCCTGGCGGATATCGAGAAGAGAGGATATACTGAAGGGCGAGTTCCCATCTCCGGAGTTCGGATAGGTAGGTGTTGGTGGGAAGTATCCAGATAACTCGGACGGTGTAACACTGTGCCAAGATGTGCTGGCCGTGCATCAAGGCATGTTTAGCCACAGGGTGATCCTCATTACCAACAAACACTGTCTGCCTGTGTCCATTCATGCGAATGGACAGTTTGTTGCTGGTCATTCCCACATAGAAAGCATCACAGTGCAGGCAGGTCAGTTGGTAAATCACGTGGGTGCTTTCACATGTGGCTCTCCCTTTGATTGTGTACACCTTCCGGGTTACAGGACTGGAGTAGGTGGTGGTGGGAGGGTGCATAGGACAGGTTTTACACCGGGGGCGGTTGCAAGGGTAGGAGCCAGAGGGTAGGGGAGGTGGTTTGGGGATTTCATAGGGATGAACCAAGAGGTTACGAAGGTTAGGTGGACGGCGGAAAGACACTCTTGGTGGAGTGGGGAGGATTTCATGAAGGATGGATCTCATTTCGGGGCAGGATTTTAGGAAGTCGTATCCCTGCTGGAGAGCCACATTCAAGGTCTGATCCAGTCCTGGGAAGTATTCTGTTACAAGTGGGGCACTTTTGGGGTTCTTCTGTGAGAGGTTCTGGGTTTGAGGGGATGAGGAAGTGGCTCTGGTTATCTGCTTCTGTACCAGGTTGGGAGGGTAGTTGCGGGATGCGAAAGCTGTTTTCAGGTTGTTGGTGTAATGGTCGAGGGATTCAGGACTGGAGCAGATTCGTTTGCCACGAAGGCCTAGGCTGTAGGGAAGGGACCGTTTGATATGGAATGGGTGGCAGCTGTCATAATGGAGGTACTGTTGCTTGTTGGTGGGTTTGATGTGGACGGATGTGTGCAGCTGGCCATTGGACAGATGGAGGTCAACATCTAGGAAAGTGGCATGGGATTTGGAGTAGGACCAGGTGAATCTGATGGAACCAAAGGAGTTGAGGTTGGAGAGGAAATTCTGGAGTTGTTCTTCACTGTGAGTCCAGATCATGAAGATGTCATCAATAAATCTGTACCAAACTTTGGGTTGGCAGGCTTGGGTAACCAAGAAGGCTTCCTCTAAGCGACCCATAAATAGGTTGGCATACGAGGGGGCCATCCTGGTACCCATGGCTGTTCCCTTTAATTGTTGGTTATTTAGGGAACAGCCATGGGTACCAGGATGGCCCCCTCGTATGCCAACCTATTTATGGGTCGCTTAGAGGAAGCCTTCTTGGTTACCCAAGCCTGCCAACCCAAAGTTTGGTACAGATTTATTGATGACATCTTCATGATCTGGACTCACAGTGAAGAACAACTCCAGAATTTCCTCTCCAACCTCAACTCCTTTGGTTCCATCAGATTCACCTGGTCCTACTCCAAATCCCATGCCACTTTCCTAGATGTTGACCTCCATCTGTCCAATGGCCAGCTGCACACATCCGTCCACATCAAACCCACCAACAAGCAACAGTACCTCCATTATGACAGCTGCCACCCATTCCATATCAAACGGTCCCTTCCCTACAGCCTAGGCCTTCGTGGCAAACGAATCTGCTCCAGTCCTGAATCCCTCGACCATTACACCAACAACCTGAAAACAGCTTTCGCATCCCGCAACTACCCTCCCAACCTGGTACAGAAGCAGATAACCAGAGCCACTTCCTCATCCCCTCAAACCCAGAACCTCTCACAGAAGAACCCCAAAAGTGCCCCACTTGTAACAGAATACTTCCCAGGACTGGATCAGACCTTGAATGTGGCTCTCCAGCAGGGATACGACTTCCTAAAATCCTGCCCCGAAATGAGATCCATCCTTCATGAAATCCTCCCCACTCCACCAAGAGTGTCTTTCCGCCGTCCACCTAACCTTCGTAACCTCTTGGTTCATCCCTATGAAATCCCCAAACCACCTCCCCTACCCTCTGGCTCCTACCCTTGCAACCGCCTCCGGTGTAAAACCTGTCCTATGCACCCTCCCACCACCACCTACTCCAGTCCTGTAACCCGGAAGGTGTACACAATCAAAGGGAGAGCCACATGTGAAAGCACCCACGTGATTTACCAACTGACCTGCCTGCACTGTGATGCTTTCTATGTGGGAATGACCAGCAACAAACTGTCCATTCGCATGAATGGACACAGGCAGACAGTGTTTGTTGGTAATGAGGATCACCCTGTGGCTAAACATGCCTTGATGCACGGCCAGCACATCTTGGCACAGTGTTACACCGTCCGAGTTATCTGGATACTTCCCACCAACACCTACCTATCCGAACTCCGGAGATGGGAACTCGCCCTTCAGTATATCCTCTCTTCTCGATATCCGCCAGGCCTCAACCTCCGCTAATTTCAAGTTGCCGCCGCTCATACCTCACCTGTCTTTCAACAACTTCTTTGCCTCTGTACTTCCGCCTCGACTGACATCTCTGCCCTTAACTCTTTGCCTTTAAATATGTCTGCTTGTGTCTGTGTATGTGCGGATGGATATGTGTGTGTGTGTGTGTGCGCGAGTGTACACCTGTCCTTTTTTTCCCCTAAGGGAAGTCTTTCCGCTCCCGGGATTGGAATGACTCCTTACCCTCTCCCTTAAAACCCACACCCTTTCATTTTTCCCTCTCCTTCCTTCCTTCCTGACGAAGCAACTGCCAGTTGCGAAAGCTTGTAATTCTGTGTGTGTGTTTGTGTGTTTTGTTCATGTGCCTGTCTGCCGGCGCTTTCCCGCTTGGTAAGTCTTGGAATCTTTATTTTTAATATATTTTTCCCATGTGGAAGTTTCTTTCAAAACGAAGATTCCAAGACTTACCAAGCGGGAAAGTGTCGGCAGACAGGCACATGAACAAAACACACAAACACACACACAGAATTACTAGTTTTCGCAACTGATGGTTGCTTCTTCAGGAAGGAGAGGGAAAGACGAAAGGATGTGGGTTTTAAGGGAGAGGGTAAGGAGTCATTCCAATCCCGGGAGCGGAAAGACTTCCCTTAGGGGAAAAAAAAAAGGACAGGTGTACACTCGCACACACACACATATCCATCCGCACATACACAGACACAAGCAGACATGTCTGCTTGTGTGAGTGTAAAGATATATTGTGAGTGTAAAGATGAAATACGTGTAATCACTATATATATATATATATATATATATATATATATATATATATATATATATATATATATATATATATTTCCAAGTGGGAAACACAAATAATTCAGCAACAAACAATGTTTCATGAATAATGTAGTGTATTACAACTTCAAATGAAACTGTTTACCAAAAATATTCAGAAAATTAGGTCAATTCAGTTCCTACCTTCAAAACAAGCACAGCAAAGCATATTATATAAATTATGTCATAAATCAATGAGGTAATTGTTCATATATATATATGTAGTTTTTTATTGAAGTTCAGCTTGGACTTTGAAAATTATGATGAAAACAAGTAAGTATATGTATATCTCTTCTACAACTTAAGTCTTGTAGTACAGATACTTTATCAAATAAACTCGGAAGGTTGCATTATATTCATATTTGGTCTTACATAGCAATTTCCCAACTCAATCCCTGGTTAATCCTTCACTAGACATAGTATTCTTCTGCTAGCAGGCTATGATAGACATCATATCTTCATAAAGAGTATAACAGTATCTAATGTCAGTTCATATACCCATCCAGACATCTTTTGGATATGACCAGTTTCTAGTACTTGTCTTCTACCCTAAAGTATATAAATTTGGATGAAGTGAAGAAGGCATAACTGAATCAATTGTACTTAGCTCTTTGATGATGAAGTTTTGATGATAGTTCGTAAAGCTGCCGCTTTTTCTTCTTCTTGGGCAAGCTATTAAAAATAGGTTCTGGTAGTAGGTTTAAGTTGCTGTTTGCATTTAAAAAACAATCTTTGCCATGATGTCATTTTCCATCAGATGATTTAGTTGTAAATTCTGATACACTTTCACAACTGATTACAGTATTCACATATATTAGTGATGACAAAGGTTTATAAAGTGATCCTTTAATACACTTCTGCTTTCATGCATCCCTGACAACAAAGTGCATTGTCTGTCACGATATGTTGAAGATCTCGTAACCTTCCAGGTTCAGGCTGGAGTTGTTATTCTGATTTTAGTTTATAGACTTTTGAGACAGGTTGATGTCATTTTAAAAACTAGAAAATGGTGAAACATAGAGCTTGCGAATAATTCCTACAATAACTAATGTTAATTATTTATGGGAATATGATGTATATATTGTGTTGACAATGGTATACTTAATTTGATTTGGGCGTGTTTTCCTCTCTGATAGTCAAACAAGTGTTTTGCAGTTTTGGATTTTCTATGAATAGATTACATCTGTTTTATGTTCCCTGTCAGGATATACAAATAATAGCAGTAATTTTGGTGTGAACAGTTTTGAGAATGTACTGTGTTTTTGAATTCAGAATTATGAAAAGCAATTTTCATATTTCAAATTTGGCTATTTTTTGTTTGGGGTAGAGCTGACAAAAACTAGGAAGCATTTCATTGTCTTTGTCTCCTAAATTTTTGAGTGAGCATTATGTTCCAAAAGATAATCTAATAAATACTTCAATGTTATTGGACTATTTGTAACTTTTGTCTTTTAGTTTCTTATTGAAAATAACATGGCTATTTTTTAATGTTCCTACTCAGAGGTTTGTTTACATGTAATATCTGTTTTGCCTGTTTCAGAAATTTATGTCTTCTTGATAACTGTTCAGTTGCAAATTTAGTTGTAAGCTTCATTGAAGATAATTTTCAAAAAGCTGAAAAATTTGTATTGTATTTCTTGTCTATAGAACTTATAGGGTGTCTATGGATGATACCTATGGAAAAAATATTGTATGAATGGTTTGAACAGATTGTAAAGATAAACAAGAAAGTCTTACTGAATCTATTGATACCATATCCTTAATGTTATAAGTAGTGTATAAATGTAATATAATTTATTGCATCAATGTGCATTCTGAACTTGACACTTTTTCACCAGGTATCGAGCACATCTAGTAGTGAATGTCATATCCAATATAAATCTCAAATTAACTGATCCAAAACTTTTACAAGACTAAATAAACAAATTATCAAATCATTTCAGTATACATGTACTTAATCATAGATACTGGTTAAGTAGTCACTGTATATCTGAGCATGTGTGTGTGGATGTGACATTGATAAAGTGTAGCTGAAAAGACAATGTCATATGGCTTTGGCTTTGCGTAAGCCCCTCACATAATACACAAAGAGTGTGTATCCCCCTGATGGCAAAAATCCAGTTTTCACACACATTACTGATGGTATGTCTGCTACCACGCGCCACGGAATTTGAATCCCCACCAGATGTCATGGACGTCGAAGACCCCTAGAGGTCTCTGCACCATCTTGTCATAAGCAATGGCAGCGCGAGCCTCCTGGCCTGCATTTAGTGTGAGGGCATCACAGTGGAACACATGGTTCCAGCAGCCAATAGCGGTGCCCTTGATAGAGTATTTAAGCGCCTGCCTGTCGCTCAGCCAGCGAGTCTAATTGTTGCGTTAGTCTTGACATATCGCCTCGACAACAGACAGCATATTTACCATACTTTGTTTTCATTACTAGTGGACATCTTGGATTCATTTAGTTGTCTCTGTCACTCTCTTGCTTCTTGTGTGTTGTCATCGTAAGGTCTCTCTCCATTGGCCGTCATTGTTTTGTGTCCGTCCATTCCGTGCATTTGTTTGTTCATGGGCCACTCTCTGTATGGTCCCGCCGCACTTTCTCAGCCACCCCGCGACCAGAACAGTCGCGGTTACAACAGGTTTACATCAGTATGGTTTCAAATGTGTAAGATTCCTGAGTCCAAACAGTTTCCAAGTCTGTAATCATTATGATGTGGAACTCCTAAAATTTCTAGTGGTGCTATATAAATGACAACAGATTTTTTAATCTCTTGATTTATAGGCTTAGATTTCTCATAACTTTTGTCAATGCCAAGTCTCCTATTCTAAATTGTATAGCTTCCAAGTTTCTCTCATGTCTCTGCTTTCTCTTACTGTGAAATAATTGCATATTTTTCCTAGCCATCTCTTCTCTCTCATCTACAGACAACTCCATACGAACAGAATAACTAATCTGTTTGTTTAATAAATTAGTAGGTATTTGGCATAGTGTGCTTCATAGGGTGAAAATCCAGTTGTAGAGTGGTGTAAACAGTTCAAACTATCTTCAGACTGACTGATGTAAGAATATTGATTAGTGAAATCTTTGCTACAAATGTTCTATGTAAATGTGCATTTCCCTCACATATCTCTCTGTTCGATTAAGTGAAGGTGAATGAACAGAAATAATTATGTGCTTTATATTCATTTCTCTTACAAAATCATTTCGAATAATTGATGTGAACTAGCTTCCATTATATGACAAAATAGCTTTTTGCGTTGTATCGTTTAAAAGAAATCTTGAGTAATACCATGAATAATCTTCTTATTAGTTGCCTTTTCAAATGGCGAAGTTCAGCTAATTTTGAAAATAAAGCTACCTTTACAGATAAATAACTATAACCCTCTTTTGAATGAGGCAGTTGTCCAAATAACTCCACTCCAATGAGTTCTAGCTTGTTCTTTGTTATAATGTTTGATTTGTAGTCTTAAGCCTTTGACATCTGTCACAATAAACTAAGCATTTTTTTCTCTCCTACTAATATTGTTAAAATAGACATTTTCCTGGCTTTTGGTGAATACATTTCATAGTGCCTCAGTGACCACAGCTCTGGTGTATGTATTTAAAAAGATGCCAATGTATTGCTCCAGCCAGCAGATTTTCCAATTGTCTGAATTTACAATGTGTCTTCTAAACAAAATTCCTTTATATACCTGGTAGTACTATTTGACTGTATCATAACTCATTTTGTTTAAATAATTTTTTACCATCCTCCATTATTCATCATCATGATACTGATTTCTCCTTAGCGATTTGCAAATTTTTGTAATCTCTTTCTCTCCCTTAATACCCCGAATGCACATATTATGAAATTTCTATTGCTTTCGTTATTGTCATTCCCATCCCCCCTCTGCCCCCATCAGTAGTCTAGATAATGAATGCGTCTGCAATTACATTCTGTTCTCTTTGATATACTGTACTGTGTAACTAAACTGTTTTAGAAATACTGCCCCTCTCAGAATTCTACTTTGATATAATAATAAATATTTCTTGAATATACGGCTTTGTGGTCTGTACATACAATTACTTTTTGCCCAGCTAAATAACTTCTAAATTTCTTGAATCCCCATACAATACCTAATAACACCTCTTCTGTAATAATTCAATTTCTTTCATGTTTTTAAGTTTCTGGTAGCAAAACTTATAGAAGTCTTCCTTAGTCATTTTTTTTTCCCTACACTTAACTTATCAGCTGCATTAATTTTTTCAGTAACGATATGGGCGTATGAATCATTTACAATATTATCATCACAAAATCTCCAATAGTTATCAAAACAATTGTTATCATCCATAGATGCTACTCCTCTTATCTGATTACCACAATTTTCATTAAACATTATATGTAATTTTGTTTCTTTAATGTTACCAGTCCGTGGTTTAACAAACAATAATTTCATGTTCTCCCAACTAAAACTAGCATTTGCTTTCATAATACAGTCCATACCTAACAATATCTGTTCATTTAGTCTTTCATCACGCAAACATCCCAGACCAAAACTAGTGTTCTCAATGCTAAATGTCATCAAAGCTTGTGTGTTAATTAGTTTGCTAAGTTTGCCTGTTGATCCTTTGATTCTAACACCTGTGATTGGGAACTTAGTGTAATTCTCTGTAGATTTTATTCTGTCTCTCAATTTACCTGAAATACCACATATTGGACAACCTGTGTCAATCAAACTAAGTCCTTTCCAATTACCAATCTGGATGTTAGTATAGGGACTGCTTAAGTCTTCATTATCAAGACTTTCATTCTCAGATAACAAATCATTTTCAACTTCTCTAAAATTTAATTCAGTACTTATAGGTGACGCAACTGATGGCTTTAAGCCCCTAATGGCAGCTTACAACTAATTTCAATATTCTTTTGTACAGACAAATTATCTTCTCAACTTCATCATTCATCAAACTTATCGACCCAAATTCATCAACATCTTTAAAACTGCTTACGTTAGTTGATACATATTATCTCCAGATTCATCAAGAAGGTTTGTCAACACATCATCACTTAATTCAAATTCCTGATTCACTTTCTTTTCTTCATCTTTGATCACCAAAATAGTCCAAAAACTTTCTATAAAAATCAACTCTATTTACAAAATAATCTTTATTACTTCTTTGATGACAACTAGCTTGTGAACAGTAACTCCTTGTCCCAACTCTGTTCTGACTAGCTTGGTTTCTGTATCTACAAAAATCAAATGTTCAAATGTGCGTGAAATCTTATGGGACTTAACTGCTAAGGTCATCAGTCCCTAAGCTTACACACTATTTAACCTAAATTACCCTAAGGACAAACACACACTCCCATGCCTCTCACCTCAGATTGACAGGCTCTCAATGAGACAGTTACCCATTTACCGGGTTATTATTTCTGTGCTCTCCTATCATATCCGCATTTCTCCTTTCTTCATTCCCCCATTGCGTGTTTCTCAGATCATGACCTCTGTCATCACCTCTTCCGTCTTGTCTGTCATAATTATTGCTTTAATTATTATGTCTGAAATTATTCCCATCTCTTCTCCTGTTTGTATCATCTTTTTGGTTATGACAGTGCCCCCGATTCTGATAATGGCTGTCCCACTGTTTACTATTACTGTTACTGTCATATCAATCATTTCTCTCTCAGTCCCTATTCAGTTTATCTACGTACTTCAAAAATTACTCTGTTAAATCATCTGGCCCTTAGACCGATCCCCATTAAACTCTATTTGGTAATCTACATTTTAATGTGTCAATGTGACTCACCTCAGCTAGTGGTTTATCCAAATGTGCTAATGTTCTTAACTGTCTCTCGCAGAACTCCCTTATTCTCAGGTTACCTTCTCTGTAACTGGAACGATTTAAAAACTCACTCTTAATCCTAGTTTGCTTACTCTCTGACCAAAATTTAGTAAGAAACAGCTTTTCAGAATCTTCAAATGACATCTCTGAGTGAACATGTAGGTTAGCCCAGGATAAAGCTTCTCCATCTGAAAACTTCTTAACTAACTTGACTTTTAAATGATCTGGTATGCTGTGTGTGAAAATCCCCATTGACACAAAAGGTCCGCAAGATGGATCTAACAATCTTGCAGGAAATATTTTAAAATCATGCTATTGAACATATTACCAAACAAAAATTATTACTGAAATTATTAGTGTAAAAATTGCTTCCTAGTTTATTGACTATAAAGTTAACTTCATTTATATTACAACCCTCAACATTCCCACTTACAATGGCTGGCTCTTTCTTTATTGTTTCCATTGTTTCTATTCATCTTTCCTCAACAACAGTAACACACTCATCCATTACTTTCAATTCCATATCAGTAAATTATTGTATTATATTATTATATTTCTTTCTGTTTTATTTAATTCCAATTTTTTGTCTAAATTCAGTGACTTTAACTTAAAAAAATATATGCATATGCTTGAAATCCTGATCATTCCTGTCTGACTCTTTAATTATTGTTTCCTTTGTTTCTATTAATCTTAACTCAATAACAGTAACCCACTCATCCATTACTTTCACTTCTATATCAGTAAATTATTTCAATGAACCTAGTTCAGCATATGCTTCATCAGCTCTCTCATCAGTACAGTTAAGTTTTTTATTACCCTGTGTTAAGTTTACCTTTATTTCTTTTAAACCTATTCCTGTTTGCTCAGGATTTTTATTTATACTCTTCTTCTGCTCGATAATTTGCCACCAAATAATGATGTTAACTGATCAATAAGGTCTTTAATAGATCTGGCTGCTGAAATTCCTGAAACGGTGAACAAGTACTGCTTGCATTATTTTCTTGATCCTCTTCCTCCCCAGTAATTAACTCCGTATTTGATGACTGAAGTTGCTATACTTCATTGTTATTATGATCCACACTAACACTCATGTCTATCTTGCTTACATTGTTGCTCATTTTGAAAAAAAATCTACAAATTCATCACACAGGTTTTACACATGGCCTAACATGGCTTAACAAACCAACTGAAAAACATTACTGATGAAAGTACTTACTTTTTTTTGTTGCAATGCCATGCAGTGGTCAGGCAGGCAGTTAACATCCACTGGATTCTCCACAGGTCCTTTCAGTAACTGTCCACAGTCATCCACAGTAGAAATTGTTCCAACATTTTCAAACCTGAAACTTTCAGACAATGTTAGCACTGCAAACTTATACACATTCCAGCTCCTATCAACACTTTGTAACATTACTGCTGGAAACATGAGTAAATATAATTATTCAAAACTGCTAAATAGTAATGTTCACTTTGAAATCTCTTTGTTAGTCTCACCAAAAATGAATAATAAAAACATTCCCTCCAGCAGGTACAGAACATGTAGTGCTTGTACCAACAATTTAGACTGAAACTAGTAAGTATGAAAATGTCAACAAAGTTCTTGGTGATGTAAACTCAATGGTAGAATTTAATACTCAACTTTTATATCGTCATGTCTGCTGTGCTGCTGATGTCCTGTTGTCCATAATATGTTGCAGTAAGAAGTTGTATAATCTTGCCACATCATGGAAATCACCAATGAAAGTTCAGGAGTTGCTATGAATTCTTTTATTACTGTGTGGGTGTGTGCAGCAATGAAAAATTGGTATTACAAACTGACTACATCTTGACTCTCTCAAGAGGGGAATGTATCAAATCAAAATCCTTTCATGTGAGTGAACTTGGCTTTACTGATCAACCGTAAGATAAATCACACACCTGAGGTCAAATAGCTTTGAATTTCACAGGAGGACACCAATGACTGAATTTCAGATTTGAAAATTGCTTACGCCATTTGTTATGTAGCATGGTACATGCTTTCTTCCTGCTGAAACCATAAGGTTTTCATGTTAACATAGGCATATTCTTCCAGCTTCTGCACTAACAATCCTTTTTGTTATATTAGAAAATTGTGATCGTTTTATTATGATTTACTGATGTCATCAAATAAATAGAGGAGCAAAGAGAGTAACAGTAGAAGCTAATGACATTGCACAACAAACATAGTAAACAATACACCCAAGACCATGGAGATTGTGTGGAAGATTCTGTGTTCAGCAATAAATATTCTCTTTGATCAGATATTCATGAAGGTGAAAATGGTTTTCTCTGTAATGTTAATGTGTTATGTAATCAATTGTCAAAGGAGTTCCTTCCTACATAGTTTTAATTAGAATGAGCAGAACTGATTTCATGCAGATTTTTTTAAAATAAATAAATTAATGTCCACACTTTACTATTTCAAGTTAAATGTCAATTGCTGCCATGTGAATGAATGTTAAAAGCAGTAACTGATACCAACTGACACAGTATGAAAGTTATGTTGTGTGTTTCATGAATCCCACGAAATTCTATATAATATTCTCATGAATGAATGATATGTGATCAAAATATCTTAGATCATAATAACATCAATATTTACTACCTGCAGCAGTCTCATTATCACTGTAATTATGAAATAGTTTCCATTTAACTGGTAAATGTTACTAAGGGCAACAGAATAAACTGGAATGGGTGTATTACATTTTTTTAAAAAAAGTAAGAAACATTTGTTGGAATAACACAAAGTTGAGGATTCATATTGATACTGTTAAGATATCTAAATGTATTCTTTTACACTTGTCATTGTTATGTCTGTAAATGTATAACAATCCTGAGTTATTTGTAGTGTGGAGGTTTGTTTTAATACAACTGCCACTGGATGGGTGTGGAGACTTTCTTCTATTGACAGGATGGGGTGGCGGCCCCCTACCTGGGCATTCTGCCAAAGTGCAGGAACCAGTGAGAAAGATGTGTTCCACTGTGTTTAACTCTTTGTTAACAACAGGTTCTCAAATACGTTTGCCAGAGACACATAGGCACCCTTGTCTTGCAGACGTGGTTGGATGCCATACTCTGAATCATATAAAACATGGCTGTCCTGCTGTACCTGGTCCTGTTGGTGGTGGGAGGCTAGGCCATGACTGATGCAATGCTTGCAGGATGCTACTGAGAGTGGTGCAATGCTATGCTGGGTACACCTGACAGTGAGTCAGTGGCAGTTGAGCAGCTGGTGGTCAAGGCCTTTCAGTTTGGCTTACACTGCAGTGTGAAATAAAAGTACTGGGCTGCAGAAACTCCATACTCCAGGCCTCAGTGTATGACTAGCATTTGGTGATGGTTACCCAGGAGATGCTGGGTGGATGGTGGAACTGGCCATTGGCTCAATCGGATAAAGCACAGCAGCTCTCCAGTTATTGGGGGCTGTTAGTTTGATGCCTTGGAGGTTAGATGGGCATATTTGTTTGGCTGCTGCTGGTAGTAACATCATGCGCCAGCACTGACACTCTGCTAGCTCAACATCCTGCTGCATGTCGAGTTGCAACAAGGCCACTGTAATACAAACAATAGTTAGTGCTCTACTGGTGTCATCACATGTGAAGCAACTCACACATTAAGAGCTAAAAGTGTGTCACTCTGGGTCATAACTCTCCTCTTTACTTCAGAGAATTTGGTCCTCAAATTCAGCATCCCAATTGGTACCAAAGACATTTATACACTTGGTCTCAAATTGTTACCATTGCCCACACTTCACCCACTCATTTCAGCTATTTACAGGAAGTATTTGTTGCTTGAGCTATAATCCAATTAGTGATTCATTCCTTCATTTTGATTCTTCATTAATTCTGTCACTGTTGCTATGGGTATGTTGGTGAAAGAATGGGATTCGGATTGTTTTCCATTTATGGTGGGAGTAAGATGGGCCTGCAATGAGTAGCATTAAGAAGGTGGCAAGTCACTGTCATAGCCCTTGCACCATTGGTGCAGATCCTGAAACAATCATTCCATGTTGATTTGACTGTTTTGAACAGTGTTGGATTGGTCAATGGTAGCAATAAGAGTAAGCTATAAGATGATGTTTATGTTGTTTATATTTTTGGCAGACAAGATTTTAGAGGGTAATTATTGACAAAGTTTGCAGTCAGTGTCTTCCCAAATTTACAGTGGTATATCATGTGACCCCAGTGCACATCAGTGACAACTGGGAGAATTTGCTCACTTCACTTTGCTATCTTTGTTCTTCTCTCTACCACTTTCCTTCTTCCTTTCAACACAGATGTTGCTAGCAGTGACAGTGCTTCCTGGGTGCCTCTGAATGTGCAAGCATGCCCCTCATGTACCATAGCAGTTTTATCAGATGCCGTAATTTTGTGTTCAGTCAAGACACTGTCTCTGCTATAGCTGGAGTCATGAATGAAGCTGGTAGTGTGTTAGGCTTGTTCTGTGCACATGATGCCATGCATTCTCTTAGAGCCAATGAGTGTTCAGTATTTTTAGCCAGTGAAAGCATTGAACATGTAAGAAGTTATTTAGTGAAGTTTTATTCCATTTGTTATGAGTTGTCCTGCTAATGATGGTGGTAAATGAAAAATTCACACAAAGATGCAAGAAACATAATTATTGGGATACACACTTTCTTCAAATGTGAAGCATAAAATTATGAAAACTCCAACACCTCCATCTGTGTGGACTGCCTTCATTTATGAATCTGACTATATCTGGCAGGGACCTGGTATCCTCATGACAAACTTACTCATTTTCCTTCTAGCTGTGTATCAACTAATTAGCAGTACCCAGTGACCTATGTGTAATTTACAATTCCTCTCAAAATTCGAATGCTCTTGTGTTCCCTTCTGAACTTGGTACCACACACCTTTTAACCTATTTGCAAATCTGCAGACAGCTGACCGTAATCCCTTGGAGGTAATTTGATTGGCTCGAAAGGTGAAGCCATTTTTTTGTCCATATGTGACCTCATATAGCAGAATCCCTGTGTTCTCATATATCTTGGAGTTGTACACCACTTTAACATTGCAGTCACTATGATGGCCATTCACATAATGACTTAGCACCTTATCATCTCACTTAAGGTTCTGTGCACCCACTCTGCTCTTCCATTAGCTTGTGGATGTAACTCATTGGTTCATGAATTCTGATTTCACAGGAGTCAACATAAATGAATCATTTGGTCCAACATAAAACTGATGCCTTGATCTATTATAAGAACTTCCAGTGTCTCAAATTTTAATACCCAATTGTTGACTGTGGTTTTTAGCCACTGTTTTGGCTTGCTGGTCAGGTAAGGCAATCATCAACAAATAATGCAAGAAGTGCTCAGTCTTGATCGAGACACAGAGATTTTCTGCAAGTGGTTACCCAGAGGGTCTAAGAATGTCCATGTCAATAATTGGGAAACATTAACAAGCCTATAGTAGTCTCTGCAAGGTCAGCCACTGATGTGATGACAAATTCTGATCTTTGTGCACAAGGTATGTGCATTCTTCATATATTGCTCTACATTTAGCTTCTGGGTCCTTCACCAATAGTTTTCTGTGACATGTAGTACTGTACCTTGCTGCCCTTCATGTCATATCAAGTTAGAATAATGGACAAGCCTTAATTCACTGGAACAATTATACATTTGCACACTTGGTCTATTTGTGCAGTGCCCATAATTAGCACAGAACTGTGTTTGTATTCCAAATCACTGACAGTCTGGTCAGAACACAGTACTTTTCACCATTCATTTGTAGGAATGTTAACACATGTTTTTACAAACGCTTTCTAGCTGAGGGCATCAGCACTACTGTAAGCTTCCCTAGGACTAAGTATAACTTCAGACAGTTTTTCTAAGACCCACTGGGTCAGGTGCCTAGTCAGATCCTTCCGGCCCATAACCCATTTTAATGCTGCATGACCCATGACTACTTTAAAGTGCCTGCTGTACTAGTAGCAATGGAAATATGTGATACCACAAATAATGCTAACCATTCATTTTTTATGGTTGAGTAAATGAACCATTTCCATGAACCATTTCAGACCAGTTTTAGTGTGATTTATACTCAGAAATTCCAGTACAAGTAAGACATCATAGAGCTGTTGCCAACTTCAAGAAGCACTTCCACGCAAGCTCAGAAGTCTTTCCTTACCACCAGGAAGTTGCCTACTACAATCAGCCTACAATTAACAATCTCAAGTTTTGTTCTCCAAGTACATCTTGATTTGCCACAAAGCTACCTGTGACTCCATATGCTAAAGTAACTTACATATTCTTCATCTTATAGAGTCAGTCATACACCGATCTACCACTGATTCTGCACACATTTTCCTGTGCTTACATTTATCACTTATGGAAAACACCGCACAGTGCTCTCAATATTCTAATTTTTGCTTAGTGGCGGAGATGAAATATAATGCATGGCCACCAGCCTTCCACATGTGTGAACCTCTGATGACACTTACATTCCAAATGGCCAATACATTTACAATTGCACACCTGGGTTCTCTGCAGATGCACTGACTGCAACCATGCTAGCCACACTGATAACATGTTACTTTAGTGTGAGATACTACCCTTCATCATTTAGGTCTGATCACTGCTTCTCTGTCTCCCAGGATCATTGCAATTTCTACAACTTTGTTCAATGATTCTAGAAATTGCTCATTCCTTACAGGAAACTTCAGTAGGGAAATTCCAGATAAATGCATCTGGTGCCCTTGGTTCATCTTCATCTAGAAGGTCTTTGTTAGTGTTGTCCATAAGTACATAGGTATCGATATTCAGTGTATAATCCTATCAACAAAATTTTCTATGGACTCCCCTTGTCTCTGAGATATGCTGTTTAGGCATTTCCAGTAGTACCTAAACATACAGGGGCTGAACAAAAGTATGGAAACAGTATGAGCAATGCATTCTTGAACATATGTGCAGATGCTAATCAAGTCTGCAGTTGACACTGTTGTATTTCACCATGAATGGCCCTATGCAATGTCATGAATACATTGCATGTGCCAGCCATGTTCACAACAGAGTTCTGTGTAGTTGTGAGTGCATTATGTTGGAACTACTGAATGTGAACAAATTGTCAATGCTTCTATGATGGGTGCTTCCCCATCCAAGGTAGGCGAAGTGTTTGGTGTTTCAACAGGCATCATATCAAAGATTTATACAGCATACAGGGAAAGGAGAAAAGTCAAAACACAAACAAAAGTGTGTTTTGAATTAAAATGACAGCTGGTCATTGAAGAGTATTGTGCTGAAAAATAATAGGACAAGAGCTGCAAAAGTCACCACTGAACTGAATGTCACACTCTTGAACCCTCTCAGCACCAAACAACATAAGATGGGAATTGCAGGGCAAGCTAGAATAGCAAATCCACACAAAGTGTTGCAAATTCCAGCAACAGAAAATGTGGTGCCATATGCTTAAAATTTGGGAGAAAGTCATTTGGTCAGATGAGTTTTGTTTCACACTGTTTCCAACTTCTGGCCAAGTTTATATCTGCATACACTGCCCCAAGCCTATGAGGCAGATTGTTTGCTGCCAAGAATTAAATGTGTTGGCGTTCATTTATTATTTGGGCACTCATATCATGATATTCCATGGGCTCCATGGTTACTCTGCAATGCTGTATTACTGCAAAGGGTTACATTATGAGTTTGGTTGATTAGGTCCATCCCATGGCACAATATTTGTTTCCCAATTGTGGTTCTGTTTTCTAAGATGACAGGGTCCCTGTTCACACAGCACACACCATCCAGTGTTACTTTTGTTAACACAAGGATGAAGTGTCGCCACTCCCCTGGCCACCACAGACACCAGATCTCAATATTATTGGGCCTTCATGATCTGCTTTGGAGAGAAGGGGTGTGATTCTTATCCATCTCCATCTTCGTTACCTGAACTTGCAGGAAGAATGGTATAAGATTCCCTTAAAAATCATACAGGACCTATATGTATCCACTGTGAGGTGACTGGGAGCTGAAGATCAAAAGCTATAAACCAATAAGGCAAAGAAAATTAGGGCAGACCAAGGCAGCATTGGTGTTATAGTAGGCATACAATCAATGTGTTGACTATGATGATGACAATTATTATCAAAATGTTTCTCTGACGGGGTGAAAAATAAAATGAAATGATTGTATGGCATTGTTGGCCGGGAGGCCCCATGAGGGGGAGTTCGGCCACCGTATTGCAAGTTCTTTTTAGTTGACACCACTTTGGCGACTTGCGAGTCAATGATAATGAAATTATGAAGAAGAACACACAACATCCAGTCATCATGAGGCAGAGAAAATCTCTGACGCCACCGGGAATCAAACCCGGGACCCCATGTACAGGAAGCAAGAATGCTACCACAAGACCAAGAGCGAACTGTTTCTCTGTTTCATAAGTATTAAATGACAAGAGATTTGCTAAAAGTTCATTATTACTGACAATTCATTGCACCCTATGTATCTGATTTACATAATAAAGACTGAATTCTCCTTCTGTTTAGTCTCTCTTCATCCTGATCTTTCTGTTCTTATTTTACATCTTTCCCTTTCTCAAACACTCTTAATGACACAACATTCTGCTAATATGTAGAAGGCAATGTCCTGACTGACTGATTAATCATCAGCCAGAACTAACTGCTAGGCACAGAAATTTGAAATTTGGAGATGGTGTTGATCTAATACTGTAGGCATTGTTTAAGGTATTTTTTTAATTCCTTAGGGGTGAAATAAGGTTTGAAAGGGTTTTTGAACCTAGTCACTATTAAGGCAATTTTGAATCTGGACCTATGAAATTTGGTACTTTGTTTCTGAATCAAAAATAAAGAAATAGTGTTTCAGTATTTTTCGGAATTTAACCGCTAAGGAGGGCGAAGCAATTGGTGAAACTTTTTTTTAAATAAATTATTAAAATGAACACTTGAAGTATTTTTTAAAGTACATCTATGAAGAATAGTATTTTACTTCTTGGTCACAAATGAAAAAAATATGTTTCACTGTTTATGGAACTTCAACCCTTATGGGGCTAATATAGGGGATGAAAGTTTTTATTGAAATATTTAAAGCTAAATCTATGAAAATTGGTTTTTCATTTCTCAGTTAGATATAAAGAACTATGCATCAGGGGATGAATGCTTCATATAAATATCACAATAAGAATGCAAAAGGCAGGATTAACAAAACCCTTGGGCTCCAACTACTGAAATTGCTTCTTTGTCAGAAGCAAATTTGGAAAAGATCATGCTTCTACGGCCTTCATAAGTGTGAAAAGCTTAGGAAACGTCTATGAGAGGAAAGTAGCTGGTGCTAAGCTAATATTCTGTTTTGGATGTAAGACTTCAGCTGCTCAAGGGGCAGCAGTACCATTAATACACAAATTCTTTCTTTAGAAGGTCACACAAAATGCCAACATCAAAATTTTTCACATTTATTGCTCCTAAATTTTAAGTTCTGAGATCTAGCATGGCTTTCTAAATCAATAATGTTTGCTGTGGTTACATCTGAAAGATTGTGAACAAGTTGATGTCTGAAAAGTGATACATACTTCTTGTTGTAGTAGTTGTTGTTGTCCTCAGACTGAAGACTGACTTGATGACCTCTTCCTGCTTCTCTGTCCTGTGCAAGCCCTCTCATCTCTGAATAACTATTACAGCCTTCATCCTTTTCAACCTGCATAGCATATTCATCTCTTGGACTTCCTCTACAATTTTTCCCCTTTATACTTCCCTCCAGTATTAAACTGGTGATCTTTTGATGTCTCAGAATGGATTCTATCAACCAATCCCTTCTTTTTGTCAAATTGTACTACAAATTTCTTTCCTCCCTAACTCTGTTTAGTTCCTCCTCATTAGTTACATGATCTATCCGTCTAATCTTCAGCATCCTTCTGCTGCATCTCATTTCAAAAGCTTCTGTTCTCTTCTTGTCAGACCAAGTTTTACTTCCATATAAGACTACACTATAGATGAATACCTCCAGAAAAAAATTCCCAACACTTATAACTATAATCAAATTTCTCTTCTTCAGAAACAATTTTTTTGCAATTGCCAGTCTACATTTTATATTCTTTCTACTTTGGCCATATCAGTTATTTTACTGCTCAAACAGCAAAATTTATCTTCTACTTTTAGTGTCTCATTTCCTAATGTAATCCCCTCATCATTGCCTGATTTAATTCGACTACATTCCATTACTCTTTTGCTTTTATTGATGTTCATTTTCTATTCTCTTTTCATGACAGTGTTCACTCTGTTCAACTGCCCTTTAAGTCCTTTTCTGTCTCTGACAGATTTAAAATTTCATCAGCAAACCTCAAAGTTTTTATTTCTTCTCTTTGAACTTAAATATCTTCTCCAAATTCTTCTTTGGATTCCTTTAGTGTCTGCTCAGTGTACAGATTGAATATCACAGATAGGTTATCAAATGGTTCAAATGGCTCTAAGCACTATCGGACTTAACATCTGAGGTCATCAGTCCCCTAGACTTAGAACTAAGTAAACCTAACTAACCTAAGGACATCACACACATCCATGCCCAAGGCAGGATTCGAACCTGTGACCGTAGCAGCTGCGTGGTTCCGGACTGAAGTGCCTAGAACCACTCGACCACCACGGCCAGCTGATAAGTTGGTATCATCCTGTGTCATTCCTTTCTCAATCACTGTTTCCTTTTCATCCCCTTGACCCCTATGATTGCCGTCTGGTTTCTGTACAAGCTGTAAATAGACATTTACTCCTTGTATTTTATCCCTGCTACTTTCAGAATTTCAAACAGTGTATTCCAGTTCACATTGTCAAGAGCTTCTTTAAGTCTACAAATGCTATAAATAGACATTTTCTTTTTTGTAAAATATTTTCTAAGATGAGTCATAGAATGAGAATTTCCTCACATACTCTTTCGTGTTAATATTTTGGAAACCCTGAATTGTTAAACAGATAGTTAGTTAATATTCACATGTGCTTTAATTGAAATTGGAATAATTATATTCTTCTTGAATTTTGAGGGTATTTCATCTGTCTCATATGTCTTGCACACTAGATAGAACAGTTTTGTCATTGCTGGCTATTCCAAGGATGTCAGTAGTTCTGACAGAATATCGTCAACTCCAGGGTCCTTGTTTCGGCTTAGATCTTTTGTGCTCTGTCAAATTCTTTTCATGGTATCATATCTCCTATCTTTATCTACTTCCTCTTTCCTTTCTATAATATTGCCTTCAAGTTCATTCTCTTGTATAGTCCCTCTATGTATTTCTTCCACCTATCAGCTTTCTCATCTTTGCTTAGTATTGGTTTCCCATCTGAGCTTTTAATATTTGTACAGCTGTTTCTCTTTCTCCAAAGGCCTCTTTAATTTTCCAATAGGCTATATGCATCTTCTCCCTCATTATATACACTTCCATATCCTCTCATTTGTCCTCTATCTCTTCCTGCTTACCCATTTTGCACTTACGGTCATCTTATTTTTAGATGTTCATATTCCCTTTCTCCTGCTTTGTTCATAGTTTGGTTATATTTTCTCCCTACATCAGTTAAATTCAGTTTCTCCCAAGATATCCAAGGATATCTACTAGGCCTTGCCTTTTTATGTATATGATCCACTGCTACCTTCACATACTTCATCTCGCAAGGGAACCTATTCATCTTCCACTGTATTTCTTTCCTCTGTTTTAGTGAATCATGGCCCAATGCTCCCTCTGAAACTTTCAACAACCTCTGGTTTAGCAGCTTATCAAGGTTCCATCTTCTTATTTTCCTGCCTTTTTGCAATTTCTGCAATTTTAATCTGCGGTTCATAACCAATAAATTGTGGTCAAAGTCCACATCTGCACCTGGAAATGTTTTACAGTTTAAAATCTGGTTCCTGAAATTTCTATTTTACCATTATATAATCAATCTGAAACATTCCAGTTTCTCTATGTCTCTTCCACATATACAACCTTCTTTCATATTTTTTAAACCAAGTATTAATGATGATTAAAGTATGCTCCATGCAAAATTCTACAAGGTGGCTTGCTCTTTCATTCCTTTCCCCCAGGCTAATTCACCTACTATTTTTCCATTTCTTCCTTTTCCTTATACCAAATATCAGTCCGCCTTCACAATTAAAAACTTTTTCATTCCTTAACAATCTGAATAATTTCTTTCATTTCACCACATATTTTTTACAAATTTCTTCATCCTCTGTGGAGCTGGTTGGCATACACACTTGTAGTACTGTGGTGGATGTTGGATTTGGGTCTATCTTGATAATACATAATTATTGTAGTGGATTTTCTTGAGAATTTCAAAAGATTACTGGACAGTGAGATAGCTCTTTAAGTATCATAGAGATTACTTGACACTCTCCAATTATACACCTATCAGTAAATCCTCTTTTAATCATTGAATAGTTGAAAAGATTGCATAACTACAGGTGGAGAAGGCAGCATATCAAATTAATGCAGGAATTCAGTGCTCTAGTACATAAAAATTAGCCAGAAAATATATAAATTTTAGCAGTCTTAAAACATTTGTAATTTGTCTACTGTTTGTATTTTTGAAAATGATGTGTCTCCAAGATCTGCATTCCATGTTCTCCAATTTAAGTGCAAAGATTTAGCAACTGATTCACACAACTACTGAATATTGTAATGTATAACATCTCAGAATTTTAATTATGACAAGTATGTTAAAAGAAATATTAAACTCACCAGATTTCCACCTGGCACTCTACATTGCAGTATATATTACAACAAGCCAATAGTGCAGGAAATGGGACTCCATTTGTTGCAGTGAATGTTAAGCAGAAAATGCTGCAAAAAAGTAACACTGTAATTATCAGATTCTCCTCTTCTTATCAGTCTGATGTCATGATAGCACATCCATGCTGTGGCCCATCCACTCTAGGTGTTTACATACTAACATTCTCAGTGTGTGACACAACTGGGACCCTCCTCCCCTGTCAGTGAAGTATCAACTGGAGGACCCAGATAACTGAAATTTTTGTGCAAAATAGCTTCTGATGCAGGTAGGTAGCATCTCTTTACCTGCAAGATAAAGTTGTATGTTATAATGCTGACACAACTTATCACCACCCTACAGCAATTCAGCTGCATTTAGGTAAATCCAAGTTCCAGCCAGTGGACCAGATATATTAACAATCTTTCCCCCTCTTAGTTCTTTTCAGTGTCCTCAGAAATCTCAGCAAATAAAAAAATGTCAGAATACCATTTCAAAGAAATGTAAAATCAGGATGCCACACCAAAATTAAACACAACAGTTGCATTAGACACATTGCCATTGGTCAGTGCATTAATAAACTTCACTTACAAGTAAGTCCATTTTTTCAACAGTACCTCCTCCAGCTATTTGCCCACTGATCTAAAACAAAACTGCACCAAATAATGTCAGGCCAGGCTAGATCATCTGAATTGACTGTGAAATTCAAAACAGCTGCTCAGCTGCTACTGCTGCTACTACTACTACTACTTCTTCTACTACTACAAAAAAAGCTGCTACTCCATGTGAATGCACTACGTGATGAAGTCCACATACAAAATTCTGACCTACCAATAATATTCCAACTGGGCCAACCTTCTTCCGTTCATGAGGGTCTCCAACTTGTCAGTACTTCTAAATTTTGTAGTATTAGAGCAACTTGTAAAATTTGTTATGCATTTTGGCCCATTAGCTGCATTATGCGTGGCTTGTTTCTCACCCAAGAGTATTCTCATTTGTTCATCTCCAGACCTCCAATAAAAATTGTGAACTTGTTCCTCCAGACCACTAATTTCAACTCTGAACAAAAATTCCCATGGTGTCATGAGGAACTACCTTAATACTCTGTGCAGTGCGATCATTCCCAACTGTCACACTATGCTCATATTTGGAGGAAAATCCCTCGTCCATCTCCCAGAGGCTTCTGACAAACAGAGTTTCCCAGCTTCTATGCAGCTAGAAACATTTTCCAAAAATCCTGTGGAGGCTCATTTCTGTCACATCTATGGGGATTTGTTGCACCAAAATTAATACATATTGAAGTCATTTTTTTAATTGGAATCTGACTCAAATAATAATTCCTTGGAGAACTTAACCCTAGTGACTTGGAAAGGACATGTCATACTCTATGCTTAGAAGTCTACTATGTTGTCATTTTTTTTAAAGACAGTGATCGTATATGTAAATGGAAATGATGGGAATTATAAATATATTTGATGAAACAGTTGAGTATTGGGTGCAGAATTTCATGCACAGTCCAAATCATCAGCAGTTGCCACAGTGTACCATTAACCAACAACACCCACAAAAAATATTTTTAGTGTTCCAAAGAAAAGTTCCATATTGTTATAATTCTTTTTGCAGTTCAATGATTACTGTATTAGTATATTACTTATAAGAGAATATTCTGAAAACAGACAAATAATTTTTAACTGTCCTGTGTTAATTAATTTTTTACTGCCATTACTTTCCATTACTGGTACAAAAAATCCCCTGGTTTTAATGACCAAAGATTCCAACCTCTCACTGTATTGACATAGTTACTGTTAGGAAAATGAAACTTAATTATATGATACTTTCACTTGGTTTAACATTAAGCCTACCAGAGAAGAAGACTTTCAATTTATTTTTGTAGACTTTGATTTCTATTTATATATTCATTGCTGTGTTCAAGATTTAAGTGACAAAAATAAATTTGACATCAACAAAGTAAAAATACATATAGGGAACTTACAGATGTGGTGACATTAGGTTTACCATCTCTTAGGCAAAGGTTTTATTGGTGATGAAAATGATGCTGAATAGAACTGGAAATATACTATTCCACTTCATTGACACTGTTTGTGACTATCACAGCAAATGAAAATGGGAGTGTCAATGTGGAGCCACAGTGTCCTTCATTTCATTGCAGTGTGTCTTATTTGTTACATGTAACTTCAACTCATGTCACATTTGTGTATCATTCATATGGTGCTACACATCTGAAAATTTGTGTTGAAGTATAATATTACGTACAGTATTGAAATAAATGTAGTTGTTATTAATGGATGACAAATTGTTCTGCAATAGAACATGTTTCCTGTCCACATTCTGATGCAGTCCACAGCTTTAGATGTTACACATCTGATCTGCAGAAACAGTGTCTAGGCTGCTTTTATAGGTCATTATGATTAATTACAGATTTCTTGTTTAATTCTCACACCTATTTGTTAGTTTCCTTAAATCTATTGCCTTTATGTTCCTGTCACAATGGATGTATTTCACAATTAATTGTTAAAAATATTGTAATGGAAAGTTTGTTGTCTTTATAAGTAAATGTTTGTCTCTGTCCATAATCTATGTGCTAGATGATTTTAATCCCTTTCTAAATTCGGTTTTGAACTAAATAAAGACATGTCAATCAAATTAAGATATATCTACTTAAAATATATGCAGCTGTAATATTACCATATCTGTTACTGCTACATCTGTGAAACATTCAGCCTTCCACAAATTTATCATTTTTTTTTGGTATACATTGTGTATTTCTTATTGCAGGCTTGTCAGAAGGTGAATTTTCACTGGCTTCCTGCAATGCTCTAAGTTAAGATGTACATCCATATAAAGAAAATTTTAATATCACCATTTCTTTGTTTTTGTCTGTGTAGAGTTCCCTGATTTGAAGTATGCACCTGCACTCAAAGGTGAGTGGCAAGATGGCATCATTACATTTGCCTGTTCAAAACTTACTTCTTATGCACACAAACCTGTACCCTTCTTGTTGAGTGTGCAACACATAACCTAATTTCACTAATAATTTTGTTGTCATGCCACAGCTCCAGTTTTGTTAATGTAATCAAGTTAATTTTGAAATTGTTTTTTTATTCTTTGATACTTCCAATCTCTCGGAGACCATCCAATTAATTACAATTTTATTCTTTTTTTAAAAGGTGTAATTTATCTGCTTTTGGAATGATAATATAAAAGTTAATTTCAAAGACTACACCTATTTCATATGCAACTTACATGTCATTTAGTTGTGAATGACCTATTAACATACAGAAGTAGTGAAGAAATATTGTCAACAGTGAGTCACATTTATACAGTTATTTGTTCCTCAGATGTTGATGGTATACATTGTCTATTTCTTATTGCAGGCTTATCAGAAAGTGAATTTTCACTGGTTAGCCCATATTTTTTGTCCAGATGATAGTTCTGTATATTTGTAGTAAATAGTTACTGTGACAAGTTCATATAAAGAATAAGTGGTGCCATAAAGTAGCTCCAACACTCTATACTGCTTTTGATGTCCTTCAACAACTATAGTTCCAGCAGTATTTGTTTATTGTTATCCTCCACTTTGTCATTTACAGTTTGCTCTTTTCACATAATTGTCAAGTTTGTCACAGATTATCATCCTATACTTTTCCCCACTGTATCTAGCACAGCCTGCATGCCCCATTTCAAGCATCATACTGCTTTGTTACCCTCTCATCTCCCAATGATCCACATTATGGTGTTTCATACATGTGCAGTAAATCCATGTTCCCTTATAATAAAATTAGCTTTGGTTACTGTTTACAAGCCTGAATTATTTTATATTCTTTATTTAGTTTCTTGTAATGGTACATCACTTCACTGTCCCTGGAGTTCTTTTTTTTATATGTGATTGCTTCTTTTCATGATTTCCCTTGTATTTGAAGACAATATTGTACACATCATGCCCTTTTTTAATATTTATTTTGACATTTACATGACCTCTGTTTTCATTATTTCATATGTGGAAATTCTTCCTCAAAAATTTTTCATAATCTTCTTTAATCTCTCTCTCTCTCTCTCTCTCTCTCTCTCTCTCCCCCTCTCCCTCTCCCCCTCTCCCTCTCCCTCTCCCCCTCTCTCTCCCTCCCCCTCTCCCTCTCTCTCCCTCCCTCCCTCCCTCTCCCCTCTCCCTCCTCCCTCTCCCTACCTCCCCCCTCCCACAAATTGATTTTTTTGTAAGACTTAAAATGTAGGTTCTTGCCAGACATAAGTATTGATATAGTTGCTTCATTCCTATTTGCAGCTCTTTTCTGTACTCTGCTAACATTTCATGATCTGCAAAAGCCAAGTGCAGATCTACTGTAATTAAATGAAAGGAAAGTAACCCTGTATGTTCTTCCTCCTACATAAAGACTGCAGATTAGTTACTTTGAGTAGTTACATCAGTACTAAAAAGAATGCCCAAATTTATTCGATTTTTATTCTTTATTAATGTTACACTACAGGCAACAGTAAAATGGACTTTAGCATAATGTGTTAACTTGAGAATGACATGACATTAACTGATAACTGATCAGAACTGCTTACTGAGTAACACTGGTTAGAAAGTGTTGATGCAAAAAAGAGTTCACTCGAGCTATAGCACCGTGGCAACAAGTGGACAGTGAAAAAGAGCAGAAGTTCATAAGCTGAGCTATAAGAGTTAAGATCTTGTTCATATGCTTATCCACAGCTCTTGAGTCTCCACTATACAGGACTTTTTATCTTTATGTATTCCATAACCTGTAGAATATATATAGGTAGACTGCACAACAGATATTCTAGGTATCCATTTTTAAAGACCACATGATTGACATTATGGGCTCCCTCTGCCAATTTTTATGGGTGTTGAGAACATCATCCATTTTTGTTCATGAAAATTTTTATCATAATAGTTCTGATGATGTTCGGCATGCTTTTCTGGTAAATCAATCTGATCACCTTCCTGGAAATGTAATTTCAATAAATACGCAGTATATTTATAAACATTTTAAAATGGTGTAGTACAGTGAGGGAGAAGATTGGGTTTATATGAAAACATCAACATTTGTTATTTTTGACTTCATCATATTACTATCTTTCACCTATGCTGTACATAAATTTTTCACTTAGATACTAATCAAACAATGGAAACTCCATGTAGGAATAATCAACAATGTAGGAAAAGATAGATTGCTACTTACCATAAAGAAGACGCATCAAGTTGCAGACAAGTATGATTAAAAGACACTCTCATGTAGTTTTTGGCCAAAGCCTTCATCAGTAATGTTCACACACACAGACTCACACAACCAAGCAAAATGTGAGTTTCTTTTAATCGTGCCTGTCTGACACTTGACATGTCTTCTTTATAGTAATAGCAATCTGTTTTTTCCTACATTGTTCACTTACAACTACATGAAGGAAGCTTTCCTCATTTCATTTCTTCTAGTGTTACAGTGGCGTTGAATGATGTCCTGTCACCTGAGGAGATACTAGAGACACTATTTAGTGGAAGTTCATAGAATGTAACCAAATGTGAGGAATTCTCTTGTAATGTCATTTATCGTTAATAGATTTATTTCTGTGATGTAGAACTATGAAATTCATATTGACAGCCATGAATTTACATTCCAAATCTGAATCCACACACTTTAAATCATGTCTCATCATATTTGGTGCCTGTTCACTATGGAATAATGTGAATGAATTCTTTAACTGCAGCTGCAGCATGCACTGCTTCGGGCAAAAAGAAAGGACAGTTAAAGATGGAGCACAAACTTGAAATGGGGAAGGTTTGTGGAGGCAATTGGTTTGTCATTTCAAAGGAGCCATCCTGATTTTTGCCTTAAATGAGTTACAAAACCATGGAAAATTCGGTTGCCGGATGGGTAATTGAGCCCCAGTTCTTCCAAATACAAGTCCACTGGCTCAACCTCAGCATCGCCTCACTTAGTACTGGCAGAGGGGAACTGCTGATTGCAAGTATCTCCCTGGTTTCAAATCGTGATTGCAGACATGGCATAATGTATTGCATCAGCTGTTAAACAGGCATGACAGTTAAGTAAATGACGTACACAATATAGGAATATACAGTTTTTTACCCCATGCCATTGGCCCCCCTACCCCTTCCATCAAAGCTTTCAATCTGTACACAAGTGGTTCACAGGCTGAACACAGCCCAAGATTAGCAGTTATCATTTCCATCTTAATCTGTCACAAAACTCTTAATTTCTCACATACAGTCAGCACAATGTCCTTTGTAAGGAATCAACACTTTCCATCTCAGTTAAAATATGTCAAAGAGCATATGGAATATGTATTGTGTCATTCACTGTCATTTAATTTCCATTGAAACTGGCTATTTCATTATAGATGCAAATGCTGTTATAAGTTCATAAGACACAAATAATAATAATAAAAATAAAAACCAGTGCATTCATGCTTCCAGTATGAGTGGTGGTAATATGAATAGTGCTATCAGCAGTTCTATTAATAAATAGTAGTAATTAAATACATTCAACCTTAAATCACTCAGCACAATCTATAATTACTTGTTATGCTACAATTTAGAGTATCATAAAAATATTCTTTGGAAGTCTTCATGTAGCTTGTTTAAGTTCAGAGTTATGAATTAACATTCAATGGCTATTACATTTTCTCATTTATTCAAAAGTATTACTTTTCCTGTTGCAGATACCCAAAATGTTTTTCATGACCAAGTTTAAAACACATATGTTTGTAAATTATGCTTAAGCTTTTGTTTATTTTGTACGAAGTCACAGAATATAAAATACATAGGATTTGCAGTGAGTGTAACAGCTGGTCAGTTCACTGTCTAACTTTGAAGAAGTATATTATTTATATAATGGTTTTCTGTGATTATTTACAAGATATTTTGCTTTATTTGTGGTGTTAGTTTGATGTAGTTCTTAATTCAGTTTTGAATATTTGTATTTGACAAACAACATCAACAATAAAAGGCACAGATTACAATTATTAGCAAGCCTAATCTTCTGGAACATGTCACAACATTACTATTGAGATTCATTTCAAAGATACCATCAGTCATTTTTCTGCATTTTCAATAATATGTCTGAATCGCCCTCATAAAAATAAGTAACATATTAAAAATATTGTTTTGACATTTTGTCATTAAGGTGATCCTAACATTTATTGGTTCCATTGACCAGTTTTAAAATGTTCTTATTACTGTCTATTTCAGTGGCAGCTTGTATGTAAAAGGAAGATGTTGGTACCAACATCTCAGTCATTCTACCTGCAGGGAGTTTTGTTTGGCGGAATCCTTTTTAAATATTTAAGCCAAGTATGGTCACCTCGTCTGATTCTCATTGGAGGAATGATAGTACAAATTATTTCTGGTGTTGGTGTTGCAGTTTCTCCATATTTCACTCTACACTGTGCACTCCGCTTTGTCACTGCTCTTGCTTGCACACAAATGTTCACTGCTGGCTACAACATCTGTGAGTACTGTACATGTGATCACTGGATAATTTAATTTTTCATTGAATTGCTTGAAGACTGTGACATGTTATTGTTTATTAATAGGCACATCATTAATGGAAGGGAAAGCAAGAACAGTGGCTGGATGTTGTTATGAACATCTTTGGTCTGTTGGTGTCATAACACTAGCATGTATTGCAAGCCTTTGTAGAGACTGGCGTCATTTGCAGCTTGCTATCTCATTACCAACTGTTCTCATTCTCTTACTCTTCAGGTACTGTATAAACCATGGTCATAAGAAATTTCTTAAAATATGTAATATTATAATGCAATATAATGTCACAGTTATGTTGCTCTGCAAACTCTGGTATTGACTGGTTACAGCCAGCTGCAGATGACATATGTGACCAGTAACTCGAATGTTGTTATTATTTTCTGCCATTTCTGTGTTTGCAGTTCTGATTTACTAAACTTCTTTGACACTTATCAGTTCCAATTTCTGGAAGCTCCTTCTTTATCTGAAAGCAGTAAGGGGACGGTGAGGAATGGTAAACTATTGGGCCAGATACAGTTACCAAAATTTAAACAAATCACTTTATTTAAACAAGCAAAAAATAGCTTTCACTCAAGACAAACTCTGAGACAAGCTTAGAAAACATCAGATTAGACCAGCATCTACCACCAAAATTTATTAATGAGACTTTACCAAAAGGCAACTACTGGCAAAACTTAATAATAACCAAAACACACCAAAATTTTCTTCTCTGATTTTATGAAAGCAACACTCTGCACTTTTAATTAGTATTAATAATCACTGCCAACAAGATTTACTACTGCAACTTAAGAAAAGAAACTGTTACCACAACAAATTTGAGCAACCACTGCCAACAGAATTTACTACAAAAGCTCAAGAAAAGAAGCTGCTAGCAGAATTTAATAGACTGATCAAATGGGCACAACCTTCAGCAGCAACTACCATAAACAGGACAATAAAGAACTATCGATGTAATTAAAATTTTGTGTAACACTGCAGTTTAAACTGAACTTTAAATTTAATTCAGACAGGGCTAGTCCACCAAAATACTGGAGCAAATGCAAGGGATATTCATAAAGTAAGTTCCAATCAACTGCAAAATGGAAATCGCTGTGAAAATGACAAAACTTTATTTGCAGCTACTTATCTACATAGTTGCTGATCCTACTTAAGACATCTGTCATAGCACTGCCAGTGCTTTCTGCCAATTCTCTGTGCTGGTCTACAGCTAATTATCTGTGCCAGAAAGTTGTCTTCTTAGCCAGCTGTTCATGTCAGCAGATATGAAATTCAGAGGGAGCCATTTACAGACTGTATTTTGGGTGATCAAACACTTTCCATTGAAAACTCTGCAGGAACATCTTCATTGCCCCTGCAGAATGTGGCTGACCATTGTCTTGAAGAGGGAAATGCGTAACACTTATGTTATGTGTGCTGCATAGCTTCAGCTGAAATTTCTCATCAGGCTCTCGTACCTGGTGGGAGACACTACACTCTTAGCATATTTACATGCTCAGTGTGCACTCAACACTGAGCAGATTGATTTGATGCAATTGACAGGTGTATTAGAGACACTGCCCAACACATCTGTGGAAAGCTTCATCAGATTTTCACAGTGGTTTCCATTGCGTGACCAATCAGAACTTACTTTCTGAATAGCCCTTGTATGTTTCTTAGTACAGAACCAGCAGGTTCAATTAAATATTCAAATTCTAGCCAAATGGTACAAACTTTATAACACATAAAACAGATGAACAAGCTTAAAAATTGCTGAAATATACATATACAGAATAGAACAACTTGAGGTTAAAAGAGCGACTTATACTCACAATGTGTGATAAACAACCTTAAATATAATTTAACTACACATCACAGTAGTGACTTAATTCATTTTAGGTTTAAATTTTGAACGGGACTCTCAAAGAACATATTAGCATTTTTCCAGCCACTCCACTAATACTGCAAGGTCACTTACATAGAGTTACTAGAAAACCACTTAATAAACAACTTGACACAACTAATTCACTGATTATACTGTGCTTCCGACAAAACTGGGAGTAGCCAGGATGGCTAGGAACATAGGTGACGAGATCACATAATAATATAATGCCTGTTAAAATAAGGAATGAATAAATGTATAAGCTCTTGAGCTTTAAATCACCTGAAACAGAATCTAAAAGATGGGACAGCTCTGCAGCTCCTGTGGTCAGTCCAAAAGGGACTCAGTCGTACTCAAATTCCAATCCATCCAGGAAGTGGTCAAGGGCTTGGACTCTTCTGCTAGTGGTACCTGATGATAAGCCTGGTTAACATCAAGCACATAAAAGTAGTGTGCATCTAAGAACCAGGTGAAGCAATCATGCAAATCTGGAAGTGAGACTGACTCTAAGATTACTTTCTGATTTGTTTTGTGGTAGTTGACCACTCGATGGTGTCCCTGGTCACTGGCCTTGAGCACCAAAGGAATTGGGGATGCATAAGGGGACACAGATGGATGAACTATGCCATTGGCCAGGTGCTCATTGATTATTACCTTTCTAAGTTTTTTCCATTTTTGGGGGTGAAAATCAATAAAGCAGTTGATGTGTTGGCTCCTTATCCATCAACTGAATGTTTAGGACGGTTGGTAGGGACAGCACATCGAGTGACATTATACTGAGTGCACTATCCGAAAATTACCTCAAGCAATTAAACAGAGAACCGACTCATGGAGATAACATCTTGGACCTACTGATAACAAACAGACCCGAACTTTTCGACTCTGTATGTGCAGAACAGGGAATCAGTGATAATAAGGCCATTGCAGCATCCCTGAATATGGAAGTTAATAGGAATTTAAAAAAAGGGATGAAGGTTTATCTGTTTAGCAAGAGTAATGGAAAGCAGATTTCAGACTACCTAACAGATCAAAACGAAAATTTCTGTTCCGACACTGACAATGTTGAGTGTTTATGGGAAAAGTTCAAGACAATCGTAAAATGTGTTTTAGACAGGTATGTGCCAAGTAAAACTGTGAGGGATGGGAAAAACCCACCGTGGTACAACAACGAAGTTAGGAAACTACTGCGAAAGCAAAGAGAGCTTCACTCCAAGTTTAAACACAGCCAAAACCTCTCAGACAAACAGAAGCTAAACAATGTCAAAGTTAATGTAAGGAGGGCTATGCGTGAAGCGTTCAGTGAATTCTAAAGTAAAATTCTATGTACCGACTTGACAGAAAATCCTAGGAAGTTCTGGTCTTACGTTGAATCAGTAAGTGGCTCGAAACAGCATATCCAGACACTCCGGGAGCATTGAAACAGAAGATGACACGCGTAAAGCTGAAATACTAAACACCTTTTTCCTCACACAAACGAAAAAATGGCTGACATCGAAATAAGTGTCCAAGGAATAGGAAAGCAACTGGAATCACTCAACAGAGAAAAGTCCACTGGACCTGATGGGATACCAAAACTACAGACCTATATCTCTGATGTTGATCCGTTGTAGAATTTTAGAACATGTTTTTTGCTCGAGTATCATGTTGTTTTTGGAAACCCAGAATCTACTCTGTAGGAATCAACATGGATTCTGTAAACAGCCATCATGTGAGACCCAACTCACTTTATTTGTTCATGAGACCCAGAAAATATTAGATACAGGCTCCCAGGTCGATGCTATTTTTCTTGACTTCTGGAAGGCGTTCGATACAGTTCCGCACTGTCGCCTGATAAACAAAATAAGAGCCTACGGAATATCAGACCAGCTGTGTGGCTCGATTGAAGAGTTTTTAGCAAACAGAACGCAGCATGTTGTTATCAATGGAGAGACGTCTACAGACATTAAAGTAACCTCTGGCGTGCCACAGGGGAGTGTTATGGGACCATTGGTTTTCACAATATATATAAATGACCTAGTAGATAGTGTCGAAAGTTCCATGCGGCTTTTCGCGGATGATGCTGTAGTATACAGAGAAGTTGCAGCATTAGAAAATTGTAGCGAAATGCAGGAAGATCTGCAGCGGATAGGCACTTGGTGCAGGGAGTGGCAACTGACCCTTAACATAGACAAATGTAATGTATTGCGAATACATAGAAAGAAAGATCCTTTATTGTATGATTATATGATAGCGGGACAAACACTGGTAGCAGTTACTACTGTAAAATATCTGGGAGTATGCGTGCGGAATGATTTGAAGTGGAATGATCATATAAAATTAATTGTTGGTAAGGCGGGTACCAGATTGAGATTCATTGGGAGAGTCCTTAGAAAATGTAGTCCATCAACAAAGGAGGTGGCTTATAAAATACTCGTTCGACCTATACTTGACTATTGCTCATCAGTGTGGGATCCGTACCAGATCGGGTTGACGGAGGAGATAGAGAAGATCCAAAGAAGAGCGGCGCGTTTCGTCACAGGATTATTTGGAAACCGTGATAGCATTACAGAGATGTTTAACAAACTCAAGTGGCAGACTCTGCAAGAGAGGCGCTCTGCATCGCGGTGTAGCTTGCTCGCCAGGTTTCGAGAGGGTGCATTTCTGGATGAGGTATCGAATATATTGCTTCCCCCTACTTATACCTCCCGAGGAGATCACGAATGTAAAATTAGAGAGATTCGAGCGTGCATGGAGGCTTTCAGACAGTCATTTTTCCCACGAACCATACGCGACTAGAACAGGAAAGGGAGGTAATGACAGTGGCATGTAAAGTGCCCTCCGCCACACACTGTTGGGTGGCTTGAAGAGTATAAATGTAGATGTAGATGTAGATTATATTCAGTTTTGTTTGTGACACCCAGCCTAGCCATCAAAATCTCAGGATACTGTTCTAAAATCTGTAATGAGGTCTTAGCCTGCTTCAGATTGAAATGAGACAGTCGAGAAGGAAACCCACTTTCAATAACCAAAAACATCCCTCATTGGTGCTTATGCTGACACAAAGGATATTTCTCCCCAGGAAAAATTTAGACATAATCTCTGATCAGTGTAATTTAAAATACACCCAGCACATTTTAAAAAAATTGCAGCCTAACAATACTTCGGTACTCAAACCCTGTAACACAGTGATCACAATCAGCCACAACCACTGCAGAATTCTTAGATAAAATACCACCTTGCTGACAATGGAAATCATGCCCCCATTGACATACCAGCACCTAACATGAGGTTTCTGAAGTAAAAGGAATTTCCAGATTTGAGCATACCTACAACACCGGGATACATCACTTAGTGAGAGGTTGCTTCCAGAAGGTGCAAACATATTCATGGCATACAACAGTGCGGGCAGATCAGCTTGGGAGAGCACTCTGGTTTTTTGAGTTCTTTTGATTAATTAGTCCCTTAAGTTGCCTTACCTCTGAGAGCTTTACAATTGTTTATCTTTTATTTATAGAGAGCGTTTAGTCATTGTTTGCTTTTGTTTTGGTGTGAATATTTTGTGCACAGTGAAGTAATTGTGTGTGTGAGTTTCTTATTGGGTGTGTGAGTTTCTTATTGGGTGCATGAGTTTCTTATTCCACTTCAAATCAATGGGAAGAATTATGAAATTCAGTGTCAAACAACATAAATTTTATGGAAATCGGTTCACCAAATGGATTAACTGTACCGATACTGAAATACAACGCGTTACAACAGTTGAATCAGCTGCAACTACTCCAAGTGCTTTGAAGCTAAAACTTAAATATTTGTACAATGGACTTGACATTATTAATGCTGATAATATAGAAATGGCTACTATCAATTCAGGTTGTGTTATTGTTCAACTCTCTGCTCTATCTGAACTAATAAATAAAGCTTTGCAGTGTAAGGAATGTGGCAATAGTGGTGTGAAGGTAGTTGAGGAGATACATGCAAGAAAAGGTTGTGCATCAAAATTAAGAATTGTTTGTAATTTATGTGATTTAAGCAAATGTGATTATACTTGTGACATGATTAAACAGAGAGTGTATAACACATATATTTATCTTGATTATGCTATGAGGTGTATAGGCAAAGGGTACATAAGTGAACAAATTTTCTGTGCTGTTATGGTCTTACCTCCCACTACAAGGTTTGACAGGTACAATAAAATTATTCTACAGACTTTAGAAGAAGTAGCAAATGATAGTATGAAAAATGCTGCTCAGGAAAGTGTAGACATGAATGACAGCAATACATGTATGTCTGCAGCCGTGGATGCATCCTGGCAATGAAAAGGCCTTAGTTCCCCAAATGGTATAGTGACAGCTATGTCCTTGGAAAGTAGTAAAGTCATTACCAAGTATTGTCATGGCTGTTCTAGTGGAACTGAAAATCATATGTGATTGATTAATTTTAATGGTTATAGCGGAGGGATGGAATCTATAGGTATTGTGAAGATATTTCACAGGTCAGTGGAGAAATATGGTGTGATGTATACATCTTACCTAGGAGATGGAGATTCAAAAAGATACCAAACAGTTTATGAATCCAAACCTTATACTGTCACAAAAATTGATAAAATGGAATATGCTCGGTGTGTCCAGAAAAGTATAGGTGCAAGGCTGAGGAACATGAAGAGGAATTTAAAGGGAAATAAATTAGCTGATGGTAAGTGTATTTATGGACATCATTGGCTTACAGACGAAGAAACAGAGAGATTGCAGTATTATTATGGACAAGCCATGAGGCAAAATAAAAATGACCTGGGGGAATGAAAAATTCAGTATGGCCTACCTTCTTGTCTAAATCCTCCACAGATGACAAACTATGTCATGCAAACTGCCCACCTGGCAGTGAGTGATGGCGTGGCTACCAGAGGTCTGTTACTCAAGGTGAGATCTACAACCACAAACATTATTTGCAATTTGCTACAATGGCAGTTATAAAACCTATATATAGGGATCTTAGTAACACAAGATTATTAGAGAAACATTTACGTCGTAGGTCTCAAAATCCAAATGAAAGTTTCAACAATTTCATATGGGAACAGGTACCAAAATCTGTCCTAGTAGGACTACTTACTTTGAAAATAGGTGTGCTAGATGCTGTTCTATGTTTCAGTGATGGTGCATTGTGAAGGCTTAATGTTATGGAACTGATGGGAGTGCCTGGTGGACTAAATATGCAAAGAGTTCTAAAGCTCAAATAGCCATTGACTGAAGGAGACTCTTCAAAGCAGAAAAATCAGTGTTGGAAGCCACTAAAGAAGCAAGAATAAGGAGGAGAAGTGTGAAAAAGATAAGGGAGGAAGAACAACACAGGAAACAAGATGAATATGGACCAGGGGTGCATTAGTGCCCTGCAATTTTTATAGAGAAAGCTAGTTTTAACTTTAACTTGAATTTCCCAAAAGTTAAATTATTTCATGTTCTGGTTCACTTTGGCTAAAAACTATTAAAGGCAGAGAGCTGAAATTTTGTTTACTGCCTTAAAACATGCTTAACTAAAAAGTAGACTACACTTATGATTTAACTTTGAAAATAAAATTATCTTTTGAAGAAAAACCTGAATTCATTTTCAAAATTTTTGATAATCATACTTAGAAATTTTTATACCACAATTTATGATAGCACCATCTTTCCCATAGTCTGCTTTAAACATAATAGTGTAAAGAACTTACAGGAAAAACTAAACCTTCTATTATGTTTGTATTTTGAGTAATGTGTACCTATGGTGTACATAAATAATTAGCATGGTTTATTTCACTTGCGTCACAAAAATACAATAAATAAGTGTGAGAGCTAAAGCTGTGGGTCATACATAAAAATTTTCCCAAAGGATGTCTTAAAAGATGGTAAGCATTATATAGGCTTACAAATCTTATTCATTGAGCTACACTGTTGAGAAAACTGACAATTTTTTCAAGGTTTCCTATGGTATCCATGGGCAAGTGTCCTAAAGAAATTCCTAACAAAAACAACTTGACAAGTGACTTTCCAATAGTCTTTGGCAGAATCTACTCAATGACATTCCTTCCATGATGGCATTAGCAGTTACTCTACTTAGTTTCTGCTCTGAGACAAGGGATACATGACCTGGAATATCATAGTATCTGTAGGGTGCAACACCATAGCCTGATTCTGCAAATTGGACCATTCATAATAACAAATCAAAAATTTGCTCATCAGTGTCCATAGTCAATCTAGAAATCCCTGAATTACACGCAGAATAGGATTTGGCAGTTTGTTAAACAAATTCCAAGCATGCAACCTATCCCCTTCTCTTGTACCAACTGATTTTGAATCACCACATTCCATAGGATCAGAATCCATTTCTCTAACCACATTAATTTTCCCATTCAGCAAACTTCCTTGAGTTGCAGCTTAATTACTTTATCACATAATGGTTAAATTACTAATTTTTATTTAGGATCAGAGATAATGATGGTGAGGTCTTCAAAATGGTTAATGATATGATTTAACTGCACCTGAATCTCAGCGCTTGTGCGCGAATGGTGGTACTACTCTACAATAACTGGAGATTGGCTTGTATACTATCCAGAAGGCTGTCATAAATAGAGCAAGCACCACATACCTCATCTACAGTGTTTGAGGTGACAACAAGCCCATAACTTAGTGCCCCGTGCAACCGCAGCACCAACTTGGCCATGCTGCCTTCCACCTTTTCCCTGCAGATGGCAAGCTCATCTTTCAGTTGATCTTTAGTGAGATATGCTGAGGACTGGTCACTGATTGATGATCCACCTTATATTCTTTATAACACTTGTAACAAAAATATTTAAGATAGCATACTGTAAAAAAAAATAAAAAATTACACTTACATTTTAAACCTCCCATTAGACAGTACCAGAACCCTGCCACTGAATTACTAGTACCATGGTCTGCTACTGCTGAAAGTGGTTTGGAGCTGGTTTAGAGAGGTATAGTACTGGGCCAGACTCTGAAAAAAGCTTAAAACACACTAGATAAGAACAGGACCTACCACCATAATTCATGAATGAAACTTTACCAGAAGGCAATTGGTGACAGAACTTACTAATATCTAAAATAGAGCAAAATTTACTCTTGTGATTTTATGAAAGCAACACTCAGAACTTTTAATACTACCAAAATAATGAAATTAGTATTAAGCATCACTACCAACAAGATTTTCTATTGCAACTTAAAAAAAGCAAGTATTGGTACAATAAATTTGAGCAGTTGCTGGCAAATATATTTATATACATTATGGTTAGCAGCACTAGACCAAGCAGATGGCTAGCCATGCAAGTTTTTTAATTCAGCCCTGTTAGTACAGCTTAGAAACAGCATTAAGCTTTATCCAATTGTAAGTGTCAGCCTGTTTCAGCAGAGGCATGGCAAAGCATGTTTATAGAGTGAGTGCACTGTGACCATAAAGGGCTGTGGTTTTTTTTGTTTTTTGAGGGTTGGCACACAGGAAAACTATATGTAAACTCAGTTTTAGTGTCCAGGTGCATGAAATATGTCGATAAGAAATTCCAGCACGATGTGTGACTCATGTGCTGTGATCTGCTTCCTGCTCATGGAAGGAATAACACCCATTGAAATTTTCTTGCTTATCAAAACAGTTTACAAAGAAGGTTTTATGAACAGAACAAGTGTGGTTAAGTGGCATAGGAAGTGGAGGCAGAACAAATGTTCATGATCGACAGAAGAGTGGTAGACCTTTCATTTTGACTAATGAGTTGGTGCAAAAACGCAAGGAAAATATCCATGAAGATCACTGATTGACAGTGGATGAAGTTTCTGTGACACTACTATATGAGACACTCACAGAAATGCTGGGCTACCAGAAACTGTGTGCAAGATGGATCCCAAAACAGATGAGAGAGCAGCACAAGAAAAATCAGTTCAGTAGCACCTGCAAGTTTCTTGATTAGTGTGAACCAGAAGGTGAGGATTTTCTGAGCAGAACTCAAAAGGAGTATTCAAAACAAAAGGAGGTAAATGCTAATGAGAGGAGTGTGCTTATTGCACAACAGTGGCTGTTGTCACACAACCTTAGCCATCAAGTAACACTTGGACTCATTTGTTTGTGATGTTTTGAACCAACCCCCCAACTCTCACATTCCCCTGACTGGCATCTTGAGAGTACCATCTTTTTGTCACCTGGAAAGCACACATGAGTGGTATTAAAGCTTCAACTGATGAGCAGGTGCAGAAAGAGGTTCTGAAGTGGAGGAGGGAGCTGTTTGAGGAGGGGATGAAGATGCTTGTGCCATGGCTCACCACACACACTGAACCGGATGGAAAATATGTGGAAAAATACCTTGTAATTTTTTCAAATAGACTGTTTCTAAAAAAATATATAAAAATCTGGCACACTTGCTTTTTGAACATGCCTCACACTTAAGGTACACTGGCCCCAGTTCCGGGGTCCATGGATACAAAAAATAAGAGAGACAGGATTACAGAGCCCCCTTCCTATAACACACTTAACACAGATGAATGATGTTAAAAATTACCAAAATATACATAGTGTAATAACTTCAAGTTGAACAAATACATTTCAAGGAAGACACAATACATGAAAGTCACAGATCAAGTAAACATAGTAAGATGTTTGTACACTTTAACAGTCAAATCATAACTGAGTCCAAGTCTAGCAGCCACTGGCTGGCTGGCCACTTAGGTGGCACTGCTGCTGCATGGCTGGCAGACAGCACCGCATGTAGAGGACGCGCGTAACTGTGCGGTGGCACTTTGAAAGATCGGCAAGTCACAACACTTTTCCCCCCTTTGAAATTTTTGCACAGTCTTGATGGAGGTGGCCTGTAGAGTACTAACGTCCATAGGCGTTGTTTGACTGGCCGTAAAGTCTCGAGGAGGAGGCTTCCCGTACGGACGGAAGTGTCCCCGATGATAACGGGTCGAGATGACAGGACACGTGGGGGCCGAATCTGCTGGGGCCCTGTGCATTTTCAGTGGAAAGGAGGATAACCCTAGCCATGAGGCGGTAACGTAAAGCGTAGTAGTTCCGCAACGGATCAGAAGTCTTAGCAGATGGACAATCTGGCCAACCCTTCTGAATACAGTGTAAAACCTGGGAGAGGGTAGGGTTATAGCAGCCGTCAGCCGGTCCCCGGTGATGGGGAACCCATCCACAACCCGCTGCTCAGCAACATCCAGGTGGAAACACAAAAGTTCGCCCCTATCGAATGCCAGATGAGGACCCATGGGAAGATGAGACAGTGCATCAACATTTGCATGTTGAGCCGTCAGTTGGAAATGAATCTCATAATTGAAACAAGACAAGTAAAGAGTGCAACGCTGGAGGCGGTGTGCATCCTTGTCAGGAAGTGGCATTGATGGATGAAACAAGGAAACAAGTGGTTTGTGATCCATAACAAGATGAAATTTGGATCCATAGAGAAAACACCAAACTTATGAAGAGCATAAATAATGGCCAAAGCTTCATTTTCAATTTGAGAATACTTTTGTTGGGCATCCGTGAGTGTTTTGGAGGCATAAGCAATGGGTTGTTCAGAACTGTCAGAAAAACGGTGCGCAAGGACTGCACCGACCCCATATTGAGAGACGTCTGTGGCAAGAACAAGATGTTGGCCAGTTAGATAAGTAGCCAGGCACGGGGTCTGTTTCAGCATAGTCTTCAATTTCTGGAAAGCCACATCGTATGATGCGGACCAGTGAAAAGGCACATCTTTATGTAACAGGCGATGCAACGACGAGCCAGCAAAGCAGCAGATGGTAAGAACCTTCTCCAAGAAGTCCTGCAGTTCCTTAACAGATGTAGGGTGAGGAAGGGCATGGATCGCAGCAACAGTTTGCTGAAGTGGACGAATACCATCCCTAGAGAGTTGAAACCCCAAGTACATGATAGATGCTTGAAAAAATTTTGATTTCTGAAGATTACACTTAAGACCGGCAGTCTGTAAGACATGAAAAAGTGTCCAGAGATTTTGAAGATGTTCATCAGTGGTTGAGCCAGTGACAACAATATCATCCTGGTAATTTATACACCCAGGGACAGTGAGCAATAATTGTTCCAAGAATCGCTGCAAGAGAGCAGGGGTGCTGGCAACCCCGAATGGCAATCGTTGGTATTGATAGAGTTGGTATTGATAGAGGCCGAAAGGCGTGTTAAGGACCAGAAACTGCCGGGAAGCAGCGTTGAGAGGAAGTTTATGATAAGCTTCTGACAGGTCAAGTTTAGAAAAAAACTGGCCTACAGCAAGTTTAGTGAACAATTCTTCAGGTTGAGGCATAGGGTAAGCGTCGATAAGTCATTGAACATTTACAGTGGCTTTAAAATCACCACAGAGATGAATATCACCATTGTGCTTAGCAACGACAATGACAGGAGAGGACCACTCACTGGAAGTGACAAGAAGAAAGACCCCTGAAGCAGTGGTACGATCCAGCTCCCATTTGGCCTGATCATGAAGGGCCACAGGAATGGGCCGAGACCGAAAAAACTTAGGCCGAGCAGTGGGTTTGAGCGTGATATGAGCTTCAAAGTTGTTTGCACGGCCTAACCCAGGAGAAAAAATGGACAAAAATGTCGTCAACAAGGAATCCAATTGAGCATAAGGAATAGCATCAGAGACGATATTGACAGAGTAATCTATGGAGAACCCAAAAACGCGAAAGGCATCAAAACCAAAATGATTCTCAGCATTACTCTGGTCGACCACAAATATGAGAACAGTGTGAGTGACAGATTTGTAAGATCCCTCAGCATCAAATTGTGACAGGTGCCAGGATTGGAGAACCCAACTGAAAATACATCTGAGAATTGATGATAGTGGCAGCAGAACCAGTATCCACCTGCATGCGAACATCTCGGCCAAGTATTTGGACAGTGAGGAATAACTTCCCTGAAAGGGAAGAACTACAATTGATAGACAACACAGAATCAGAATCAGCGTCATGTTCATGAACATCATGTATGCGGTTGGATTTGCAAACGGATGACACATGACCGTTTTTTTTGCGTTTGTGACACTCGGCCCAACGTTGTGGACAATCTTGTCGTGAATGTTGCCGTGGGTTTTGCTGCAGTTTCTTAGAGTTTTGTTTACGGTTAGGCCGAGGCTGTGTTTGGGAACACAGTGCGGCCACGTTGGCTAGCGGGAACGCGTCACACGCTTCGTCAACATCGCACAGAGGTTGTATTTCCCTGATGTCACCCCATGCCTCTATTTGTGCTCCAGTGGCATGAGAAGTTTGCTGTTCTATGAGACCTTGCAATAGTTGCTCTAAAGTAGCCATGGAAACAAGTGGGTCAACGATGGAAAAGAAAAATCACTACCTCGTTGCCAATTGTAATAACTTCAAGTTGAACAAATATATTTCAAGGAAGACGGATTACATGAAAGTCACAGATCAAGTAAACAGAGTAAGACATGTGAACACTTTAACAGTCAAATCATAACTGAGTCCAAGTCTAGCAGCCGCCGGCTGGCTGGCCAGTTAGGTGGCACTGCTGTTGCATGGCTGGCAGACAGTGCCGCATGTACAGTAAGTGCGTAACTGCGTGGCGGCACTTTGGAAGATTGGTCAGTCACAACACATAGAACAACTTGAGATTGAAAGAACAACTCATACTCAACAAGGTACAACTTTAAATAAAATTTGGATATCACATTACAGTAGTAACTTAATTCACATGAAGTTTATAATTTTAAATGAGGCCACCAAGCAACATGCATAACAAGCAGGAGACTCAGATTCTATAGCCAGCCTTGGTACAAATTTCCACTCACTGCTTCAGTCTATATACATAAAATCATACCTGTATGAGACCAAAAAGTCTCTGAAATTGTCATTTCATTTGTATAAGTATTCTCACCTGGGTTTCAGACTGCATCCATCATTTACATTCGATGCTGAGGAGCTATCCTGGAACATGGAGAGCCTCGAAAATTCTGTTAATGTGTAATGGGGAATGTGAAATAGACCGGGGTGGCACTGAAAATTTGGATCAAGGAGGTAGGCATCCCAGGGTAATCTGTGCTGCTGTGTGAACCACAGTGCCAAGGCTGCTTATTGCCTAATGCACCTGCCTAGTAAGCAGGAGACCCAGGTTCAATACCCAGCCTTGATACATTGCTTCAGTCTCTATATGTAAAAATGTGACAAGACTTTGCCACATGGCTCCACTAATACCACAAGATCAATTACAGACATCACTAGATAACAACTTAATGAAAAACCCTTACACAACTAGCTCAAAGATTCTACTGTGCTCTGACAAAATTTGGTAGCCAGGATGGCAAGCAACATAGATGATAAGATCATATAATGACATATCATCCAGTAAAATGAAAAATGAATGCTAACTGTAAATTCAGAGTATTGGTGTATAAATCAACAACAGCCCAAATAACAGATACTGCAAGCAAGTGGGTGTTTCCACAATATAAATGTTGTTCAGGAAGCAGCAGGATGTAACCCACAGGCAGCCCCATGTGCAGTGACTGGAACTATCTGACAGGTAAAAAAAAAAAAAAACTGAACTGGCATCACAACTAACACAGATTTCAGACAGATACTTAAACATTGAGCAAAAGTAAAATGTCTAACTGTCCCATCGGGATAAGTTTCGCATAGTACATTTTCAATTGGCCAAACAACAACAATCGGCACTTCAGAACAGCACTGACTATTGTTTTGAAGCTGCCATCCAAGCATACCACTGGCCACAAAGTCACTGCTTTGCTACATGTAGTCCGTTCATAACAGGAAGAGCGACTACCCATTGCAATCATGCTTAAATCACTAGTCACAAGCTGCTGCCACCACTGGTGACAGGGTTACTGGGCTTATGAGTGCTTCACAATAGCCTTCATGTGCCAGCTCTTTTCAGAGTTTCCTGTAGGTCGTTCACTGCTACCACAGCAGTCACATGGCAAAGGTCACCAGTGTACTCTGCCACTATGGCAGTCCAACATTACATGCCATTGCCCATACATCACAACTTGAATCAGGGGTTGCGTTTTGGGAGGTAAATGAACAAACAATAAAATCTAATAAAATTATGATAAGTGAGAGAGGAATCGTATAGAACAGAGAAGCCACCCAAAAAGTATGCAGGTAATATACTAAACGTAATATATACCAGCTCTGTTGATTGCTGCAGAAACTTCTGGGTCCTGAAGAAAAGGTAAAAAAGTAAAATTTCCAATGAAATGAAATTTTTCAGAAAAATGTAATGATGAAAAATTGAAGTGTTAGGGAGACAACACATGAGTAAACCCCACTAGACAAGAAGAAAAAGTTATACCAAGATAGGCATGTGAACAGAATGAGTGAGATAAGGATGCCTAGGAAGGTGCACATATCAAAGGTGGGTGCCAGAGAGTAAGGAGAAAATCATGGATCAAGTGGCTAAAAGTGGAAGAAAGCAATTAGAAGAACAGGGAAGATTGGGTCAGACTAGTGACAGAGGGATGGTGGGAAGACTGGAGAAGAACAAAAGTCTTGTGTTTCATACAGACCATGGCAGAGGTGGGATGCTGTACAATATGCAATATGAAGGTGATGAATCTATGATGCTGGCTATAAAAAATGTAAAGAAATATGATAAGGCTTTAATGACTCCACAAAGCAAACTCAGTACTGTCTGCTAACAAGAAAATGTTGATGGATCCAGTGTGGAACTACACAGCTGTTGTTGCCACAGCCATATTATGACCATATTAACAGCAAACAATGAATGTCATCCCCCTCCATGGTCGGCTGTCAATCGCTTTGTTATTCTGGTCTAGGTAAGTAACTAATTAAGCTGTGTTATTCATAGCTAAAACAAGAAGAAATGTACACCTTAACATTTAATTGAACACAAGAATGAATTATGTAACTGACAAACTTCTTGAACTTGATAGTTAACAGCAGTGAGACAGAGGCAAAGCATTTTTGTAAACCAGTAAATTATACTTGTATCAGTTGCAACTGTAATCATTAGGTCATAGAGAAAACACAACATATGAATAAAAATACTCATGATTTCTGTTATGAATTTTGTTGCACATTAGTAACTGGTACAGACATTAAAGTACATCACATGTTTTAGAAAAACAAATACATTACAGTAGTTATAGAACAGATTGCATTTAATCTGTACTATTATCAAATTTTGTGTAATTGATAGCTTTCCTGTAGAAGCTCATCTACAGAATGGAAACTCTGTATATAACAGGTGATGTCCTGACTGACTGACTCATCAGTATCCAGCCCAAACTGCCAAGGATAGAAACTTGGTATTTGGAGAGGGTGTTGGTCTTATACTGTTGATGTTGTTTAATAAGGAACTTTTGAAATTCCATCCCTAAGGGGATGGAATAGAGGATGAAAATATTTGAGAAATTATATTGTTATGTAAAAACATGTTTAAAGCTAAATCTATGAAAATTGATATCAGACTGTATTAAGGAATGAAAGTTTTTATGGAAATATCAGCACAAAACCTCAAATGGAAGGGTTCACGAAGTCCTCTGACTCGGGCTACCAGAATCATGTTGTGGTTAGAAGCAGATTCAGGAAGGAACATGCTTCAATGGCCTTGGTAACTGTGAAAAGTTTAGAAGGTTTTGCAGTTTGTGAATGACATAAAAATCTTTGCAGATCATAGAGTCTATGCAGTTGAAGCAGCAGGCACTAAGCTAGTATGACATTAAGTACTGTGTATTTGTTTGTTTGTGTTTGTGTGTGTGTGTGTGTGTGTGTGTGTGTGTTTACATTACAAAATACATTCAAATATCAGAAATAGTCCCAGAGTACTTACAGTTAAGGCAATACATAGGAGTAGTTTACCATTGCTTACCTAGTCTCCCTCCCTACAGTTTCTCTTTCATTTCCCAGTCTGTTCAAGTATTTTTATCGCTTATCACTAGCTTCATCTTCATCAGTGGTTGTTGACATGAAAAATGTGGAATTTCAGCATGCCCCAGAGTACATATTAAACTGTATGGTCTCCTATAACTGGTTGGGAAAGCCAGTTCAGTGGTCAGAGGAACCCAAGGCATACCATCTCCAGAACTATCACATCTATTAAATTACTGTAGCGTTCAAACCAAAGTGATGACAGCTTTAGCTTTTTTAATTTGGGAATACTGAATATACACCTGTTTGAGATGTAATGTAATTTGGCTTCCAATTTCAGATACATTCCAGAAAGTCCTGAATGGAAGCCTAAGAAGAAACTAAGGAAGAAGAAACAAATACCATTTGAAGATGATGGCCTGAAAACAGATAAAACTACTAATGAAATACATGCAAATTTAGGAGGAAGGTAAGATGTCATAACAAGTGCCAACTGTAAGTGATAGATTAATCACTATTATTCTACAAAACAAACCATTTTGTGTTATAACAACAAGATAATGGAAACTCCAGCAAGAAAACAATATTTTTTAAAAATAATTAGCAAAGGTAACTTGCTCATTTGCAGCTGACTGATGTGTGGCCCATAGAAATACATAACAGCACAGGAACACCACAAGCTTTAGAGCTGTCTTTCTTTACTAGCAGTGTCAGTAACTCATTGTGTGTGTGTGTGTGTGTGTCTGTGTGTGTGTCTGTGGAAAGCAGTAGCCAAAATGCTAGTAATTTCTCAGTGCTGTTATGTGTTTCCAGACACTATGTTTCAGTTAAATACACATGAGTAAATAAGTGGTTGCCTTTCCTCATTTTTGCTTATTTTCATGTTCCAATAATTATGATTTTACTTGTGAATTTTTATTTCTCTATTACCATAGGATGACTATAAGATACAGAGATCCGTGCCAGAAAATTAACAGTTCTGTGTATTGGGCATGTATGTAACCAATACAAAGCAATTTTCTCATAATTAATTGCCTCTATAGCTATGCAGTGGTGCTGGTTCAAATCCTTATGGTGGAAGAAATTTTTGTCACATTTGAGTGTTTTCATAACAAAAAACATTCCCATTTATTATAGCAGGCTGGTTGAAAATAGACTCGATCAAGATCAGTAAAGTGTATAATCTCTTAATCTGTCTGTGTTACTTAGTATTCACTTAAAGAGTTACTGATCATGTTGTTTGGATTTTATCCCTCAGAAGTTTAGAAATACGACCAAAATAAAGAACAAATGAGATATGTACATAGATCTAAAAATGGGTTTAATTAAGGAATATGATTATCCAAAGTACAGAAAAACTCTTCACTAAATTTATTATTCACATCTAAAGATTTATGCATATGCTAGTCATCTTTTTAGAAACTGAAATGTTATTTTCAAATTATTTTTGTAGTATTGTACCTGGGATCTTCCTTGGGGGTAAAAGTTAGCTGAGGTGATGGGCTCTCTACCCTCCCCCTCCTAGTGCCACAGTGCAGAAAGTCTGTATTCCACCTACAGTCAAGTCAATAACCATGAAGCAGGCTTGCACTGCAGACTTTATTTTCAAATTATTTTTGTAGTATTGTACCTGGGATCTTCCTTGGGGGTAAAAGTTAGCTGAGGTGATGGGCTCTCTACCCTTCCCCTCCTAGTGCCACAGTGCAGAAAGTCTGTATTCCACCTGCAGTGAAGCCAATAACCATGAAGCAGGCTTGCACTGCAGACTTTACCTTATTCTTTACTAACACTGAAGTACCATGTTGTTCGTTTTTGAGGTCTTCAGTCCAAAAACTGGTTTGATGCAACTCTCCATGCTATATTATCCTTTGCAAGTATCATCACCTCCAGATAACTACTGAAACCCACATTCACCTGAACATGTTTGCTGTACTTGTTTCTTTGTCACCCTCTACAATTTTTACCCTCCTTCCACTTTCTTTAAATACTAACTGATAACTGATACTTCCTTGATATATCCGAATTTGTTCTATAAACCACTCCCTTCTTTCAGTCAAGTTATGCCAAAAGTTTTTTTCTCTCCAATTCTATCAGTACCTCCTCATTAGCTATGCCATCCACCCATCTAATCTTCAGCATTTTTCTGTAGCACCACATTTCAAATGGTTCTATTCTCTTCTTGTCTGAACTGCTTATTGTCCACATTTCAGTTTTATACAAGGTTACACACCACACATATGCCTTCAGAAAAGAGTTCCTAATACAAAGACTTATATTTGACATTAACAAATACCCTTCTTCAGAAATGCCTTTCTTGTCACTGCCAGTCTACATTTTATATCCATTCAACTTTGGCCATTATCAGTTATTTTACTGCCCAGACATAAAAACTCATCAGCTACTTTTAGTGCCTCATTTTATTTACAAAATCCCTCAACATCACCTGATTTAATTCGACTGCATGCCATTACCTGTCTTTTGTTTTTGGTAATGCCATCTTATATCGTCCTATTTATCCATCTAACTGCACTTCCAAGCCTTTTGCTGTGTGTGACAGATTACAATGTCATCAGCAAGCCTTGAAGTTTTTACTTCTTTTCCTTAACTTTGATTCCTTCTCCAATTCTTCTATGGCTTCCTTTACTGCTTGCTCAGTGTAAAGATTAAATAAAACTATTTCACTACTGTTTCAACCACAGCTTCGCTTTATACATGCTTCTATAGACTTACATTTGTCCTCTATCCTTTCCTTATGACCATTTTGCACTTTCTGCCAATCTCATTTTTTTTAGACATTTGTAATTTTTTTTTTTTTTGCCTGCTTTATTTGCTGCATTTTTAGATTTTTCTCTTTTCATGTGACTCTCTGCTGCCTTCACTATTTCATCTCTTGAAGTTATGCATTCGTCTTCACTGTATTCCTTTCCCCTGTTTCAATCAATTATTGCATAATGTTCCCTTTGAAACACTGAACAACCTCTGGTTCTTTCACCTTCTTCAGGTCCCATCTACTTAATTTCCTACCTTTTGCAAAATGTTCCATTTTAATTTACAGTTTACACAGGGTCATCTGCCCCTGGAAATGTCTTGTAGCTTAAAATCCAGTTCCAGAATATCATTATATAACATATATGAAACCTTCCACAGTCTTCAGGTCTCTTCCACAAATACCTTTAATCTTATCCTTCCACTTGTCACCAGTAAGGTTTTTAGCCTCTTCATAAAAATTTACTTGTTTCAAAAGAATCGAGAGGTGTAAGATGTACAAATAACTCTACTTATATTCATTTTCTCATTGTTGGTTGCAGTTTGTCATTTCCAGGAGTACATTCTTCAGGCTGAATTTTTTTTTTAACTTTGTGGGTTCCAGATGACTAGATAAATTTTAAGTAAGACTGTAGCATGATTTCTGATTGCACCTGTTTTTTATTATGTCCCATTCTTCTACATTACACTGTCTTTACAACTTCCATAAAACAGAAATTTACATTGTTATCGCCAAACATAAAAACACACCTGATTCCATCAGACGAATGTCCACTACGACTACATTCTGCAGTACTAACAGTATTCCAAAGAGTTTAAAAACCAAAAGAATTTTCAAACTCTATTGACAATAGAAGGATCTTCACCAAGTTACATAATTATTTTATAAACGAATCCAGAAACAAATTTTATAATTAGAGTCAGATTGTAATTAATAATAGGCATTTAAGGGTGCCATATATTTAGAAATTTCAGATATTTCTAAAAGAAGAATAATTTTAGCTGTACATACAGAGTTAGTACATATTGATTGTAACAAATTAATTTTCTTTATACATTTTAGCCTGAAATATAATACATTGTACACAACATGATATGAAATTCTTTTAGTTATATAGCTGAGATAATGTTCACCTATACAAGATTCAAAAAATTCCTGGTATCAATTATTCCTATTAAAGAAAGCTAATGTTAGAGCATAGTGTCCCAATACAAACCTTTTTCATGGTTCTTTCAACAAGTGTTAGTAATGATTCAAATATACTCTGTGAAAAATTTTACCAATTGACTTCCTCTTTCATTTCTTTTCACTTCCTCTTTCATTTCTTTTCCTAGTCCATATTCTCCTACTATTTTACCTTCATTTTCTGCTAAAAATTACAGCAACCCATCACAATAAAATTTTTGTCTTCCATAACTATCGGAATAATTTATTGTATCTCATCATACATTCTTTCAGTCTCTTCAATAGCTGCAGATCTAGATGGCATATAAACTTGTACTACTGTGGTGTGTGTTGGCTTTGTGTCTGCCTTGGTTATGATAATGCATCCACCATGCTGCTCATAGTAGCTTACACTGACTCCCATTTTTTTCATACATTATTAAACCTACTATTGCATTACCTCTATTTGATTTCATGTGTATAGCCCTGTAGTCACCAGACCAGAAGTCCTGTTCATCTTGTCACTGGACTTCAGTGATGACAACTATATTTAACACCAATCTGTCGATTTCCCTTTTTAAATTTTCTAACCTACATACCTGATTGAGGGATTTAACATTCTGTGATCTAATCTGCAGAATGCCAGTTTGGTTTTTCTTGATGGTGATATCCTCCTGAGAAGTCCCTGCCTGGAGATTCAAATGTGGGACTGATGATGATATTTGGTTTGTGGGGCGCTCAACATTGTGGTCATCAGCACCCAAATGGGGGACTATTTTACCTCTAGAATATTTTATCCAGAAGGATGACATCATCATTTAACCATACAGTAGAGCTACATGTCTCTGGGAACTACTTTCTGCAGTTTGCAATACCAGCAAAGCAATATCATGTTTGCTGATATTATAAGGCCAGATCAGTCCATTTCTGAAACTGCTGAAAAGACTGTTGTCACTCTTCAGGAACCACAGGTTTTTATGCCCTCTAAATAAATAGTACTCCATTTGGTTGCCTCTAACTGCAGCTGTGTGTATTGTTGAGGTTAGCAAGCCACCCAACCTTGGCAATGTCTGTGGTTCATGGTGCAGTGCAATGTATAAGTACCATGTACAAGAATAAATTTATATCAGTTTTGCAAAGCAAGGAGGGATAACAATGTTATATATTACTCACAGTTAAATACAAACGTACAACTTGTGCTTAACTGGTAGCAGAAAAGACAGAAAAACAGAAATTTTCGCAAAATAACAAGCTTTCAGAAACAGTGGTTCCTTCATCCATCAAAAGGGAGAAAAGAGTTAGAAGAAAAAAGACTACTCATCTATTAACATCTATTAACCAGAAAAATCAGCTCACTCTTGATCCACAGAAGATATAGTATGAAATAATAAAATGCTAGCAACACATGAGTTTGGAAAGTTTGAGTTATAAGTGAGATAGTAAGCCAAACCATAAACAGAAGCATAGAAGAGGCACAAAAGGGAAGTAGAACTGGAAAAGGAAGGAACAATGGAATAGTGAAGATGAAGCATTTAGGAAATGAGAGTATCAGTTGATGTCATTAGGAGATAGTCTGAAGGGAGAAATTACTACAATTTAAGCCCAAGTTGGAGGCTGGTACCTAACATGTTCTAGAGCAATTTTTCATCTGAAAAGTTCTAAATTACTGGTACTAGATGAAGTATTGATTTTGTGTGTGTAATAAAGCAGTGCTTAGATTATGGCTGCTGTGTTGCAGGACTTGCTCTTTGTCAAGGTCCTTGGGGATGAAAGAACCATCTGAAATCCTACTGCCACCTCACAGTTTGCTTCTGTCATCAACATTCTCCATGAACATCATTCATCTGTTGAACACTTTCTCAATCTATATCCTCCTTTAAAGCAAACGTCTGATGTATTTCCTCTGCAGCTTATTCAGTTTCATACTTTACCAGACCAGTAATTGCATGATGTTTAAGTATTTTATGTACAAATAGATGAAGGTTACTCTCATGGGAACCAGGATACTGTCCACACTTTCCATAAGCCAGTAAAATGGGACTTTCAGGTGATATACTGACCTTTAGTCTGTGTCTTGTTCAATCTAAAACTAAGAAGATGCTGGACTGCTCTATTTTATATGCTTTTTTATTTTGTGCTCATTTTATTTATTTATTTATTTATTTTTTTAATTGTGTAGACATCTCTGTTTTTCATTATATGGCAAACCACCACCAAACTGATGTGTATGAGGAAGTCATTTATTTCCAGATACAAAAATGTATTTTCTTGTTTTGAAATTTATTCATTCAGATTGTTTTCAAAACTATGTTACAAAGTTCAAATGAATGTCAGCCAGTTATTAAGAAGAAATGTTTACTTGCAGCAAATTTTGTGTCATACATGGATGAATATGCAATAGGAATACCAGTTTATAAAGAAAAACAAATCATCTCAATCACAGATACATTTCACTGACTCCAGTATTCCCAAATCTTTTTGACAAACTAGCCTACAATGGAAATCTGTTTTGCACTTCAGGGTATAACTTGCTAAATGCCACAGCTGTTTGTAAAGGATTCTTTAATGAGAAAGCCATATATGCTCTCATAAATAAAGTACTGGCTGAGCATAACAGCAAAAACTACCCTGTTGGTATATTCTGTGACTCAGACAATGACTCTGATTTTGTGGGCCATGGAATTGTACTTCAGATACTAAAATGTTATGGAGGTGGTGGCATCCATCTCATATGGGTGAAGCTTATAACAGCAATCAGCATGGAATATTCAGCTTGGGAATAAAACTTGACTTAGGAGGGAAGGTCCATACAAGGTTCAGTACTAAGTCTACTTAAACAACTTTCTGGTTACTGTCTTTGAGGTAGCCTTCACCCCTCTCAGTAATATGTTTTTAATCTCCTCTGCATTTGTAAAATGTTGGGCCTTGAAAGTTTTCTTAGTTTTTTCAAACAGAAAAAAGTCACATGGGCCCAGGTCTGGCAAATATGGGTGCTTGGGCATTGTTTTAGTATTGTTTTTGACAAAAATTCATGAACAAGCAATAAAGTTCAAACAGGTGCATTATCTTGGTGCAAAAGTCATGATTTTTTTTTATTCTTCCACTGGGATTGTTGAGCCTTAGTTTTGATCTCATGTCCATAAACACATGTTTCTGTGCCTGTTGTGGCACATTTCAATAGTTCCCCATCATCTACATCTACATCTACATCTACATCCGTACTCCGCAAGCCACCTGACGGTGTGTGGCGTGGCGTTGACTTAATCCAGTGACTCCTGACCAAATAGCATTTGTCACAGTTTTGGAACAGAGTTAGTTGTCACCCATTTCATATCTAAAATATCTGAAAAAATGTCATGGCATCAGCTAATTGATATGCCATCCTCAACAAATTACACTAATATAACATACAAAATTCCCATTGTTTCTAACATTCCTTCTATTGTGTAAAGCAGATCATCCCCACATCTTGCAGAAGCGTTTTTAGGGACTGTGGAATTCTTAAATTCACTTCCCAATGTAATTTCTACTTTCCTGATACATTGTCGTAAGATTGAAAAATAATTTCCATATACACCTTGCCTCCACATCTAGGATTCAGAATGGAGTTACACACTCTAGCATGAAGGGATTCAACAAGCTCTCACCTAACATAAAGCAAGAAATTGGGAGTCCATACCAGTTCAAATTAAGATAATAAACATACCTCAATTAGCCATTCTTTCTACAAATTATGTGAATATCTAAATTGAGAGATAGAAAAGCTGTGATAGCTACATGGAAAGTAGTAATGATCATTGTAAATCTGCACGAGTAGTAATGTACTATACAAATGATTAATTTCCCCTGTTAGTTATATAGTTCCATATCCCATTAATCATATGTTCAATTAATTGTAATTATTTGGAATGATGTTGGTTGCTTTTTTCTTCCTAGATGTAAATTAATATTTCCTACCTACCACCATTTACTTATTATATAAATTGAAAAATACCATTGTAATCAAGTAATAGGAAGCGACCAATAGCTAGCAAACAGCAGCTATAGAATAGGCTACAGTTGAGATGTTGGTAGCTTTTTTCAAAGGACCTTTCTTTTTAATTTCCTCAATAAAATTTAGTTCTTATAAGCATTAATAGCATTATCATAGATTAAGTTTATGTGATTTCCATGTCTTTTTTTTAATGTACACCTTGACTCATTCTACGTTCATGGAAGTTCTTCTTCATGACAGGATCCATGGAATATGGGGATTGAAAGAATGAATAAATTGGAAAATCATAAAGGCTGAGGGCTGTAATAGTCACAGCAAAATAATAAATCAAGCAGTAAAGTGGAGATTGTACAGAACCTGATAAAATGTGAGACCAACGACGATACAAAAATCAATCCAAACAGGAATATTTGTTACACTGTTAATTTAGAAAAATCTACATCTGAAAGTAACAACCACAAACTAAACTTAGTTTTGTTCACTGTGAATGAAAAAAAAAATGCAGAAAATCAACAGCTTCAGATAGAAGCAGTTAGTTACTCAAAAAGAAATAACTGACAGCAGGCAATACTTTTAAGGTTTCAACTCACAATCAGAAGTGAAATTATTAGTATCTGTTTCAAGAACACCAGTTGTTCTTATTATTAGTAAGTCAAAATTATATACAACTTTGATACATAGCCATATCTCCCCAAAGAGAAAAAAAAAGTATTTCATAAATACTAGCATGGACTGCCTATAGAAAAACTTTTGTCTGCATTGTAGAAAGAGGCCACAGCATCCATTACAGTTTTGCTTCCATAATGTATATTATCTAGAAAATGTCACTTTGACATTTTAAGTGATCTAAATAAAATGATTTTTCTGTTATCTAGTGAAATATTTTGTCTGCATAAACTACAATTCCCCACTGATATATTATAGCATCAAGGAGGTACATCTTTCTGTTATAAACCTGTATTTTATCCAAACTGCAGGAAATAAATATATGACATAGCAAAGGGAATTTTAATCATCATATTTTTTCTGGATACATAGACTACTGGCAGCACACTTCTTTTTCAATGATTTGCCTAGGCACACATTGATATACTGCTAAAATAACTTAATAAGAAACGCCAAGATAATTATGTTTTCTATAATTACAAGCATCTCGCTAGCATCAAGGCTATCAATAAATCCACAAATGATGAATTTAAAAACATCAAAAAGCAAAACAAACAAAATCTATATTTGAGAACTGTTTGTGTTTTATCCTATTTAAAGAGATTGAATGGTATGCAGGAAAGTTATTTCAAAGGAACAGTGAAGATTGGAGCATTCTAGAGATAGAGTTGAAATTGAAAATAGTGTAACATTTAAAGTTTAAAAACACATGAAGGTAGAATCTGCCATGGTTCCTATTCATACATCACTTATAAGGAAAGAATAATGTGAGCAAAAGAGGTACAACAGGTGGACTGTAGGTTGTTGCAAAGCAGGTTTCTGTTTAAAAAGTTCAGAGTTAGTTTTTTTGAGTCATCAGTCTTCTGACTGGTTTGATGCAGCCCACCTCTAATTTCTCTTATGTGCCAACCTCTTCATTTCAGAACAGCACTTGCAACCTATGTCCTCAATTATGTGCTGGATGTATGCCAATCTCTGGATTCCTTTACAGTTTTTGCCCTATACAGCTTCCTCCAGTACCATGGAAGTCAGTCCCTGATATCTTAACAGATGTCCTATCATCTTGTCTCTTCTCCTTGTCATTTTTTTTCCAAATATTCCTTTCCTCTCTGATTCTGCAGAGAACCTCCTCATTCCTTACCTTATCAGTCCACCTAATTTTCAGCATTCATCTGTAGCACCACGTCTCAAATGCTTTGGTTCTCTTCTGTTCTGGTTTTCCCACAGTCCATGTTTCACTACCATACAATGTTGTGTTCCAAATGTATATTCTCAGAAATTCCTTCCTCAAATTAAAGCCTATGTTTAAAACTAGTACACTTCTCTTGGCCAGGGATTCTCTTCTTGCCAGTGCTAGACTGCTTTTGATATCCTCCTTGCTCCATCCGTCATTGGTTATTTTCCTGCAACAGGTGGCAGAATTCCTTAACTTCATCTACTTCGTGACCATCAATCCTGATGTCAAGTTTCACGCTGTTCTCATTACTGCTACTTCTCATTACTTTCGTCTTTCTTCGATTTACTCTCAGTCTGTATTCTGTACTCATTGAACATTTCTTTTATTTCTGTTAGTGCTTCTTTGATGAACAGATTGAACAGTAGGGGTGAAAGACTGCATCTCTGTCTTCCACCCTTTTCAATCCAAGCATTTCGTTCTTGGTCATCCACTCTTATTATTCCCTCTTGGTTCTTGAACATAGGTATATTAATGTGCCTCTCCCTATAACTTACCCCTATTTTTCACAGAATTTTGAACACCTTGCACCATTTTACATTGTTGAACACTTTTTCTCAGTTGACAAATCCTATGAACGTGTCTTGATTTTTCTTTAGTCTTGCATCCACTATCAACTGCAATGTGTGAAATGCCTCTCTGGTGCCTTTACCTTTCTAAAGCCAAACTGATCATCATCTAACACATCCTCAGTATTTGTTAACCTCACTAAGTTATTCTGTTTAACTCTGCCATCAGTACTGAAAATTACCCACAACCCTTAAGAACGAGAACCATATAACATCATAAACCATTTTTCACAAATTATTTCATGAACTGAATGATCCAGTTGTGTTAAAGGCCACAATTAAATTTAATAAAACTGTCTTACTTTATGTTTCTTAAACCATACTTGTGTAGATTATAAATTACACTTCACTGCCAAGTTTCATATCTTTTCTGATACAAGAGTCTTAAGATAAACTATGTTCGCACTACATATGATAACGTGATACACAAAAACTCAGATTATTTTGCTGCAACATACAAACACGGACAACACTGTTATTCTTGTGTGTTTGCATGTGTGATACACATTCCACATAATTACACCATTATCATGGAGAATCTCACATATTTTGTTTAAATCAAAAGGATTCAGATATTTCAATTATCTATTAAATTGAATGCTCTGTTTTCTACATTTCAGAGTGGAGAAAATTAAGGCTCCACACCAGTCTCTGCATAAGGAATCAACACAGAAGTTTAAGTACATTGGTCTTCATGCTGCATGGGCCTTCACTGTTGTAACATACTATGGAGGTTTACTGAACACAAAAAATTTAGGCCCAGAGTTGTTTCTTAATATAGCCACAGCTGGTATGTATATTAATCTGAAGGTGTTTTAAGTATAAGTTTATGTATAAAAGTGAAAAAAATAAGAGTCCATTTCCATAGGCAAATAGTATGAGCCAGATTTTCAGTAAAAAAATTAACTGAACGATAACAATCTTTGTGCCTGCAAAGATTTAAAATCAAAAATAAATAGATGACAAACTCAGCCATATGTGAACAGTGTAAGGCTACTTATCAACGATAATTTTGAAATCAGGGGTGGTAATGGGATGCGAATGCACCAAATGCATTTTTATGTAATGTGTGCTGGAAGCAGTACTATGAAAGAATAAGAATGGGAATGGTGCTAACGTATTCTTTAGTCATTAGACAATGAAGCAGTCAGTAAAGATGAATAGAAGTTTTAATACACCATTAAAATAATGTGACCAGAACTGGAATGGAATTTAATATATAGTACACGGAAACACTGCCATAGGATGTAATTCACTCTTAGCAGTGATAGTGGTCCACATATATAGCAGTGGCAGATAGTCTGAGGCCAGTCAGAAATTTAGTTAGGAGGGAGACCTTCATTGTGGTATAGCAGCATTTATTTATGTAACAGGCTCCATTACCTAGTAATATTACACATTTGTAGGTTAACTTAAAATGTTATCTATGCCAGTAAAAATAATCAATTTTTTACAACAAAATATAATTGGATAGGTAAAAAACCTAGTCACCAAGCAGGAGCAGCATAACACACATGTAAAAGTATTACAGTTTGCAAGCTTTTGGAGCCAGTGGCGCCTTGTTCTTGAAGAAGGGCTCAAAGAGAAGGAAGAGGAGTGAAGGCTAAGGACTGGTAAGGTTTGGGGGAAAGGGGTAGAGTTCTGAAAAGTCACCCAGGACCTCGGATCAGGGGAGACTTACTGGACGGGATGAGAACTTTCTTCTCATCCCATCTGGTAGATCTCACCTAACCCAGGGTTCTGGGTGAGTTTTCGGAACTCTACTCCTTTTCGTAAACCTCACCAGTCCTTTTCCTTCATCCATCTTCCTTCCTTCTCCTTCTTCCAGAAGAAGGAGCCACTGGCTCTGGAAGCTTGTAAACTTTAATACCTCCCCATGTGTGTTCTCCTGCTGCCTCTTAAAATGTTATCTGTTATCTTAGAGTAACAAAGATAGAACAACTCCTACAGTAACATCTTATTCCTTACTTTCCTAATACAAAATCAGAACACATCAGGTCTTATCAATTTACTTCAGTATGACATATGTTGTTGTTGTTGTTGTTGTGATCTACAGTCTGAACACTTGATCTGATGCAGCTCTCCACACTAGTCTGTCTTGTGCAAGCCTCTTCATCTCTGCATAAATACTGAAACCTACATCCATTTGAACCTGTAATCAAAACGTGCTCTCCATCTACTACAATTTTTACCCTCAAACTTCTTTCCATTACCAAAGTGATGTTTCCTTAATTTCTCAGGATGTATCCAAGCAACCAATCCCTCGTTTCACTCAAGTTAATATTTTTAATGGAAATTAGCAGTGCACTATTGGTATGTGCATGTTCTTCTGTACGACAATCTCCTGATTAACAGACTATCAGCCTATATGATACATTCAGGTGTTTCAATATATTTTGTCTTGATTAGCTTTTTCTCATATTCTACAAACTTACTGTCTTTTGTTCTTCCAGCTGTTGCAATAAGCATCTAACTTCTGTACTGTTTCCATTATCTTCATCTCCTTTATCCATAAAGTGCTTGAAAATGCTGGAGGTATTGTGGATTCTGTTTAGTACTTAATATTTTTTACAGTTTCTGATGGTATTCAAATCAATTAGTCTCATTACAGTGATCCAGGATCTTCATCAGAGTGTTTATTCTATTAGGCACTGTAGCACGAATGACAAAAAGCATCCAGTCCTACAAGTATATAACAGGGAACCAATATTTCTGTCTGGTTTCAACAGAAGACTTCATGAGCATGCTTGTGCATGCGCTTCAAAAAGTCTCAAATCCCCTCATTCCATGAGACACTGTGGAGAAGTTTGGAATAGGGTATTTGACTGTTTTCTGGAAATAGTCTTGAATGATTAATTACGTCATTTTATGCTCCTAATATGCTTTTATCTTCTTTAATTTCAGTATTCTTGTATAAAAATGGAAATGAAATCCAAATTATTTGAAAGCCCACTAAAATGCTTGATTCGAGTCATTTGATACCTGTGATGTCACTGGCTAGCTCACTGCTTCTCCTGTCACAATGCTAATTTACTGTGACATCTTGTTTTGGAAGTTACATTTTGGAAAATGTGTTACAAATATTTGCAGTACCATACTTTACAAATACATGAATAAAAACTCCTGAAAAGTTGTTTTAGAGTGTCACAGAGAATTAGAAGATGCATAAAATGTAGTTGCACTACATAAAATGTAGTTGCCATCACATTGGCGAACAAGTTCACTAACTTAATTAAAAATGTGTTGCACTGTGAAATTAACATTAATTTGCCCCTGACATTTGCTCTCCCACTGTTACAACAAAGGATAGTGTCAGTCAATGAAATTAAGCTACTAGTGAAAATTGTCGTTTCACCCAACAAACCTGAATTATTTGGCAGCTCAGCTGTTAGAGAGGTAGACCATCGAATTTTATAAGATGATTTTCATAGATCGCTGAGTCGAATCTTAACTAAAAGGACATTTAACTTACTTGCAGAATGACTTGACAGTCCTCTCATATGAAAACCAAATCACAATTATAAAACTTCACCACACCTATCAGAAACAGAATATTGTTATTCTCCCTGCTGTCTACATGCACTTACATTTTCAGCCACTGTTAACATATGTCATGTTCAAAAAGATATTTTCTAGTTAATTTGACAACAAACTTTTTACTTTATTAGAAACAATGTTTTTGTCTTAATACTATCCTTAATGTTTAAAATTCAGGAGTTTCATAATCTTACATAAAGATGAAGTAAGTCTGCTTCAGACACTAACATTAGTTTACACTCATGTTGTACAGGCTTTATATCTCTCTGTATAACCTCATTGTTCTTCACCTCGCTGTACTGTGAGCATAGGATGATATCTTCACTACTAGATACGCTTTCCAAAAAGTGAATTGCTTCTTCAGAAAATAAATGCATTTACCCTCTGTTGTCCATTATTCAGACTAGACTAACGTGAAGCTCCCACGATCAAAACAACTACTACACTCAGTTATTGCTAAAGCTATTTTTGTATTTCGTGTAACCATTTTAAAATGCATTGATCATTCAAGAATTTGAACATTTGACCACTTAATCTGCAGCTGGATGCACTATCCATGGTACTACTGAACACCAGCTGGATGCAATAGCTGTGCTGAGTGCTTTCTAGAAAGGAAATCAGCATTAAGTTTTCCAACAATAATTTTATTATGTATTGGGTCACAGCTCATGACTGATAGTCAATTATCTAGTTATAATATATGGACCTATTTGCAAAAGTTCTACAATTCCTTAGTTTTGAGCGAGTTTAATGATATTGCAGGGAGCAGGGAAATAAATGTGCATTGTTGCACATATCACTGCTCTAACTGGATGGAGCATAAACACATCTATTTTTGCGACGCTCCCACTATCACCGTTCACAAAATTCCTTTCTGTTGTTATGTAAAAATTGTAACTGCACTTTTGATCATGACATAGCTAAACTCCAGAATGAAATTTTCACTCTGCAGCAGAGTGTGCCCTGATATGAAAGTTCTTGGCAGATTAAAACGGTGTGCTAGACCAAGACTCGAACTCAGGACCTTTGCCTTTCGCAGGCATGACTCACACCCATCCTCACACCTTCAATACTGTCAATACCTTGTCTCCCACCTTCCAAACTTCACATAAGCCCTCCTGTGAACCTAGCAGAACTAGCACTCTTGGCAGAATTGGAGCTGTGAGGATGGGTTGTGAGTCATGCCTGGGTACCTCAATAGGTAGAGCACTTGCCCACAAAAGACAAGGGTACCATGTTTGAGTCTCAGTCTGGCACACAGTTTTAAACTGCCAGGAAATTTCATAACAGCTAAACTATTTGCAGAAAAAAGTATGTAAAAACCTCATACATTTGGCTAACACTCCTATAGCACACGTATAGCTTCATCTTACTTGTAATCTGCAATGCCGGCATAGCTCAGCCAATAACAGATCTTGATATTTAATGATTTTTAGGTTTTAATTACATTAATGTAACAGATATTTAGTGAGAATATTGATTGTAAATGCTGTGTAAATGTTATAATCAATCAGAATAGCGCCAATCTGAACCATTTTTAAACATAGAAAACTAGCCTATTCAATGCAGGACACCAGCATAAAGTGTGGTGATCAGAAACCTTATGCCATCACTCCTCATCCCCTTTGCTGGAAAGGCAAAGGGAAAACTGCTAACAGTGTGTGACACCTGGACGGACATCATCCAAGTACCAGTCACTCACAGTGTTGCTTAAAATCAGTGATCTGTTAGGAATCAATGTATTCAGTGAGGCAAGGCCATTGGCATCTTCAGTGATACAACGTGTATATTTCAAACAGGATTTATGTGAGAACAGCCATAATGGTTACTTGCACATCCATGGGAGCAGCCATATCTAGACATGTGATTACAGTTTGAGCCATTAGGTATAAAAGGAAACACATCTGAAAAAGAAAACTCATGTGCCTGAATTCTTGAAATGCCTGAGTGCTGAAAAGGTCCTCTTCATTGTTGCCTTCTTGCATTAATCAATCATGTCTAACATGTTTAATGAAAACACAGACATTTGCACCTATGATGTGAGAACAGTGCATAATATCTGTATCACCTGTTTCAAGAACTGCACTTTTTTATGAGTACTGATTTTTCTGCAGAGATGGTGTTGTCAGGAGTGACAGATTATTGGTAACACAGTTGTAACCACCCAGCAGTGCATGCACCTGAATGCCCCATTATTGCTTTGATGTTGTTTCACACAGCACCTGTAGCATCACCACATAGCTGACTGTGGAATCATACTTGGCTGATGACTAACCTTTTCAGTTGTTTACATCTGTTGTTTTTTTGTTTTTGTTTTTTCAGTTTTTTGTTTTGTTTTTCAGTTTTTTGTTGTTTTTCATTTGTTTTCATTTAATAGAAACACCACAATTAACTATACAAACTCTGTTATCTATTCACTAATAACGAATTAACTGACACACAGACTCAGTAATAAAAGAAAACAAGACACAAATAGAGAATCACAGTCACTTAATCCTGGAAGACAGACATATCCATTCACTTCCATAGTCATTGACAAAAAAAAGCATTTGGATTATAACATCATCAATGATGGTCTAAAGGAGAGTTGGAAGGAGAGGAATTTAATAGCTATGGACAGGGTAGTAAATGAAATGGAGTGACACTGTAGTCAGAGAGTATTGGATTGAAAAAAATTAAAGAAATTTTGTACTTGTATGAATCTTCAGCTTGTTAGGAGCACATTTATGTACTCACAAAGAAGTGACCAAGTATTAAAAAACAAACATTTTTGGAATAACAAGAGTATTTGATTTCAGAAAATCTCCCATTAAGAAGTTTCCAATAAAGCTGAGTCACGTAAGATGGAATTCTGACATTACTGAGGACATAAATGACCATGAGGCTGTAGTGATGAGAATACACTTAAAAAGTGTGGGTTGATAAAGAATAAAATAAATACCATTTGTTGCTGATGATAATTCTGAGAGAAATAAAAAAGTGTATAAAATGCACATTATGACACTATAATCTCAAGGGGGGAGGAGGGTGGGGGGTTACTCTCTGTGGAAGCAATAGAAGCTGAATACACATCAGCAAAACCTGTAAATAAAAATCAAGACCTTGTTTATCAAGCAAACAGGCCATCATAGAAGACTGAAATAAAGACATAAAAAAGATAATACTGAGACTTAGCTCATCTAGCCAACCACAGGAGCCTACAGTTTCATATATCTCTTTCAAAGTGCACTAATTTCTTTACCTGTACTGCACATAAGTTTTTAAAAGGCATTTTATAAGATATCTAAAGGAGTGTGTACAAGAAAAAAGGTCACAATGAAATAATGCAAGTGGTGTTTGGAGTATGGATGCAGATGTAGAATTAGGGAAGGGTTTTCATGTTGGAGTTAGTGAATAGGTTTCTCACAGGTTGATTCAAAATTACTTAATCAGAAAAGACAATTAGACTATGTTGCCACAATACTGCAGAACACATGACTATGCTAAACACATTGACATAGTAAATCATGAAATAATACAAATTTTATTATAGCTTTTGTTCTACAGGGGAAGTAACAAATGTAGACGTGTTTGTTAAGTTGTCATTATAGGGGAACTGGGAGGGGGAGGGGGGGTTGATTTGGGTGTGGTTTGTAGCCTTTTTTGTATAGCATCCGTGATCTCACCATCATCCAGGAACTTCTTACTCAGCAAACATTCTTTATAAGGCCTCAGAAAGGAAAATATGAGAGTGCCAAGTGCAGGATGTGTGCTGGATATTTAAATATCTTAGATTTCAGAGCATGTGAAGTATCCATCTGCTCTACATCTATCCCCTTCATATCACTGTGAAGTGAATGGCAGAGGGTACATTCCACAGTACTAGTTATTAGCTCTTTCTCCTGTTCCTTTTAAGCATGCCTCTGTGTGTGATGTAGTTAATCTTATCTTGTCCTCACGATCCCTAAGCAAGCAATATGTAGGGGTTTGTAGTTTATTCCTAGAAATCATTTAAGGCCAGTTCCTGAAATGTTTTTAGTAGAGTTTCTCCATGTAGTTCCTGTCTACCCCCAAGAGTCTACCAGTTCAGGTCATTCAACATCTCAGTGACACTCTCCTGTGAGTCAAAAAAACCTGTAATCTTTCATGTTGCCCAACTCTGTATAAGTTCAACATCCTGTTCTAGTCCTATCTTGTGTGACCCCCACACACTTGAGCAATATTCTAGGGTAGGTCACACCAGTGATTTGTAAGCTGTCTTCTTTGTAGACTGATTGCATCCATTAGTATTCTACCAATAAACTAAAAACTGCTACCTGCTTTACACAAGACTGAGCCTGTGTGATCATTTTCTTTCATATCCCTACTAGGTGATACACTCAAGTACTTGAAGAGTTTACTGATTGTAGCTATGACTCACTGGTATTGCATTCATAAGATAGCATAATTTTTCGTTTTGTCAAGTGTACAATTTATGAACATTCAAAGCAAGAATCCAAAATTTGCACCATTTTGAAATCTTATCAAGGTCTGACTGAATATTTGTGCAGCTTCATTCAGACTGTACTTCATTGTAGATAATGGCATCATCTGTAAAAAGTCTATGGTTACTATTAATATTGCCCACAAGGTCATTAATGTACAACATGAATAACAAGGGACCCAACGAACTTCCATTGGGTACACCTGAAGTACTTTCTACATATGTTAATGATTCTCCATCCAAGATAACATGATGCATCCTCCCTACCAAAAACTCCTCAGTAATGTCACAAATATCGCCTGATACCCCAAATCATTGTGCTTTTGATAATAAGCATAGGTGTGATACTGAGTCAAATGCTTTTCAGAATTTGAGAACTATGGCATCTATGTGACTACATTGATCCGTGGTTTTTAGTTTGTCATGTGAGAAAAGTGCAAGTCTAGTTTCATATGATCCACATTTTTGAAATCTGTGTTGGGTGGCATGGAAGAGTTCATTCTGTTTAAGATAATTATTATGTCTGAGCTCAGACTATGTTCTAAGATTGTACAAGAAATGGATTTCAAGGATGTCAGACAGTAGTTTTGTGGATCATTTCTGCTGCCCTTCTTGTAGACAGGTGTGACAGTTCGATTTACTTCATAATGCAAATCTCTTTTCCTTTCAGTGTTGTATTTGTGAGCACCTGTTACTCTCAAACGCAGATGAGTTGTGGACAACAAATTCCGTAAGTGAATAAATGTACAGTGTTGTGGTTAACATTGTCAGATGGTTAAAGATATGCCTGGAAGGTGTACATGTGTGAAACCCACACTCGGTACTAGTTATTCTTGTGTGTGCAGTTAGCATTCTGCCACCAACCAGTGTGTCAGCAGTGTGCAAGTAGCAGCAAGTGGCTTATTTAGCGTTCATATAAGTGTTGTAGTCAAGTTGAAAATTTGTTTGAGTGTTCTTAGTGCAACTGTTTAGTTAAATCCACCAAATCATTGTGTAGTTTTGTATTTAGCAGGGGCAGATTTGCATTTTAATATCTGTGACGTGTAAAGTCACGTAGTCGTCTGTCATTTGTTTATTTCTTTCAAATAGTCTTTGTACGTTACTGACAGTACAGTTAGCGTTCTGCCTCTGAGCAGAGTGTCAGCAGTGCACAAGTTGCAGCATTACTGCATTTACTAGGCAGTCTTGTTTTTAATAATGGTTTAAATTATGGGTCGAATTGTTTATCCTCTCTGTAGATTACTTCAGATGTTCTTTGAACAACAGTATTTAGCATGGATAGGGACTGTGACTGCTGTGTTCAGATGCGGGCTGAGTTGGCATCCCTTCACTCCCAGCTTCAGGCAGTGTTGGCTTTGGTCACACAGCTTGAGGCTGTTGCCAATGGGCATCACTGTGGGGATCCGGACAGGGGTTTCTTGGGAATGGCCAGCTCGTCCCACGCATCCCCCGATTGCACTACGGCTGTGGCTGCCCAGGGATACTGCCCACACTGAGGCTGACCCCTCACCCATGGTAGAGTGGGAGGTTGTCTTGAGGTGTGGAAGGGGTGAAACACATTCCAGAGGGCTGAACAGAAGGCCTCTCCAGTTTGTCTGACGAACCTGTTTCAGGTTCTGTCTCCAGCTGATACTGATCTTCAGCCGGACATGGCTGTTTGTCCTATTCCAGAGGTTGCCTTCAGTCTACAAGATCTGGGCGGTTGCAGAGGGTGGGCTTACTGGTAGTTGGGAGCTCCAACATCAGGGGGACTCATTCCAGAGATGGAAAGGGTCCTTCTGGATGCCATGAAGGGTACAGGATGCACCTATCTGCAAGTGGTTGCTCATGTCGGCACCAATGATATGCGTCGCTACGGATCAGAGGAATTCCTCTCTGGCTTCCGGCAGCTATCTGGTGAAGACTGCCAGTCTTGCTAGCATGATGAAAGCTGAGCTCACGGTCTGCAGCGTCATCGACAGGACTGACTGTGGACCTGTGGTACAGTGCTAAGTGCAGGGTTTGAATCAGAGGCCGAGACGGTTCTGCGACCATGTGGGCTACAGATTCCTCAACTTGCGCTATAGGGTGGTGGGGTTTCGGGTTCTGCTGGATAGTTCAGGAGTCCACTATGCACAGCAGCCGCCTACATGGGTATCAGGGGTTGTGTGACATGGACTGGGCAATTTTTTAGGTTAGATGGCCTCAAGCAAGTACAGAAAGGGCAACAGTCTCAAAGGGTGTGGGGCAAAGTCTGAATTTGTGATTGGAGGGCAGTGTGGAGGGTAAAAATCATAGAGAGAGACCAAGAGATGAATACACTAAGCAGATTCAGAAGGATGTAGGTTGCAGTAGGTACTGGGAGATGAAGGAGCTTGCACAGGATAGATTAGCATGGAGAGCTGCATCAAACTGGTCTCAGGACTGAAGACCCAACAACAACAACAAGCAGTAATTGGTTTTGTAATTTTAAACTGTCGAAGCTGCGTTGGTAAAGTACTGAAACTTCAAGTGCCGATAGAAAACACCGAAGCAGAAATCATTATAGGTATGGAAGGCTGGCTGAAGCCAGAGATAAATTCTGCTGAAATTTTTACAAAGGCACAGACGGTGTTTAGAAAGGATAGATTGCATGCAACTGGTGGTGGCATGTTTGTCGCTGTTAGTAGTATTTTATCCTGTAGTGAAATAGAAATGGACAGTTCCTGTGAACAGTTCCTGTGAATTACTATGAGTAGAGGTTATACTCAACAACCGAGCTAGGTTAATAATTGGCTCCTTTTACCGACCTCCCGACTCAGCAGCATTAGTGACAACTGAGAGAAAATCTGGAATACATTTCACATAAATTTCCTCAGCATGTTATAGTCTTAGGTGGAGATTTCAATTTACCAGGTATAGACCGGGACACTAAGATGTTTAGGACAGGTGGTAGGGACAGAGCATCAAGCGACATTATACTGAGTGCACTATCCAAAAATTATCTCGAGCAATTAAACAGAGAACCGACTCATTCACTACCATACAATGCTGTGCTCCAAACATATATTGTCAGAAGTTTCTTCCTCAAATTAATGGTTATGTTTGATACCCATTCATTTCTCTTGGCCAGGAATTCCCTTGTTGCCAGTGCTTTTGATGTCCTTCCTCCATCCATCATTGGTTATTTTGCTGCCTATGTAGCAGAATTCCTTAACTTCATCTACTTGGTGGTCACCAGTCGTGATGTTAAGCTTCTTGCTGTTCTTGCTCCTGCTACTTCCCTTTACTTTTGCCTTTTTTTAATTGACTCATAATCCTTATTCTGTGCTCATTAGTGTGTTCATTCCATTCAGTAGATCCTTTAATTCTTCTTCACTCTCACTGTGGATGGCAATGTCATCAGCGAATTGTATCATTGATATTCTTTCACGTTGATTTTTAATTCCAGTCTAAAACTTCTCCTTTAATTCCATTATTGCTTTTTTGATGTATAGATTGAACAGTAGGGGTGAAATACTATATCCCTGTCTTATGCCCTTTCGAATCTGAGCACGTCATTCTTGGTCTTCCAGTATTATTGTTCCCTCTTGGTTCTTATGTATATTATGTATTAACTGTCTTTCCCTAAGAATTTCAAACATCTTGCCCCATTAGACTTTCTCAAATGCTTTTACCAGGTCCGCAAATCCTATGAAAATGGCTTGATTTTTCTGTAGTCTTGCTTACATTATCAACCACAATGTCAGAATTGGCTATCTAGTGCCTTTACCTTTTCTAAAGCCAAGCTGATCATCATCCAACACATCTTCAATTTCCTCTTCCATTCTTCTGTACATTATTTTTGTAAGTAATTTGGATGCAAGAGCTGTTAAGTCTGATTGTGCGATAATTCTCACACTTATCAGCTCTTGCAGTCCTTGGAACTGCGTGCATGATGTTGTTTCCCGAAAGTCAGATTGTATATCACCAGACTCATACATTCTGCGAACGAACATGAATAGTCGCTTCGTTGCTACTTCCCCAATGACTTTAGAAATTCTGGTGGAGTTATCTATTCCTTCTGCCTTACTTTATTTTAAGTCTTCCAAAACTTTTTAAAATTCTGATTCTAATTCTGGATCCCTAACTCCTGTTTCTTCTTCTATCATGACATCGGATAAGTCTTCCCCCACATAGTGACCTTCACTGCATTCTTTCTACTCACCCACTTTCTCCTCTGCATTTAATTATGCAATTCCCACTACATTCTTAATGTTACCAACCTGATTTTCATTTCACCAAAGATTGTTCTGAGTTTTTTATATGTTGAGTCAGGCCGTCTGACAATCATTTCTTTTTGCAGTTTCTTCCATTTTTTATGCAGCCATTTTGCCTTAGCTTCTCTGCACTTCCTATCTATTTCATTCCTAAGTGGCTCGTATTTCTGTACTTCTGATTTTCCCTTAACATTTTTGCACTTTCTTCTTCCATCGACCAACTGAAGTATTTCTTACATGTGGTTTCTTTGCAATTACCTTCTTTGAACCAATGGTTTTTCCTCCAACTTCTGTAATTGCCCTTTCTAGAGGTCTCCATTCCTCTTCATCCAAACAGATATTCCTTGTTGCAGTATCTATAGCCTTAGATAACGTCAGTCTTATATCTTCATTCCTTAGTCCTTCCATATTCCACTTCTTTGCACACAGATCTTCCTGACTAGTCTCTGAAGCATCGGCCTACTCTTCATCATTACTATATTGTGATCTGTGTCTATATCTGCTCCTGTGGTATGCCTTACAATCTGGCATCTGATTACAGAATCTCTACCTAACCATGATGTAACTTAAGTGGAATCTTCCTGTGCCTCCCAACATTTTCCAAGTATACACCCTCCTCTTGTGATTCTTGAATGGAGTATTCACTATTACAACTTCATGGGGTCCTGGGTTTGATGCCTGGCCGGGTTGGGCATTTTTCTATGCACAGGGTCTAGGTGTTTGAGTTGTCCTCATCATTTCACCATTGTCATCATTCATGATGGTGGCTAATTTTGATTGTGTAAAACGTGGAACGTGTAAGAATTGGGGCTTTATATGGACTATAATGACCATGCAGGTGAGCACCCTACAAACCAGACATCATCACTATTACTACCTAAAATTTACTGCAGAACCCAATTAGTCTTTCTCCTCTCTCATCCCTAGTACCAAGCCCATACTCTCCCATAATCCTTTCTTCTACTCCTTCCCCTACAACAACATTCCAATGCTTCTTAACTATTATAATTTAATCTCCCTTTGTACTGAATTATCCATTCAATATCTTCATATACTTTCTCTCTCCCTTCACCTTCAACCTACAACATTGGCATGTATACCGGAACTATCATTGCGGTTTGCTGTTGATTCTGATGAGAACAAACTGAGCTGTTCACAGTAATTCACACTCTGCTTTACCTTCCTATTCATAATGACCAGAAAACATTTCCTTCTTTCCATTTCACTTCACTGAAACCCCACTATGTCTGCAAGTTAACTTAATGACTTCTGTATCCCCACAGTTGGCAATTACTCTTGTAGCAAAAGTACCTGAACCCAAAAATTTTAGCAGCTCTACCATACAGTTTTTCCCACTTAAGTTTTCACTAATTTTCAAACATGGTAACTTGGAACTATCTACTCTCTTTATCATTTATTGCTGCATCATCTACAAAAATGACTAATTCTGCCTCCTAATTGATTCAAATAAAATGACAGATAATAAACATAAATCAATAATAGCAGAGAGTCTATGACCAAACCCTGTGGGACTCCCATTGTAATTTCTCCCAGTGCAGATTATGTGGTGTCCTTTCTATTACTAGAATATCCAATGTAACTTTGTTTCTTGCATTAGAACTAAACCAAGCAGGTGATGAACTATGCATTATGTGAAAAGTTTACTTCTCTAATGCAATGTTATGATTGACACAACCTAATTCGATAATTCTCAGATCTCAGCTCGTGATATTTTGTAGCACTCAGTATATGTATAAATAACTGTTGTAGTAGAGTGGTCCTTTTTAAATCCAATGTCATTAGCTAATTATTCCATTACTAAGCACATCTTTGACAAGGCTGCAGAACATTATCTTACCAAAAATTTTGCAAATCAACAGCTCTTGAGTCACCCTTCTTAGAGGCAGATGTAACAATGGAATATTTTAATCTGTCTCAGAAAATACCCTGAATTAATGATGTATTTTGTAAGTGACTGATAACATCACATATCATAGGGACAATATTAAGAGGATAGGCACATGCTTCTTTAACTTCAGCTCTTGTTGCATTAACACATTACTGCTTCTGGTATGGAAATTTATAATCGATACTAAATTATAAATGGTTGACACCAGTGCTGGATCACATTTCTAGTTATAGTCATTCAAGAAATTTACATTAAAATCATAACAAATTAACAATCCTTTCTTTCTGCCTGACAGGTAACACAACAAACCATCAACATTTTTCATGAAAAATTCCTTGTTACCTACTGAAAACCTATGTTCTCTAATAATCACAAGTATTTTTACACTTCTCAGTATTAACTTACATGCAAGTGCTTTATATCCTGATTTACAAAGAATTTACTAATATTTCTACACTTTTGTTTATACATTCAAACATCTGTATGTAACAGCCAATGAGTTTATTTATTTTTTTACTTATTTGGAATTTTTACCAGATAAAAGTGTTTATTTCAAATGATAAATTACAAGAAAACATAATGGTTCAGTAGTACTTACCTTCTGAAGGACGTATTCACAACAGATGGGTCTCTCTCAACATGACATCTTAGGGACTTGTCCTATTTCCCCATTGTCCCTTCCAGAGGAAGGACCTAATAGTTTTAAAAACAAGGTGTAATTTTTCCAACTTTTACACCTGTCTGTTGTCAGTATTTGGAATATTGTCTCCTCAAAGTAAGTACCTGCCAGCCATTCTGCCCCCTTTTATTTTTTTCCATTTCGTCAATGGAATTTTCCTTTTTATACAATTATTTAATGTTGTGTGAAGTCATCCACTACATACATATTTCAGATTATTTTCTAGATGAGTAGCAATGAATATTTAATGTCTTGTATTTCTTTACTTTAAGTGTATTACTGCAAAAAATGAGTTTAGTCTTTATTATGTTTCATTCTTCAATGTGTCAACTTAGTAATAATTTTTCATTGTTTTAGGTGTGGCTGAAGTTGCAGGAGCACTCACAGCACTTATAATTCTATTAAGGAAGTCTAGGATATGGCTGTCACTGGGAATCATTAATATAACTGGTGGACTGTGTTGCTTTTTAACATGGGCCTTACCAGAAGGTAATGGGGATGCTACTTGTTCACTACAGATAGTGTAATACAGTCATGATTAAAACTATGTTGTAATATTAAAATTGTGTGATTAAGTCTCATTTCTTGCTAACACACTCTGAAATACCAACAGAAAATGTATGAGAGAGTATATGAAAAGTGCTGTTAACACTTGTAAACTAATCAGTACAAAATTGTTACAAGTGTTACTATTGTTACTGTGTGTGTGTGTGTGTGTGTGTGTGTGTGTGTGTGTGTGTGTGTGTACTTAGAACCAATTCTTACATTTTCACACTTTTTATTTTACATTTAAATTATTTTTTATTAAGTTAATTTCCTGTTTTGTTTCCTCAGTGCATTATTTTTCCAGCATTTTGAATGATCTTTTACCTCATAACTTGTACTTTATCTTGTTGGCCAGGGTTATTGTAATGATTTTAGTTAAGTGGATGTAGAAGTGTCAGTTTTTATTACAGTTAAATAAAAACAAGCACCACATAAGTCAGACAGTGCTACACTGGTTTGTACAACTAGAGAGCCACTTTGTTTTGGCCCACGTTAGTACTGATGATGTAGGAAGTGAAGTAAAACCATGTAGTCATAAGTGTAAAAGAACAAATGGCTATTGAAGTTTGTACCATGTTCACTACACACCTGTGCATGAGTGAATACAATGACCAAGCACAAACTCATCAGATGCCTGTCATACTCTGAATCAAACTGTCTCTCAAGGACCTATGGACTAGCTTAGTGACCTCACACATTACAGTTACTAGTCCACCTCAAGGAAAGCAGGTCATTATGATGACATTATGAAAATAATATGGCCATCACAGTTACTAACCAAAACACAAGATAGTATTGTGATATCCAAAACACAAGGGAGTATTATGATGTGTACTGAGAGTATTAAATCTTCTTACAATGACGGTGCACCACTTTATAGAAATGTATCTCTTCACAAATGTTACAGCCATGTTTGTATGAGCAAATAGCTGGTTACCAAGAGAAGTGAGCCTGTCATTCCCTGTGACAATAGTCTCTTCATAAGTAGATAACACTCACAATATGTGTATGAAAATATTTGCTAATGTAAACAAGATAAACAAGAACTTGGAGAGGAAGCTCATCAGTGTTGTCTACAAGGAACATATTCGAAGTTCTGTCCTTGGTGTAACTAGGACTGGATTTTAATAACTGCCTTCTACTGCAAAGACAGTGTCTACAACATAAGTAAATAAGCTAACCTCAGATGCTATACCCATGATTGACATAGAGGTAGTTTGCTGATTATATCATTCAGTTTTTGAACCAATTTATATTATTCAGTTTTTGAATCAATTTCAAATATAGCTTCATTGTAAGAACTAATGAACATTATATCAATCCAAAGAATTTTCTCTGATACATGAAACTATTTTGCTGAAGCAACAGACTTTTCTCAGATGTTGCAATCTCATATTAAGAAGTTTCACCAGATTGAATCGAAGGAGCATGGTACAAAACACTTAGTCATTTTCCATGACTTGTCAGTGTCTGAACAACTTTTTGTTTGCCATGGTCATGCAATGATACATTCAAGATGCTTATGTATCACAAAAAGGCTTTCAAGCATTGGTATACCAGCTATTAGTGCAAAGCACTCATGATTGATTCGATAACATACTTCAAATTGATATACTTGATCATAGATTCTTGAGCAAACACTTTCCTTTATTTACATTTCTGTAAATGGGAGGCACTAAAATCCAAGAGACAGAAATCCATTGGCCAATCACAGACCAATAACAATCTACTGTTCTTCAGCTTCAGCCCTTTGGGCCATCAAAATAGCAGTCTCTCAGTAGTTGTTAATAATATACTCTTATTTGCTGTTATTATAGTATCCACATCATGAACGGTAAATATGAAGACATTTCATATTATCAGTGTTGTATGGTTGGATTCCTCATTAAAAGATAGTTTCTTGTTTATCGATTCCCAGTGGATATGATTTTATAGTTCTTTGCTTTCAGCCCACCATTCCTACTGAAATTAGAAAAATAATAAATTCATTCCAAGGTAAAAACTCACATGAAATGTATGGCATTTCCAACAAAGTACTAAAACCTTGTCCCCAACAGATAAGTAGGAGTTTCATCCATATATGTAGCTGCTCACTGAAACAGGGCATTTTTCCAGGTAGACTGAAATACTGTATGCTACTGTGAAAACATTGCATAAAAAGGGGGATAGGTTTGATGCTGACAACTACTGCCTGTCTCACTCCTATCAGCATTATCCAAAACTCTTGAAAAACTAATGCATTCAAGACTAGCTTCACATATTGATAAAAAAGAAGTATTAACAAAATGTGAATTTGGTTTTGAGAATGGCTTTTTAACAGAAAATACTATATATGCTCAAACTGATCAAATATTAGATGCTCTGAATAACTGAACATCAGCCCCTGGGGCTTTTTGTGATCTCTCAAAGGCTTTTGACTGCATGAATCATGACATTCTTCTAGATAAGTTTTAAGAGATGTGGTAGGAGTGGGACAATGCACAAACAGTTTAATTCATATTTAACTGGAAGAATGCAGAAGGTTGGCATTAACAGTGCAGATAGCCTGCAAAAATCAGCAGAGTTCTCTAACTGGGGAGATATCAAGAACAGTATCCCAAAGGGTTCAGTCTTGGGTCCCTAATTGTTCTCACCATACATTAATGACTTGCCACTCCATATTCATGAAGCTGCAAAGCTAGTTCTTTTTGATGATTATGCAAGTACGGTATTCACATCCAACAAACAAACATAAGCTAAGAAAATTGTAAATAATGTCTTTTAGAACATTATTAAATGGCTCTTGGCAAATGGACTCTCATTAAATTTTGAGATAATGCAGTATACACAGTGTTGTGCAGTAAATGGCATAACACCATTGATTAATAAAGGCAACAGAAATCTGTTGCTAAGGCAGAACATTCAGAATTTCTGAGTGTGTACATTGATGAGAAATTGAATTGGAAGAAACACATTGATAAACAATTGGGTTCAGCTACTTATGCTATTATCCTTCATGCAAATTTTGGTGATTAACATACCAACAAATTAGCCTACTATCACTATTTTCATTAACTGCTTTCACATAGCAGTCTATTTTGGAGTAACTCATCATTAAGAGAAAAAATACTCAATGCACAAAAGCATGTAATCAGAATAATAGCTGGTGCCCACCCAAGATCACCTTGCAGACATTCATTTTAAGAACTGGGGACATCCACAGTACTACCTTCACAATACATATATTCATTTAGGAAATTTCTTATTAATAGCCAATGTCAGTTCAAAAATAAAAGCAAAGTGCAAAGCTACAACATTAGAAGAAAGGATCATCAGTATCCTGGGTTAAATCTGACTTTGGCACAGAAAGAGGTGAATTATGTTGGTTATTTACCAAATAGAATTAAAAGTCTGACAGATAGCCAACCAGTACTAAAATAAAAATTGAAAGTGGCTTTTGTCAATAAACAGCATCCTTTAGTGTTTTGAAGACAGCAAAGTGGAAGTGCTACATCCCATGATTGCTACACGTAATGAACAAGGATGACCCAGATCATAGAATGGAATACTGCCAGTGATTTACTAACATGGTGCGCAACAATGAGGAGTTTCCAGAGGCGATTGTGTGGTCTGATGAGGCATAGTTCAAACTCAATGGTGCAGTAAATGGCCACAATTGCATCTACTGGGCTGCCGAAAATCCGAACGCCCATGTAGACAAAGCCATGAATTTGCCAGGAGTAAATGTGTGGTGTGGTTGTCTTACCGGGGCTTGATTGGGCCATTCTTCTTTGACGGCACAGGTACCGGTGAGGTGTTCCTTCAGAAGCTTCAGACATCCATTTTGCCTGCCATCCAAGACCTGTAAGGAGACGGAAGAGTTTACTTTCAACAAGATGGTTCCCCAGCCCACTACCAAAATCATGTTGGGACATATCTTGACGAAAATCTACCAGGAAGATGGATAGGCCATAGAGGTGCTGTGGAGTATCCACCACATTCCCCAGACTTAACTCTTCTGGACTTTTACCTGTGGGGGACACTAAAGGATGTCATTTATTGACAAAAGCCACGCACATTGGATGAACTTCGAGAATCCATCGTACATTTATGTGCAAATATCCAACTGAACACGTAGTCAGTAGTTTGTCAGCATTGTTTGTGTGCGGATGTTAAATGGTGACCATTTCGAACACCAACAGTGATATCTTTAAGTTGGACTGCAAGTTATGGACTTTTAAACAGTGGATATTATATTCACATACAAAGTAGTGTGGAATCATTACAACAAGAAGCTATCTCACAAAAAGTCAAATTACACCACTACGACATGGTGGTGCTCCCCGAGGCACTATATGCTGTAGAGACCACACTAATCCTAGAGCATACACGTATCAGACAATTAGAAAAAATAGAAAGGAAAATACTTAGGAAAATATTTGGCGCAACTAACAACAAAGGAATATGGATCAAGAAAACTACAGAGGAACTATACAAACATATGGAGACAATCACAGAAAAGATTAGAAAATGCAGACTACAGTTCTATGGACACCTGTACAGAGTGCCATCACACAGACAGATCTTTGTCTGGGTAACCATTAGAAACAACAAATGGGTGGCAGAGGTAAAAAACTACCTGTACCAACTCAGCATAACAGCAGACACAATAAACAACAGAATAAAATTCAGAAACACCATTAAGAAAAGTAAACTACATGAGATACACTGTAACAAATGAACAGGCATAAAATAAACCGAAGAACGCAAGCAAGATCACAGTTGGAAGATGAAAGAAATATGGGCAACCAGAAAGCCAATCAAGATGAAGCTGCAGACACAAAGCCGACAAGAAGCATGGACAGAGGACCGGAAACAGAAGCACAGCAAGTGAATGAGGGAAGTTTGGGCAGCAAGGAAGGCAACAAAAGGAATTGTCCATGTAGTTTAGTCCAACTGCACTCTTTAAGGGAAACACACACACACACACACACACACACACACACACATATATATATATATAAAATAGAAAGAAACTTCCACATGGGAAAAATATATTAAAAACAAAGATTCCAAGACTTACCAAGCGGGAAAGCGCCGGCAGACAGGCACATGAACAAAACACACAAACACACACACACAGAATTACTAGCTTTTGCAACCGATGGTTGCTTCTTCAGGAAGGAGAGGGAAAGACGAAAGGATGTGGGTTTTAAGGGAGAGGGTAAGGAGTCATTCCAATCCCGGGAGCGGAAAGACTTCCCTTAGGGGAAAAAAAGGACAGGTGTACACTCGCGCGCGCGCGCGCACACACACACACACACACACACACACACACACACACACACACACACACACACACACACACACATCCATCCGCACATACACATTGTGTAAGTAATGTTGTAGGGAGGCAGATGTACAAAAAGATGGTGAGAGGAAATGCATTGTAACAACTCAACGGCAATTGCATCAGCTAACACACCATAAACTTTCTGGTCAGTTGTGCAGCAGTGCTGTCTTTGGAGTTAGTTTAGCACGTACTCGCATTTTTTGTATTGCTGTCAAGCAATAAAGTGTTCTATTATACACTTACTGTCTCAGTTACTTTACCTGGAGTGTCCTTACCTGGGTCTTCTCCACAATTGCTGATACTGTGACAAACATCAGCACCTACTATAGATTGTCCTGTGTTTATTGTCTCATCTTATACACAACAACAATGAAACTTTTATGCTGGAGAAGTATGAGTACCAGATAGTGACTTACATAGTGCTCAGTTTAGTGCTTTGCATCAACAGGAAAAACCTATGCCTTTTGTAAGACGTGGAAAAGACACTTTATTAAAAAGTGCCAGTGGTATTGATGAAACCTCCAAGTATCCAAACAATATGTAGTGACTACCAATCTTTTGAGTGACTTTGGTAACAAATGCAACTTTTTTGCTGTTCAAAACCTATCACAGATAGACACAGTGGAATTTTGCTCAATTCTGTCATGTCTACCACACCCTGTACGATACTGCCAAACTCATTTTCACTGCCATACGGAGTCTATCCATGGGATGCCCTTCTGTGCCGTAGCCAGCCCATGAGAGCTCTTCCATCATTGCTGTCCAACTAGCTTTGGTGCTTCAGGACCCTGGGTAAAGACAACAATAGTACAGTGTGAAATACATAACGAAAGGGATGGTGTAAGTATTATCTACAGCAGCAATGACAAACTGTTCAGTGAGTATAATCAAAGTTAAAAATAAATTAAGGAATAAAATGAGAAAATATTTGCACACTGTATTACTATAAACTAGGAAACAAAATATATATGCCACATAATCGTATAAAAGAAAATACTAAACGGAGGTCAACATTGTATGTTATGCATAGATAATCATGGTGTAATGCTGATGTCAATGCCCATGGAACATCTGAAGCAAAACAATCACAGTCATATTCTGATGAGTGCAAACCAAACAAAAAATATTTGTTTGTATGTTGTCATATACTGGTAAAACATAAAACCACTTACAGGAGATCAATCCCACATTAACTATCTGTATCAAAATGTTTCTTGACATACATATTCTCATTTAACCACCTTCTTATGAAGGTACCAACACTGTTTGCCCAAATAAAATAACTGGAAATTTAAATAGCTTTGATTCAATGGATTAAAACTACCATCTTTCCACCTGAAATAACTGGCTTTGTGGTTCACTATTGCTGACTGTGTTCTCTGCAACCATGGCATTTCTGAAGACAGCTCCAAGTTCATCATATTACTTAACCATCTAGGTGAGCATGTTGACATTATTAGTGACATTGTTTGTTTTGCCCCTAACTACCAGAAAATACCACACACTGCTCCTCCAAGGCCTCAGCAGAACCCCAAATAGCAATTACACTGAGTTGTTTATGATTAATGTTTAGCCACCAAAATGCCATCTCAACTCTGAAGACCTTCGAACATTAATCAACATCACCCTCAATGCCAGATTGCACATTGTGAACAGTGTGGGTAGGGAAGTTAACGCCATGTTACAACAAGCAATGATCTCTCATGAGCATGAGTCATGAGAAAGGAAACTAATTTTTGCAAATAGATGCCTAGCTATGTTACATCATCAACAGCACATTAATTCAGCAAACAATAATGTTCATTCAGCAACAATAATGACCAGCTGCACTTTGATCATTGACCAAGCCATGACGAGTTGTAGGGCACAGCCAAGCAGAACCGTGAGAATAGACGTTAGCACACAACTGCACAGCACCATACCATCACCCAAACGGAAAGAACAATCCACAATAGGCACTCTGGATTATTGCTCTACTACAAGCGATCCATCTTCTCAAAATGTGAGCCAGTCAAGCTGTACACCATCCCTATGCAATGGTAGTAGACCCTACATCCTGGATCATACTCAAAACCAATATTTTCTTGTTGATTCTGGATCTGAAGTGAGTGCCATGCCATGTGAGCTACTGCCAGTGGAAGAAATTTTTTCCATTTTCCAAACCTGTGTAGCAAATGATTCACTTATATTATTTCAGTACAAAGGACCACATGTTGAACCGTGGACCTGGGTTTAGAAAATATGTTTACTTGGCAGTTTTTCATTGCCAACATCAAGGAACCCTGTATTGGGGGCTGAATTTCTAAGGCTTTTTCATCTCTTCCTGGATTTGGCACCACATATTAAAAACAGCCATCATGTTTCATGGAGAGAAAAGGACAGAACCCCTACCAAGGACTCTCTTAGGCATGCATTCAGTGTATAAAGAAGACCTGAGCACATCTCTGGAGAACCCCTAACTCTGCCAGCAGACTTCACAGAGCTGTACCTCTATCAACAGAGAAGGAACTACTTCTGTTCATCTATAAGTGAAAGTGGTACATCCCTAGTCTCAAACCGAGTAAGGTGGCACAGTGGTTAGCACACTGGACTCGCATTCGGGAGGACGATAGTTCAATCCCGTCTCCAGCCATCCTGATTTAGGTTTTCCGTGATTTCCCAATATCGTTTCAGGCAAATGCCAGGGTGGTTCCTTTGAAAGGGCACAGCCGATTTCCTTCCCAATCCTTCCCTAACCCCTTCTCTAATGACCTCGTTGTCGACGGGACGTTAAACACTAACCACAACCACCACCACCACCTAGTCTCAAGATACGTGGCACACAGCTCACATAAAATCTTTGTCCATTAATCCCTAAGGGACTTTGATGCCTCACTTAAGGGGAAACAGATGACTGTTACCATCAATAGACTCAAGCCTGTGTTAAACCTGCAGGATGCCTCTAACATGATGGTAAATAGCACTGACAGCATGGATGACACTACTCTCATCAGTCAGGTTGATGATGGAGCTATAGTATGAGTAGATGTGCAACAATTTCAACCTGAAGAGCTGACAGCTAGACTCATCAATGGTCTTCTCACTATGGAAGGATATCATGATGAATGGCGGAGCAATTAAGGGACACCTCCAGAAATATGCTCTCACCCTTACAAACTTCCGCAATCCAGACTCCATCTCTTTTTGGTTGCTGGCAGAAGGAATCAGTGTGGCCACAACTGCTGAGAATCAACCACAGCCTCAGCACTTGCAAATGGAACAGGATATGTTTGTATTCACGGTTTTGCTGCCTCCACTAGTCATGGCATTAATGTTGAACGGTTTACTCTGTGGTGTTGCATCTTTCAATAGGCTTTAGTGGGAATAACAGAAGTGAATTAAAGAAACAGGTAAGTAATATTATCGCACTTTATTCATGGAACCAACCAACAAACAACTAAGATAAATCAAAGAATAATAAGGGCAAAAGCTCCATCATAATAATAATTCCATACTCCAGCTAGCAATCATCTTCTACTGCATCACCCACTTGTCATTTACAATCATCCATTGTTATGCCAGACCCCCTCACCCATTTCTTTAAACCTGGTGCTCCAGGTATGTTAGGGTATTGGTGCTTGATATGACAGCTCCTCATGGCGATGAAAGCCTGTGGTTTCTGCATGGGAATGTCTTCTTCTTGTTCAGAGGTTTTATCTCCTGTATGACTGTCTCTTCAACTTGACACTATTGGCAATTTGTCCCTGTACTTGTAACGTGGCTTCAACCATTCAGTTGTTACTGTCTCTTGCTTCCCATTCATGTGTAATGTAAAGGTATTGCTTCCTTGTGTCAACACTTTATAAGTACCCATATAAGGCGACTGTGGTGGTGGTCTCACAATTTCATCACACAGCCAGATGAAGGGGCATCTTTGTAAGTCCTTATGGAGAAAAACCCCTTCATCCCTATGTCTGATGGACGGCACTGCTTGTAACTGTCTAATGTGCTCACTGAGATGCCTAACAAATTCAGTTCTTGGCTCTTGTGTAGCTGAGGGCGGCATTCATGAATTAGTTCTCCAAGAACTCACAACTCTTCTCCATACACCAATTGTGCTGCTGAAACTAGTACATCTTCCTTCATTGCTGTGTGCAAGTCTAACAGTGTGAGAGGTCACACCTCAGTCCATGTTGTTTTGTGCCCATAAGCACTGCCTTTAAAGTCTTGTGAACCTTTCCACTATTCTGTTACTTGCTGCATGGTAATTGGTTGTATATAGATGGTTGCATCCACCAATATTCATTACTTCCATGAACAGTTGTGATTTGAATTGATGACCTGTACTGCCAAAATTGAGTGTGGAATTCCAAAATGTGCAAATCATTTATGTACTAATACTTTCCCCACAGTATCTGCCAAGATGTCTGCTATGATGCTGCTTCCCACCATCTTGTCAAACAATACACCATTATAACCATATACCTTTGTCCATTAGAAGGAGGTACAGGGTGACAGTTATTGAACTATATGAAACAAAATCATCATAACTACTGAACAGTTTGCATTCAGACATTCAAACTCCATAATTGGCCATGGGCATGATGGGAATAAGTATGGTTTGGTTTAGCAACGAAGCCTGCTTTCATTTGATTTGGTTTGTCAGTAAGCAAAATTGGTGCGTTTCACGATCGAAAAGTCTCTTCACCCTCAACGTGTGAATGTGGTGTGCAATGTCCAGTCACGGAATAATCAATATGATTTTCCTTGATGGCAGGGGAACTACTGAATGGAACATAAAGGCTATGAAAGGTGATTTCATCCCCTGAGGGTGACCCTGATTGCAACAAGATGTGGTTCATTCAAGAGTGTTTGATGTCCTAGGGGAGCACTTTGGGGACCGCATTCCGACTGTGGGGTACCCAGAGGCCACTGGCAAAAGGCCTCGATTGGCTGCCATATTCTCCAGATCTGAACACATGCGACTCCTTTTTGTAAGCCTATATTAAAGACAAGGTGTACAACAATAACCCCAAAACCATTGCTGAGCTGAAAACGGCCATTCAGGAGATCATCAACAGCATCGATGTTTTAACACTTCAGTAGATCATGCAGAATTTTGGTATTCATCTGCACCACATCATTGCCAATGTTGGCACAAATATCGAATGTCTTAACCTAAATCCCATCATCTGTGGTGACGTTTACATGTTGCATAAAGTGTGTGCACACCATAGTTGGTAACTAACTCACATTTTTTTTCATATATGTCAATAACTGTCACCCTGTAGCAGCCCTACTAAGTCCACATGAATGTGCATGAATATTTTAGTTGGTGTTAGAAACTGTGAAATTGGTGGAAGGGTATATCAGCTTATTTTGTTATGTTGACGTTCTAAGTTTGCTCATGCCCAGTTTCTGCAGTATTTTTTATGCCTGACCATACGACTTATGTTTACCACTAGGTTTGCAGTTGCTCTAATACCTGGGCATGCAACCTATGCAAGTTCTGAAAAATTCTCCTTGTAAACTCCGTTATAAAAAGTGCTTGGTGTTGACCACTTGATGAATCACATCAATTATGATATCACCGTAAAGTCCCAATATGCACTGTAGCTGTAATGCCTTGATTTTATTTTGACTTAGGTCTTGCAGCTCCATATCATCTTATTGTATGTCGGCTATTTCTTCCCACATAATTGTACTTAAGGTAGCACGGTTTCATGATAGACAATCTGCCTCTATGTTTTGTGCCCCTAAAATGTGTTGGTGTCGGTAGTAACTGTCCATTCTGAGAAACCTATGTAATTCTTTGAATGTTGTTGATAGTCATATGTTTTATATTGCTTCTCCTCAGTTTGGAAGTGGCAACAATCCTTTCTCATATACTGCATATCCAAGGAATTGCACTTTGTTCCTACCTGGAATGGCGACATGGACCACTATTCCATACTCCTGCAGCTGTTGAAAGAGTAGGTTTAAATGTGACCTTGCTCTTCCTTTGATGCCAAGAAAAGAAGTACTTCATCCATGTACCTGAAGAGAAATGAAAAATCATGCAATACCCCTTGCATGAATGTTGTCACTGTGTTCCTTAGCTCAAATGACATGAAATTATACTGGAACAAGCTGAAGGGTGTAATTACTGTAGTTTTATGTATATCCTCTTTGGCTACTGTTATCTGTATATATGCTTTCACACAATTTGTTATGCTGAATTCTTTTCGCTGTGCAATAGTGCTATCAAAATCTGTGACATTAGGTACTGCGAACTGTAGCTGCGTTAAGTGCACTGTAGTCACCACATAGCCAGCTAAACCCATCTTTCCTAAATACCATGTTTAATGGTGAAACCCAAGGACTGTTGAAATGGGTTACAATAACTGTAATAAGTTCTTCAAAACCAGCTTGTGCTGCTTGTAGCTTTCTGGTGCCGTCTTGTCAGTCTGGCTGCTACCAGTTGTCCAGGTGTTGTGTTGATGTGGTGCACTACTTAATGTTTTCATCTTTTTTCCATATTAAATGGCTATGTGATCTCTGGGTATTCATGCCAGAGATAGTTGTCATTGCTTTTTGTTTTATTTGTGTATCCATTTGCTGAATCTGTCAGGTGCTGCTGAAATGCGCAGACCCCGCATCAGTTGATATGGTGTTCTATTGTCTAATGGCTCATCCTTGAAAAATTTCTGAAGCCAAAGTTTCAGTGACAAATATATTGCTGTATCAGCACTTCCTTCAGAGCCATGTAGCATTGCTGTGATAACACATGTTATACTTCTTCTATAACTGCTCCATCTACATGTCCCATGGTGATGATAAATCTGCTTTCATTATGCACACACTGTGCTGCTGAAAAATACATTAAACACATGTAATGTAGTGGTCAGCTTGGCCAAAAGTGTAGCAGTTTGATGTGGGCCATATTATTTACCGGATGTCTTTCTGCCTGGATCATCTCTGCAGTGGTACAGGTAGGCCATCCTTTACATTGGTTTCTGCCTCTTGTGTATCTCCTTCTGCTGTCACTGTGGAGAAAAAAGGTACATTGTCTTATAAATTTTCTTCCCTTCCTTCACCAGCTCATCACCTTGACAGGAATAATAATACAGAATGAAAGAAAGAGGTAAGTAATTATTCGCATAATCAACAAACAAACAACTAAAGTAAATCAAAGAATAACAGGGATAAGAATTCCTTCATAATAATAATAATTATTCCATGATGCAAACAGCAGTCACCTTCTGCTGCATCACTCACTTGTCATTTACACTCTTCCATCACTATAGGCTCTTTGGATTGCCATCAAGAGAACGTATATGCTTTCCTCTGTTTTCAAGGCATCTCTAGTTCTGAATACATGTAATTTGTTGACAGTGTTCATATATCAGAACGGTCGTTGCCACACCTTCATTTGGTAGTAAAGATGTTAACGTCTGGATCAAGACAAAAATGATGTAAAGAATCATTATTTCTATAGTGCAAAAGTCATTGAACTATTTGTTTGTTATTTATGTCTCAATGAAATTAATTATTTTATTAATAAGATGGACCATAATTAAATGTTTGTGTTAATGTGTTACAACTTTTATGATGCTTTGTTCATTCTGCATCTCTCAAGACTTTCTCAGCTTGATTTAATGGTGTGCCATGAGCTTTATATAGATTAATTAAAAGGATGGTGGCTGTGATACAATTCACTAACACCTCTTAGAAAATTGAGTCGTTACTCATTCTGTTATGTAGGTTTACACAACATTTGTAATTGCAGATTTACAACAGTGGTACCCATACCTGTTATTTCTGGCTATGATGGGAAGAATTGCTATAGCCTGTTCTCTCACAATCTTAACAGTGGCCTCTGGAAATCAGTTCACACCTGCACACAAGGCACAGGGTGTTTTCACTTGTGTGACAGTTTCACGGATCTTTCTCCAGCAAGCACCATTTGTTGGAACTCTGGTAAGTAGCATATCTTGCACCAGCACATGAATGAAAAACTCTTGAAGACACAGTTATGACTAAGATAGGAGTCTGTATTGGTATATGTCTCTGCTTTGGCTGTTGAAATTCACATACCTTCTTTCCTTTGTCAACTACCCTTTTAAGATATATCTTTTCTGTAATTATCTCTCGATGTTTCTTTGTTCCCTCTGCTTAACAACAGCTGGTTTATTTCTCCAGGCTTTTATTTTTGCTTTCTGGATATATTGGATGTAAATTAAATTCTAGTAGTCTTTAATGGCTACATAACAAATTAAGACAAGTAAATTTTCAGTGGAGACACATTTCTGAAGAAGTTAACATAAATTCATTGACGATACGAGATGCTGAGGGATAGTGTGTTTTACCACACATCAGAAACATGTTGTCAATTGTACAATTTCTGAATCCACAGAAGACCAGACGTTCATTCTACTTAATTAAGTTTTAAGTAAAGTGATATTGATTTACAGTGACTAAAGCTGGTCTAGTGAATTTTTCTTTGAAGTGTGCAGAACTCAGAAGGCTGAGATAGTAGATGTCATTCTCTTGCCTGTAAGAAACACTATTTTAATTTGCTGTACCACATATTTTTATTGAAGGTATCACATACTTATTTCACCTTCAGATGCCAAAAGACCTTTTGAGTAGTACATGACTGGACAAAAAAGTTCAGCTCATTATAACTTATTTGCCAGCATCATTCATACAAGACAATTCATATGCCTTATCTATGTATGCACTATTACTATACGGATATATGTTTTAGCCATCTGAGATGAAGGTCAGTATTTGTGGAGGTCTGTTTTAGTTGCACAGAAATAGAAAACCAAATTGAGTTTAGTCTTGAGGAATGAACCAACCTATCATTCCTTGATAACAGCAGAAATACCTGTAATTCAGGGTTGTTGGTTGACAATATGAATTTACATCCTCCAGTAAACAATTCCACTGTCTAAGGCAAAGCTACCTTACACGTATCTGTTTTTCACCCTTAATTTAGCAAGTCAACTAGTGTAGGGACCAAGCATTGGAAATGCAACACATTTGCATTCAGGATTCAGGAGAAGGGAGACTGAAATCAATAATCGGTCATCAAGATTAAGGTTCGCCATGGGTTGTCCATATCACTTTAAGTGAAGTTTTTCCAAGTGTATGTGTGTGTGTGTGTGTGGGGGGGGGGGGGGGGGGGGAGGCACGCGGTGGCGGTGGTTTATGATGCTCAACAGCAAAGTAATTAGTGCCCTTGCTAAAATATCTAAGACAAATGTGATTAAAACTGTTAGAACCAAAAAAATGCATAAAATATCATTTTCCCTATAATTACAATGTAGTCCATGTACTATTGCAATTGCTGATGCTGGGGAGTCGAATCCGGTATTTGGCATCAGACTTTGTACAACCATAGTCAACAGAAGTATCTTGAGGAGACACAACTCAGGAAGGTGGGGCATGGCGAAACGTGGTAGCACTCCTCTTGTTAAACAAACTGCAACAGAATGAATGCTGATGAGGGTGGGATAAGAACTGTGTGGTTTGTGTATACCCCAGCGAAATGTGGTGGATGACAACATGAGCCACGTGACATTGCGTGGGTGAGCTGCTGAGAGCATGGCCGGGGCTGTTGCCTTGTCAGAGTAGAACAAGAGATTGCTCAAGTGGTGGTTTGGCATGCCTCACGTCTGGGAAGTGTGGCCGTCTAAGTCCTCCTCTGGCAGAAGTGACCAGTGAGGATGTTGGGGGCTGGTTTCCAGTCTACGCAGCCTGTCGTCTGCTGCTACAGATGGGGGCAATGGAAAGAGTCGCCACTTCTGAGGTGACTGCACTACTTTGTTTTTAGTGTGCACTTTACTGTATATTGAGTGTTGAGAGGGTGCACAAGTTTGTAGCAATCTCCCATAATTAATAAACACAACAGATCCACTTAAAAGAGACTTTAGTTATGGGGTAACTTTTTGATTCTGCAAGTGTAGAAATCGTGTGGTTTTGGGGCAAAGGACATGTCAAGCCATGTTTGGGGTGCATTTTTATCTGGAAAGGAAGTTCCTTGAAGGTTGTTTGACAGAGAGCTGGAAAGGTGAAAATCTGAGGGTGCCAAACAGGTGAATAAGATGGGTGTGGAATGATTGCCCCACCCAACTCCCGTATAGTGTTTTTTTGTCAGTCTAGCAGAACGCAGGTAGGCATTATATCGTGAAGTAGTATCAGTTCACACAGTCTTCCTAATCATTGTTCTTGGATTGAGTCTGCAAGATGTTTCAGTTGTTAACAGTAAACATCAATGATGATGTTTACATCATAAGGAAGAAATTTATAGTACACTACACTGTCACTGTTCTAATAGATGTGTAACATTATCTTTGTAGATGGATGCAGATCTTTGTTCAGTGAGCTTTGTTTGGGCTCAAACATTCCTTTCTTTTCTTGTCACATGTAATAATACCGGATAGGAATGGCTGGTGTTGTTCACAAGCCAATTAATGATGAGCAAGCAGAGATGCACATATGACCACCTGCTAAATTTTTGTGATTTTAGCTTAAGAGTATGTGGTACCCATACACCCAATTTTTGAACCTTTCCCATTCCATGTAAATGTTGCATGATGATGGAATGATCACATTTCATCACATCTGCCAATTCTTGAGTACACTGGCATGGATCATTGTGGATTAATGTGTTTAAACAATATTCATCAAACCCCTAAGGTCTTCTTGAATGTATGGATTCACTAATACCAAAGCAATCCTCCTTAAGAGGGGGGGGGGGGGGGGGGGGTTATGTTAGGGCGTCAAACGGACTGACTTGGAGCAGATAGTTAACTAAAAAATTTGAGTTTTTTTCTAAACATGAAGTTTAAAATGTAACAGCTCATTCATTTTTTCATAAATTAAATAAATTCTAGAGTTCCATACACCTGTAAGTATGGTTTATATGCTGTGCAGAATTCTTCGAAGAATCTCTCTTACTTATGAAGAAAAGTGTACCTGTATCAAGAAATGCAGCCAATAGTAAGAGAAAAAAGCTGGAATTTCACCTGTAAAAAAAATTATTTTGTTATGTTTTTGAACTTCCATTGCTATGAGTGTGAATCCTGAATCCTTTCTGGTCATGCTGACAAAGTTTTATGAATTTATTTGTAAAAGTATAGACAGTGGAAATTAAAATGTCCTGTGGTGCCCCTTCTACTCCATGTCAGCCTGTTTGATGTCCTACTTCCCTTAAAATCAGAAAACCATTTTCTCACCTTGCTCAGTCCATTGGCATTATCACCATACATGGTGCAAATATTTATGGCTGCCTCCACTGCTGTCTTCCCTCTATTTAACTCAAACAGAAGGATATGTCATAAATGTTCCATTTTCTCCACTTGGCACCACATTTTCTTGCTTCCACAGCTCCAAGCACTATCTCCAAATGACAAAATGGCAATATGTAAAATAGCAACAGTGAACTACAAATAAAAATGACTATCAATAAATAAAGCAATAGAAATCAGAATACCAACATGCAAAACAAAACAAAACTATGGACTTATGCACCAAACTAATATATGTTGCTGAAGTTGGAAGTTCACAGAGCAACTGACCTGCTTTTTGCATGCTTGACAAAGAACAATCTCTCCATCAGTAGTGAAAGCATCGTCTCTCATAACCCAACATCTTAACTATGCAACAGATGGCAGCATGATCAAAAACAGTCATGAACACTTAAGAAGTACTACATTGTCCAGTCACATTTAATGTGACCACCAGTCAGAAGCCTGAATAGCCACCTTTTCAGCACAGACTGCTTTCAGACATATAGGAAAAGTGTCAATGAAGTTCTGGAAGGTACTGACAGGGATATGGAGCCATACTGACTCCAATGCCATAGCCAGATGCAGGTTTCACAGTTGAGGATGCAGGGTCCCACAATTCTCAATAGGATTTAAACCCAAGGAGGTTGGTGGTTAGGTGAGTACAGTAATCTGGTGCTCTTCAGACCACCCCACACACACATGGCAAGCTGTGTGATATGATGCATTGTGCTGCTGGTAGATGCCATGATACTGAGGAAAAGCTAACTGCTTGATGGAGTGGACGTGATCCCCAAGGAATGGTGCATTTTTATGTTGACCCATTGTGCCTTCCAGAATGTTGAGACCACTGCAGGAATGCCATGAAAACCTTCTCCGGACTATAACACTCCCTCTTGTTAAACACTTTATGTGGCAACAGCACAACTTACTTCAGGCACAGGAAATTCTGGCAACATCTCCACCGCCTCAGCATGGACACATCACATTCATGTGAATGCATCAGCAAGGAAGATTATCACATTTTCTTCAGCTGCCATAGAGGTATCAAGAAACTACAAAACTATTACTGCATCTGATGACTGCTGGAAATGATGATTCACCCAAACATTAAAACCTTTTGAGCAACAGAAGACACAGAAGAGTATAAGCTGCTATACAATTTTATAACAGACTGTCAAATAAGAATATACAAACAGAAAAATTTTAGTATATGGTAGACATGCAAATTTTCTTAGATCATTGACTTAAATTCAGTTTAAAGGGATGTAACAGCTAACTGTTGATTTTTATGACCTGAGGTTGGCTGTAAGTGTGATTCCAAAAAGCTATTTAAAAAAACAAACCGTTTTCTCCTCAGAAATATTTTGTTGGCTCCAACCTACAAAGGAAGAAATGGCCACTTTAATTAAGTACAAGAAATCAGAACTCATAATGAAAGATTTAGGCATTCATTTTTCCCAACTGAGGCACTGCAATATTATATTTACTGACCAGTTCCAGGCTAATGACTTTTAACTAAAATGCCTCACCTGTACAGGAATTACATGACGGTTAGGAGTGCAGTGCTCAGATAGCTGAAGCGGTTAAGACAACCTCTTGCATGAAGTGGAAAATCTGGGTCTGAGTCCCAGTTTGGAGCAAATTTTCATTGTTGCTATTCTGTTATACAGCTGAAGGTTGTCTGTATTTGCAGCTGTGAATACTTTCATGTATGCATGCACCAATACCACAACTAGATATCCACTGAGTGGTGACTAGTGGCCTTTTAAGAAGAATTTTATGCTACATTGAACAGATGGTTGTTGGCATGTATGGTGTAAAAAATCTGAAAGCAAACACCCTGCAATGTTTGTTGGAAGGTTCCAGGGCAGAGGAGAGTTCATTATGGTCTGAGGAATGTTTTCATGAAATTCCTTTGGTAAACTCAATGGATCAACACAAGTACATATCTTTCCTTGGGAATTGTGTGAACCGCTTCATGCATTTTTTTTCCTTCAGTATGATTGCATCTACCAGCAGGTCAATGTAACATGTCAGATGGCTTGCAGTGTAGGTGTGTGGTTCGCAGAGCACCAGGATTAGTTTACTGTAATCCCCTAGCCACAAAACTCCCATTAAAGAATCTGTGTGACCACCTTTGTCGAGATGTGTGTGGCATCGATCTTCAACTGTAAAATCTAGTGCAGCTGCCTGCAGCACTAGAATTGGCCTGGCTTCACATTCCTTCCATAGACTCTCTTCCTGTATGTATTATAGTGGTTTGTGCTGCAAAAAGTGGGTATTTAGTCCTTTAACATGTAATCACATTAATGTGACTGGACAGTGTATTTTTGACCCATAGTTTCCTTGCAGGCATTTGAGTACAATTGAATTAAAAAAAGTGCAGACCAAATATGTGATGTTACACGTTTCCATGCAGCAAGTGAAACATTTTCTGGCATGGTGAAGAAGCCTGCCATAAAGAGTCCACGACAAATGATTGTGGCAATGAGTCTCAACAATGAATCACAGTGTGTAGTAAGTTTCACACACATACACCCATGATACGCATACAATATTTATATTTGTTGGAAACATATTACTTGCCATGGGATTTCTCTTCAAACACCATTTGAATATGGAACAGTAATATTCATGCCTCCAGGCTACTTTCCTGGCATGAACTCCTTATGTCACCTAAGTTATATGGAAATAATGACATTCACTTACTTATTGCTGTTCTATGAATTTTATTCATAGCCCCCAAACAAAATACGCCACACCAGTCAAGTTGCCTAGCTGTAGACACTTAATGCTGCATGTGTGAAGCCAGGGCACATGGCTAGTACTTGTCTAAGAGAGTGGCCTACAGAGACTGAGGGGGAAATATGAAAAATGGTAAAACAACCAATAATGTGTAATTAAAATATGTAAAATACATGCAATTATACTTAAATATGCAAAATTAAGTAACAATAAAGTGAAATAAATCAATGTTGTCACTGTAAGTTGGGAATATTTACACTTCTCTTATGTGTAGAAGTGAAGGAAAAGATTATGTCATTGCATAAAAATCTGAGATCTACTGATCTTAAAAAGTCATGCCATATTGCTATTGTTGTCTGCTAAAACAAAGGACTGATCAGTTAGTAAACTACCCTCTATCCTTTTGTCTGACTCTGTGCTAGAAGTGCTAACACTTTAGGGCCCTGCCATGGAATCAGGAAGCCATGTGTCATTGGCCTGTGCATGGCGTATTTGAAGAGGGCATTTGCTAGTATGTGGTGGTGCTCTCTAGTGTAGCTTGCTGGCTGTATTTATATAGTGTCATGTGAGGAGCATAAACATGAAGTTGACTAAACTTACTGCTTGATTCTGTTATAGTTCAGTTTATTTTGAAGGAGTATGTGAATTAATTTGTGTTAACTTCTTTTTTTTTTTTTTTGTTTTTTTACTTGAATGGTGGCTTTTTGGCTAAACCTGAGTAGTCATCTGGACTGAAGAAATGTTGGCAGTGTTAACTATGGACTGTACTAGCACACAAACTATTGTCACAAACCAAAAGAAATAGTGACTCTTTAAGTAGATGTGATAATTGGCATGGTACAAAACAGGATGTGGTGACAGACTTACCTGTGGCATGAACCAAGGTCTAGGTAAAGTTGGAATATTACAGTTTGGCTTTGAGTTGGTAGAGCTAACTAATATGAATCAAAGAAAACTGGCTGCGATGATATGATGATAGATGGATATTTAGTGTAGTGTAAAGTCTAGGTTAGTTTTGGATGTGACAGTTTGGTTGTCCACTCACAGCAACTGCTTTTAAAATGATCTTTTCAAAAATGTGGGGGGTATTTTCAGTATTTCCAAGTTTCTGGGTTGGTGGATGGGGAGGAAAGTAAAAGTACAGCTTAAATTTTATAGAACATTCCATTTTGTACTAGTTGTACCTAGGCACACTTTGCTGCATCTCAGTCTGCTTAAATGATAAAGAAATAAAACAGAAAACATGCATTTGTAATATATATGAAAACTAAAACTATGTCCTTGTCTCCTTCTCTTGCCTTTCTCTGTCCATTTCCCCCTCCCCCCTCCCCTTTCTTTATCCATCACCTCCTCCCCCTTTCTCTCCATCCATCATCACCTCCCACCTCTCTCTCTGTCCATCTTCATCTTCTCCTCCCCCCTCCTTCTCTCTCAATCTCCTCCTGCCTCCTCTCTCCTCTCTCAGTCCATTACCTGATCACATCCTCTCTCTCCATCTTCTCTTGCCCCTTTCCTCTGTCTATCTCCTTCTTCCCATTTTCTTTGTCCATTTCTTCCCACCCCTTTGTCCATCTCCCCTCCCCCCACCCCTCTCCAACCTTGAGCCATGTTTATTACTATTGCTAATTCAGATGTTTTAAGAGGGAAATGTTGCTACAAAATATGTCAAAAAGTTTATGTATATAAGAAATAGGTACCTAAAAACACACCTGTATTAGAATGCAATGAAATGGAAATGAGCATATGGCATTGTTGGCGAGGAGGCCCCAATATGGGGAAGTTCGGCCACCAAGTGCAAGTCTTATTTCATTCAACGCCACATTGGGTAGCTTGTGCACCTGTGATGAGGTTGAAATAATGATGAGGACAACACAACACCCAGTCCACAAGTGGAGAAAATCTCCAACCCGGCTGGGAATTGATCCCAGGCCCGCTCTTATGGGAGACAAGCACATTACCACCCAGTTAAGCAGGCAGATGTTAGAATACAATGTTGTGTCAAAATTTGAAAGTAATCAGTCAAGACTGCCTTTCATTGACAAAACACTTGAAGATGCAAGAAATTTGCTAAAGAGACTGACTACATACTCTTGTACATCCTCTGCTAGAGTATTGCTGCACATCATGGGGCCCTCACCAGCAGGACTGAAGGCCATCGAAAAACTTTGAAGAAGGGCAGCTTGAAATAAAGGAGAGAGTGTCGTAGATATGATATGCAAGCTGGGGTGGCAATCATTAAAACAAGCATTTTTCATCACTGCAAAATCTTTTCACAAAATTTCTGTCACTAAATTTCTCCTCCAAATGTAAAAACAGTTTGTTGCTCCACCTAAAGATTCCAGGTGTTCATTTCTCTCATATGCTATTCAAGTGTGTAACAGTCAAGAAATAGTCTGAATGTGGTTCTGTGAACCCTCTGCAAGGCATGTTATTGTGAATTGCAGATATTAGTGAAACTATGTGTGATTTTGTGGTTTACTTGTTAATAATGTTTACTTATGGTTGGTGGTATTGTGAAGTTTGTTCTAGCTATGCAAGCCAGTTGAAATTTTCGATACCAATTCTGGCACCAAGTTTTGGTTTTTCAAAGTTTATTTTAGCTATAGGCCTATAAATCATGAGACATCTTCAACACCAGTTTTCACAGCAAGTTTTGGTGTAATGGTGTCATACGATTCATTCTGGCTATATAGACCAATTTGAGTTTTCAATACACGCATGTATTGGGTTATGAATTCATTTGTTTTGTTTCTTCCCATCCAAATCTCCTTAATACTCACAGGTAACCCATTAGTGCCATGTTCTTCTTCATATTATTATGATTCAGTTGTGTATTTGATTTCATTCTGTTAACTGTACTGAATCTTTGTAGTTATGGTTGCCATATTAGATAGAGGTGATAATGACTGTGTCCACCATCTGAATGATGTCACAGGTCAAAGGTCATGCCCAGAATCTGATATTCGGTTATTTCCCACTTCTTCCACGATTAAGATACTGTACCTCAACAGTGATGGTAAAGTATGTAAGAGGACAGCACATTGCTTGGCCTGATTTAGAATAAATCATATCCACAAATACTCTTGTACCAAGGTAGCCAGTTGAATGACACCTTCTTCCCCAGCCTTTTCAGAAGCAGTAAGGAGTCTTGGATGTTCTGGATTCTACTCAGTACATTCGCTAAATAGATTTAAGTGCTGTTACAGAATTGGAGAAGGAGTTTCTCATTGTGGATACATCCCATCTGCTTCAGAGCCCTCAAGATTGCAAACAACTCTATATCAAAAACAGCAACAGGGTGAGGGAATAAATCTTGAGGACAACCTGAAGGAAAACTACTGAGAAGCCAACAGTATCCCCTCTATTCCACCTCCTAATGATGTCACTGTTGACGGGATATTAAACTCTACTTTCTGTTTCTGTCTTTTCTTACTACACTGTCAAAGTTTTGGAACATATGAGCTGAATTTGGAAACAAGTATTTTACACTATGTAATACTCCCTTAAATCCAATCTTATTTCTCAGTCTGCTTACAGTTTCTGTAGCAGCTGTAGCCGAGCAGACTGGTTGTGCAATGCTGTAATTTGCACTAACATTAGCTGACAAGCAAGGACCGTGGCACAACCCTACAGTTTGATTGCTATGGAATAAAGCATTACTGTGGAAGCCACTTCAGAATTAACCATTAAGCTATAAAACAAACAAAAAATCTAGGTCAAAGATCAAAGCATGAGGTAGGACCATGCCCTGCTGTCAGGTTGCCATGTCATCCTCTTCCCTGTAGCATAACTGAATGTGACATGGATGGGCATCTCCCAGTCATAATTTATAAAATTTTGCTGTCTATTTTCTATAAGGAATGCCCTATCCCATGAAATTCTCTTTCAGGAAAGTACTTCTTCACCTGCAGCTGATCCAGTTAGAATGAAAAAAGTAATATTTACATCACAGATTCCTGCATGGAAAGAGGAAAATTCATGTATTTTATTGTTTTCAAACAGATTAGTCACATAAAACCAATTAAATGTGAAGTATTCTGTAAGAAGTGATGTTCCCTGCCTAGTCACAAGTTTCTGTAGTAGGTTTTCCAATTTATGATAAGGCACTATGTTGGTGGACTGAAGATAATGCTCAAGTTGTTCCTATGATGATGCAAATAACATAAAAGATGTTCACTGTACAGCAAGTATTTAGAATAAAGTACTTAACAATTGGGACGCTGGTCCTTTTTAACATTACTTCATTTTGTAGTTAATTTGTTTTCTTTAACTTTTTGCAGGCAGTATACGGAGAAAGGGTTTCACTGAGTGTGTTTGGGCTCTATACTTTCTTAGCAGGAATTTCTGCTTTGACACAGACTATGAAGACCGAAGAAATCGAGAAAGTTGGAAGAGGTAAAAACAGGTTTGTAGCATCACAATTTATTTACCCTCATTTAAGCACAATGATATCTGCTAAAAATGGTAATGATTATTCTTTTCTTTGACCTTTACAGTTACGAGTTGGGTAGTTCCACACATCAGATGAAGGATGATGGATATCGTGATGTGTAATACCTCACTTCCCCAAAACATTGTGTTACACAGTTAATTTTCGAAAGAGTGAACTAAAAATGCTGAACAGCAAATGCTAGAAAAGTGCACTGAATGGACAGAAAATTGATGCAGCCAACTGACTGAGGGATTGATGAAGTTGCTGACTGAAAATGGTGCAAATGAGTTTTGCAACTCAGATTATCTAGTCGCCTTAACAGTATTTGCAGACACTGACAACTGGAAGAAATGGAACAAATCTTACACCATAGGATAATTCCGCACAATAAATCTATTTATTTACTAAATTGTATACTTGCCTTTTTTATTCACTAATTATGCTTAAAATAACGAATCTTTGAGAATGACAAAGGATACACTGATCAGTGTGCCAGCAATAAGGGATTAAGACTGCATTAAGGTGGAATACACTTAGGTCCCAAGTTTGTTATGATATTTGTATTAGTACTTGCTTTGTTATGATATTTCTATTAGTACGTGTTATGTTAGCAAGATAGTGATGAGTGGGTACTCAACCATGCACTGCGACAACAGCATGATACACATCTCCTGCATACTTAACCATCCACTGTGATGACAGTACATGATGCTCATCTTCTGACTGCATGGCCATAAGGAACTATACAGTTTTGTCTACTGTGTTGGCTCAAGACTGGAGGGCTGCACTGAGAGTGAAGCTCTGTGCTATAAGTTGGTTTGTTTACACATTCGTCAATGTGTCATCTTCCAATTTCCAGTGAAGACAATTGCATAAGACTCCAATGAGCACACAAATACCATTATTGGTGTGGTGGGTGACTAAATGTGTTTTTTGTTCTTTTTGTTAAATGAGTCTCACATTAAACTGTCTTTCAGATGTGGAGATGTTCGGTTTGTGGGGCGATCAACTGTGTGATCATCAGCGCCCATACAAAGTCCCAATTTTTTCACAGTCCAATTTTTTTCATGATCCAATCTAGCCACTATCATGAATGATGAGAATGGTGATGAAATGAGGAGGACAGCACAAACACCCAGTCCCTGTGCAGATAAAATCCCCAACCCAGCCAGGAATCGAACCCTTGGCACCAAGATCCATAGGTAGCAATGATAGCCACTAGACCATGAGCTGCGGACTACTGTCATTCAGTGAGTGGTAAATTGGAATAACGCCATCAGCTTATGGTCTCAACTCATACACATTGTCAGGATCTGAGAAAGAATTGTTGTCTCAGGTAGGTATTTGTGTTTGAAGTACATTCATCCTTCAGACAAATGTACACCTCATATATCAGCAGGATAACACAGATGGAGAAGAAAAGCCTTCTATGAGGAACAACAGTTTCTGCTGCATCCGTGGCCAGCACATCGGCCCGACATTTTCCAAAGTACACATTTGAGGTCCTGTTTGTCATAACCCTACAGCAAACACTATTGATAGTATGGCTGGATGTTATGAATGGCTGGGAGACCATGAATGCCTGGTTCAGCCACCTAATAGGAAAGGTTTCTCCTATCCTTTGCAGTTGTAGACAGTTTCTCTTTGCCTATTATAAGAGCTGTGTATGTAAGTGTATCTTGTAGGTGGCTGTATGTCTGTCTGTGTGTGTGTGTGTGTGTGTGTGTGTGTTTTTAGAGATGACTAGAGAATGGGGGGGGGGGGGGGAGACCCTATACTGGCAGATAGCCTACTCCTCACAGAGATCGTCGAGGGGGCTGCTAAGCTTAATGTCCCTGTTCAACAGATGAATTACCATCAACAGTATTGCATGCCCTCATTAATGAGACACCGCAGAAAGGTAATCAGGGACTTTACGCCACCACCCCTTCTGTCCTGCCCCTGCTGTGAGGGCAGCTGTACTCTGATGGGAACCAGTGTATCCACCATGGCAATGCAGTGGACAACACTGTTGACAATTTGTAGACTTGTGACCAAATCACATGGAGGTAAATTCCTCAGAAACATATCCATGTACTCTGATTCCATGCCAAGACATTTAGTGGTCGTGATTACAGCTATTGTGGACTTCACTGCATACTGAATTTTCAAAGTACAGGATCAGTTTTGTAATCATAATCATTTAGATACTGCCTTGTACCCATCATAGAAAGTTCATTATGCTTACATGTTTTCTTCTTGGTGCTACAATTTTCATAATTTTTATTTTATATACAGAGTGAATCTGAGGAGGCAGTTTTAGAGAGAAAAGAATCAGAACACAATGTGTGTAGTAAAACTGGGTATTGTTACCATCAATGTAATACATCATCCCTGATTTCAAAAGTGGGACAGATTAGAAGAATACTGACTGCAGTGGCACACTGCACAAACAAATCAATGTTTCTATATCTACAGAAAACTGAACAATGTACAGAAAATGATGAAAAGAATTGAAAATTTAGGTACTAATTTTCACACAAAATTGATATTTATGGAGGTACTGCAATTTCTGTACAGGGTGTTGCAAAAAGGTACGACCAAACTTTCAGGAAACATTCCTCACACACAAATAAAGACAAGACGTTATGTGCCCATGTGTCCAGAAACACTTAATTTCGATGTTAAAGTGCATTTTGGTTTCGTCAGTATGTACTGTACTTCCTCGATTCACTGCCAGTTGGCCCAATTGAAGGAAGGTAATGTTGACTTCGTTGCTTGTGTCCTGCACATTTCAGTCAAAGTGTTCGTACGCTTCTCAACAACAGATTCAGTGACCGATGGATTGGTAGAGGCAGACCAATTCCATGGCCTCCACGCTCTCCTGAACTCAGCCCTCTTGACTTTCATTTATGGGGGCATTTGAAAGCTCTTGTCTACACAACCTCGGTGCCAAATGTAGAGACCCTTCGTGCTTGTATTGTGGACGGCTGTGATACAATACGCCATTCTCCAGGGCTGCATCAGCTCATCAGGGATTCCATGCGATGGAGGGTGGATGCATGTATCCTCGCCAAAGGAGGACATTTTGAACATTTCCTGTAACAAAGTGTTTGAAGTCACGCTGGTATGTTCTGTTGCTGTGTGTTTCCATTCCATGATTACTGCGATTTGAAGAGAAGTAATAAAATGGGCTCTAACATGTAAAGTAAGCGTTTCCGGACACATACCCACATAACATATTTTCTTTCTTTGTGTGTGAGGAATGTTTCCTGAAAGTTTGGTGGTAACTTTTTGTAACACTCTGTATAGATCACAAGCAACAAGTAGAAAGAACATTAAAGTAACTAACTCGTACATAAAAATGATAACACATAAGGTTTCATGGAGTTCCTTTGTCTACAGGAAGCACATTGGTCACAACATTCACAGCTGAAGACGTTTGTATCTCCGGAAACTGTATTTTTTCTGAGTCATACTGGCAGCAGAACTTGTAATGTTGTTGAATGAATGTGGCACATTTTATTACATACTGTCAACACAAATCAATAAGTTTCCCACCTGGCTGAATGTTCTAGCATCCTGAAGGGGCTGCTTATTCTAGCAACAGGCATTATCTGAAAGTTGTAGCTATAAAAAAAGCTTTGACATTAATAGATGACTAAACTTCTGCCTACACAAAAAAGAAAAAAAGAGTGGGGAACTTTCATTTGTAAATTACCTGTGCTCTCTGCAGAGAATGTTTCTACAGGGCTATACGGAGGGGGCGGGTAGATAGGCAATTGCCAAGGGCACAGGCATAGAGTAGGCCATGAACAAACCAGGAGAGGTACACTAGTAAAAGACCAGGAGAGGCATATGAGTTATTCCACCCCCTTGTGCTCCTATCTTCTGCCTATGAGGAGAGATATTGTTGCACCACAGCTAGTGAAAAAAAAAAAAAAAAACAGCTGCTTTCTAGTGTCGGGTCAAAGAGCTACTGAAGAGCACTGACATGGCTTTCTATTCGGATATTTTGATGGTTTTTCAAAGTATATGTTAACAGATGTTTGGATATACATCAAAATAGCTGTGAGGATATTTATAAAAATGCCAGTGACTGCAGCATCTTGTGAACACAATTTCAGAAAATTAAAGACGATAAAAATACTACTTAAAGTTGAGATAACAGTGAAAGCAGACAGTAGAATTTAGCTATCTTCTCAACAGAATAAAGCACAGCTACTAAATTTGACTTTAATGGCACAATCAATGTGTTTGCTTTGTTCAAAGCAAAGAAATGCGAAGTAAAATTATACGCACATCAAAAAAAGTTTTGCATCACCCTAGTTCCCAGAACTCCTGAAGATATATGTTGACTGTGGATATTGTATCACAGACACAGCCCCTTTGACTGTTCAGAGATATCACTAAATCTTTCCAAATATGTAAATCAGTTCCAGTCATTCCACCAGGAAGGAGGTACATGGCTCGTGTTGTCTGCAGTTCAACCAATCCTAGATGCCCATGCAGCACAGTTTGATCACATCCACAGTGTTACTTTGTGCCAGGAAGGGCTATCAACAAGGGAAGTGTCAGGCGTCTCGGAGTGAAGCAAAGCGATGTTGTTCAGACAGTGAGGAGATACAGAGACATAGGAACTGTCAATGACATGCCTCACTATGGCCACCCGAGGGCTACTACTGCAGTGGATGGCCGCTACCTACAAATTATGGCTCGGAGGAACTGTAACAGCTACGCCATCATATTGAATAATGCTTTTCCTGCAGCCACGGGACGTCATATTATGACTCAAACTGTGTTCAATGGGCTACATGATGCAAAATTCACCCCCGACGGCCAAGGTTAAGTCCATCATTGCAACCATGACACCATGCAGCACGGTATAAACGGGCCCAACAGCATGCTGAATGGACCGCTCAGGATTGGCTTCACGTTCTCTTCAGTGATGAGAGTCACATATGCCTTCAACCAGACAATCGTCAGAGATGTGTTTGGAGGCAACCCGTTCAGGCTGAATGCCTTAGACACACTGTCCAGCGAGTGCATCAAGGTGGAGGTGGCCTGCTGTTTTCAGGTGGCATTATGTGGGGCCGACATATGCCGCTGGTGGTCATGGAAGATGCTGTAATGGCTGTACGATACGTGAATGCCATCCTCCGACTGATAGTGCAACCATATCGGCAGCACTTATGGCGAGGCATTCATCTTCATGGATGACAATTCTCGCCGCCATTGTGCACATCTTGTGAATGAATCCCTTCAGGATAATGACATCGCTCGACTAGAGTGGCCAGCATGGTCTCCAGACATGAACCATATCGAACATGTCTGGTATAGATTGAAAAGGACTGATTATGGAGTATGTGACCCACCAACCACTTTGAGGAATCTACACTGAATCGCCATTGAGGAATAGGGCAATCTGGACCGACAGTGCCTTGATGAATTTGTGGATAGTATGCCACAATGAATACAGGCATGCATCAATGCAAGACGACGTGCTACCGGACATTACAGGTACCAGTGTGTACAGCAGTCCGGACCAACACCTCTGAAGTGTTTTTTTTTCATGAGCAATAAAAAGGGTGGAAATGATGTTCATGTTGATCAATGTCAACAACGAATGAGTTGTCGGCTTGGTTTCGAGACCAGAAATCCTAATGCCCATCTCTTGTCAGAGTAAAATCTTTTAAGAAGGTAGTGGTAAACACGTTTCTAAATGTTATCAATGACAGGTCGATGATGATAAAATGGAGACTACCAGAATTTACAACATGGGTGACATTCTGCTGCTTTGCAGAAACGGCAAGAAGAGTATGCTGTGGCTGCACAGATGCAGATTAGTGGTTATCAAGCCTGCTTCACATGCAGACCATTCCTGGTGGACTCCCAGCTGCGTACACACTGTTGTTCCCTATTTAATATGCCTCTTCTGCGAGCCACCTCATGTGCGCACCTGCTGCAGTTTCTGTTGTTTGTTGTGAACAAAAGTAAAATACCTGTGTTGTGAATGTCTACAGAGGTAAGTGATTTTTATACTGAAGTGGCAAACTTTTTACAAGTTCCACATTAGATGCAGCGGTTGATGTACTGTACAGTAGCAGTTTCTGTGAACCACCTCATGTGTGCATCTGCTGCAATTTCTGTTGCTTATTATGGAAAAATGCAAAATACCAATGATTTTGAAACACAGACTACCAAAATTGCGAACTTCCTACAAACTCCATATTAGGTTTACTGGTTGATTTTCAGTTACTGTGGTGTAGCGGTTATATCATCTGCCTAGCAGTTGAAGAAGCTCCTGGTTCGATTTTGGGCAGAAAAACTTATTCATCACACTTAACAAGGCACTTCTGCCCGAATTCATACAGCGTTAGCAATGTTTCAGCGCTGGGAGCGATGTCTCAATAACTTACCTTTATATCTAGTTCTGTCAGTGAAAACTGTGCTACAGTACTGTTCTGCTTTTGGCCAGATATCACCTAGTTTTACCCTGGATATGGAAAAGACTCAATTACATCTGATCGCTGTCTCCAGAAATAGTTCTATTGACGTTTAATGGATTCGTAAAATTCAGTCAATATTAAATAATGTCTTTGTAAGCTAATTAGTATTGCGTTCTTTGTTTATGGTGTGACAGATACTGAATTTATCACTTTCTTCATCAATGAAAATCTACGACAGTTCTCAACTATTAACAGTTGTACTGTAGACTATGAATTTTCAAATTTTGGGTAAGTGTTCTAGCACGATTATAACCATGCGCAGATATATAGCATCCAGTTCCTGCTTTCTTCCAATGAAATGAACACAGTTCAAAATAAAGTACGCCCATCTCTTAAAAGCGTTGTCCTCTACCTACTGTTGACGACGCTCAATTATTCAATGCATTGCGTATCCAAAATTAAAGTAACAAATCGTATCAAACTAAGTAGAATGACATCTAAAAAAAATACACGAAAATATCAAAATCATTAAAATAGCTTCAAGAACACAACTTAGCAAAAAACTGTTCAGCCCACAACACCTTCGTACCTAAAAAATGAAACCGACGATGCCCCCTGGCGTGTTCAGTATCCACAAGCTAAGTTGACACTCGGTGCTGTGGTTGCTGGGGCCGACCATAAAGCCATCTCCTGTTCACAGGCGCATCCATCAGACACCGCACCGAGCATCAATTTTGTTTGTGCATATAATCCTTTTATGTGTTATTTGCCAGCATTGTCTCATTGCATTTGATACTCTGTGAACTGTTTGTCACCTCGGAGCGCAGTACGTCGTCTTCCCAAAACCACCAGTTTTGAAACTTCAGGGCACATACCATGGAAGGGCTTATACTCTACAGCTGAGGTATTTTGTTGCTAACCAGACAGGTAATTTGATAGTCTCGTCACTGATGGAAATTGAATAACGCTAGCAGGAGGGCCTTTTTATAGTCGAGGTACTTTCCTTGCAGCCTCTGAATGTGCCATACAACAGTTCAGGCTTGAACAGCCTTTGATAATTTGCATTGTAAAGTTCTTCCATAACAGTTCTACTTGTTGACAAAATATAGGAGAATCACGCAGATGTGTTCAAGAAATATCTGAGAGCATAACAACTACTAGAACAAATAACGTGAAACGGTGAAATGCAGCTATAAAACGGTAGAATTTTTATATATCGGTGCCGAACTTTCAAGCACTATAGCACAATAAACTGAGAAAAATAACGTTTCTTGGACAGGTCTTTAATGCGCCGTGGCACTGCAACTGCGTATTTGCGCAGTAAGCAAGTATAAATACGAAATCGATCAAATTCGCACGACTGCTTCGGAAACTGAATTCGAGATTGCGATATGCTTTTATTACACGATCTGGGCACAGGACACGAGGTCTCCTCAGTCAATTAGAAGGCAGAATAAGCGCACATCAGCCAATCACACCATGCGCGAAGTACAAACGACGAAACAATGTGAAGAATAAAATACGAATAGATATTCGAATGTAATGTACAGTACCAAGCAAATTAATGCTGTAACCTACCTGTAATGTTTAGGAAACAGATGGCGCCGGTTTTTCCGAAAGCCACGTAATTGTAGTCACTAGTCGTGCTTCGCGCTTTGAAAGAATGATTGAATCCCAGTTCTGCCGGGCGGTTAACGTTTACCCGCTTCAACAAAGAAGTGAAGTAATATTTCTTCCTGCCGATGTGCGCGACGGAAGTATATACTCAGCTAGGTAACATGCGAAATGTTTGGTCTTTCTCCCATATCTTGGGATGGCGCCTCTGAGATCCTGCAAAATTCTGTCCATGTTCTGCTCGTGAACAGAATGATCTGTCATATCTACATTCAGACTATGGTTCACTCTAAGATACTGAAAATCTGCAGTACCTGGAGTTTTGTATGAACTGAAGCAGTCATAAGCGATCGTCGTTCCAGGGTGGATATTTTCTTTTATAATTCTGAAAAACACTTTCTTGGTCAGAAATTCAACCGGCTCAAGGAAGCGTTTTGCCAGCCATCGTTGAATTCCAACGGTCTTACAATTTCCTATGATTTCACGGTCTTAGCTGTGTTCCCAAATTTCGCTTCGCCAACTCACAACCAAACTGCTGGATTCCAATCTAATCTAGGCCTTTGTCTACACTACAGATCAATCTGTCACCACACCTAGACTTTTTGCTTTCACATTCGTTGGCTTCATAACTGTTGCATTCCTACCTAACCTACTCCTCTGACTACACTAATATCAGTCTGTCAACCTGTCACCACAACCAGATATTTTCCGCCAATTGAAGCTGTGCTCTTTATGTGCCATCCTAATACCACCTTATGAGTCGCACAGTGCTCAGAGCCATTTGAACCAACCACCTTATGAAACCGCGATATATACGGAAAATGCATCCGAAAACAGCTTAACCATACTCCTGGAAATCGCGAACAATTCGTAGAACAACAGGGAAGTATTTATAACAACAAAGAATATAAAAGTCACTGCTTCACTACCAGCAGTTTAACCCTGGATCATTAAACCCTCCAAGAATTTAGGGTAGGAGTTGGTACAAATTCGTGGTTCCCACCAACATTTTGAGATGTCTCTATAGGGTGTAAAACAGGATTTTATACTTATTTTGTATGTGATATACCACTGGAGACCTTGTAAATGTAATTAACTAGTGCACAAACTATAAATTACGACTTCCTTTGAATAAAATACAGAATAGTAAAATTTAAGGTGGTTTAATGGCAATGTCAGAATGTCCCCTCTTCCTTTTATGTTCTAGGATTAAGTTCTGTTGCTATGTCCAAGCAGTGCCACACCCTCGGAAATCGCTGTATGGAAACCATAACATATTCGGAATAAAAGAGCCATATGTTTGTCGGAAACAAGGGTAGAAATGTCATTGTTTCATTCGTATCAGTTTCATATATCATTTTACACCCTAGCCCAACCACATCTACGACGAAAACAACGCAGAGCCAAACTTATACATGAAGCCATAAAATCCTAATCCGTGTGTGCGCGCGACGAAATAGTCACGTTGCCGTGGGCTGAATAGATCACGTCTAGTGATGGGGAGCTCGTGAATCAGTCGTTCAGATGAACGCTTCACTCCAGTGAAGTGTGAACTAACCACTCAATTTCAATGAACTGGTACTTCAAACTCTTCACAGATAGCACACTCCTCACTTTTTTCTAGTTCACTTGCTCGCTTCCCCTCTTCCTCTCCCAATACATCGGCGGCCAACATGAAAATAAATGGTTTGTTAATAACACTGAAAGAGGGATTTTACTTGAAATCGTACCAATGACTACAGGTGACAGTTTACGTTTTGAAGGAGGGTTATTATTTTCAACAAAAATAAAATCTACAGGAAAACTTCTGAAGAATTACTTAACGTAGGTATATAGACTTTGTGACGGTGGTAAACATACTCATTCTATTTTGGGTTAAATTTTAAAAGGAACACAAAATTGGTCTGCATTTCGTTGGTAGCCCTAGTTTTCAGTCCATGAACACAACAATTAATGTTTCATTTGGTAGATTGTGTCTTTTTTGAGCGCTTCATGAGAAAATGTCGAGCAAGGTTAAATGTAATACCCTCTTTATATGTGACAGGCTTCTCTGTTTATCTTCCTTTGTCCTCTTCGACCATGCTCTATTTAACTAAGACGCTGTAAGTGCGTAAAACGTTGCGTGCACGTTACTGCATAGTTCGGCCATCTGTTGGTAAAATTGTGAAGTATTACGAAGCTTTATTATACGAGCGAGGCGAAGCGAGCGTAGCCGCGGCTGAGCGGCGAACTGGGCAACTTCGCCAGGCTTCCGTACTTCATGAATGAACTACTTCATTTGAACGCTTCACGGCAAAGAGTGAAATGAATGAAGTAGTTCACGGGAATGAACGAGTTCGACCCATCTCTAATCACGTCTGCTAAGCTCTCTGTATATTACGTATCCTGTGTTCAGAATGCGTAACAAAAAGACATCGTACAGCGCAATCCCGATTTCACAGTTCGCGAAAGGTGTATTGCCGTATTTGGTGGATTTCGTATTTATGCTTGCTTATTACGTAAATATTCAATTTCAGTTCTATAGCACATTAAAGATCTACCCGTACTCGGGAAACGTCACTTTCTTCTCGGTTTGTTGTGCTATGGTGCCTGAAAGTGCGATACCGATATAAAATATCTGACAGATAGCAGAAATGTTTTCAAATGTTTATTTCTCCGTTATAACTTCAATAACATAGCGGTTAAATGTTTGTTAAACAGTGACGTAAGTTACTATAATTCACTTTCGTAGTCCTCATATTCTAACCTCTTCTCTAGCAACGCACAGTTCGATCTTACAATATGTAACTACAGTTCACCGACTGTTACGGGACAGAAGTGTTATAGCTATTCCGTACCGGTATTCCTCGACAATATTGACGAAAATCCATATACCGCTGTAAGCCTATGAGCTTTCTGATTGAAGTCAGTTTTTACTGATAACATTTTTCAGCTGTAACTCTTTTGGTTATTACGTTTCTGGCCCTGAAAACGTGTTTTTTTACTTATTGGAAATAAAAAGTATTATATTTGGCATAGTGTTAGTTCGAAGAAGGTTATTTAAAGCGATTTGCTTTATTTAATATAGTTCTTTCACTGATTGTCAGGTAATTTCGAAGAATGTTCGCCTATCGAAGCCGCGGCCCCAAACGATAGATATCTAACGTGCGATTCTACATCGACCACGTGACTGCGGTGACGGGAGTTGTGAGCAGTGTTTAAACTGTAGTGGTCCTCAAACTGCGACCCGCTGCCCGAATCAAATATTCGTGTGGCTCGCGATTCTCAGCCGTATTTCATAACAATATGCATCTCACAACTAACAACCGAATCCAAAACGTCAACTAACGTTAAGAGCTGTAGTTTTCCTGCTTAGAAACAAACGTTACTTACACTGCCAGTTACGATTTTAAGATGTGCTTAATTTTAATCGATATTGATGAATTCTTTCATGAGCAAAGTAAAGTTGGCCGCTTAACTCAGGGGTATAGGGGTCAAGTAGCGCGGCCACTGCTGTGTTACAGCGGGAAACGTTTATTGTTTTGTCTTCCAGTACCGACAACTCACGTGTGCGAGCGACTCGTAGCGATCAGCTGCTACGGTATGAGTTCTGAGACGGAAGTAACATGGATTTGTGAATGTGTGTTACAGAGACGGTCATCTTCAAATGTGGTACTTAACTTGCAGCGAGGAACATTACATGAAAGATCTTATAATACAGTGCAATGAGTAGAAGAAAAGTGACATGCAAATCATATGCCATAGTGTCTCATATTGAATAATGGTTTGAAACATAAGTACAGTTACTTTTATTAACAAATTAACCATCCGTTCACACAGACAACACAAGACTTAGGCTAAGCGGTGCTACGACTTTGGGGTCGCTGAGGGTGCAACAATCTGAAATAGAGAACAGCTGACACAGTGGTCTGAATGGTACCAATTTGTAACGATCACTACATGAGGGACAGCTGCAGACTCATCGCGACCTTACCACAACTAGTCTACTGGACGCTTGCAACTTACCGATTTGTACAGCTTACCAATTAATAATAAGATTGGTACATATGCGTCCCGAGATGTCGTCCCTTAATGTTAATACTGGCTCTCGAGCAAAAAGCTTTGACGATCACTGGTTTAGAGTGATCACTAGAGCCACAACAAAAGAAGAACGTTAACTAAATTACTTGTAATTACAAAAGAAGTAACTTACCTCACTCGTTATCGACGCTGTCGTCAAAAACAAGCCGATTTGATGTGTATGCCACAGGGAGCATTCCGGTTTTGCCGTAGCCGGGGTAGACTGCCTACGTCATGTAAAAATATGGGTAGTGTCACATACGTCAATTTTTCCTTGCAACCGCAAGTTATGGAAACACAAATATTGAAACAAGTAGAGTTGGGTCTCTTTCTCTTGGACGCCCTTCTCAATTAATGGAAGATTTCACAGATTTCCATAGCTGCTCGATGTTCTGCGTGTGCACACACTGGAATCATCGGAAGACACGAACTCTACACAATGGTTCACGTAATCGTGGTAAAATCCTTCTGCTTTAAATGTCTTGTAGGATTAAAAGACGTCTGTAATCACTTTGCTACCGGGCAATATAAAGTGCTTTATCAAACGCAGTAAATTCACCTTGTCCCCGGAGAATTCAAACAATTCTCCTCATTACATAAGCCTGGAATTGCATTTTTCCGAGTCCGCATACATGTCTAAGACACCAGATATTCCAACTCATTAAAATCGTATAGGTTTGTAGCAAAGCACAAATGATTTATCGTAACTCCGCCACCACAGTCAGGTCGTCAATTTACAACCACAATTTCGTTATCTATCGGTTGGGGCCCGCAGCTTCGATAGGCAAACATTCTTGGAAATTACCGAACGCCAACTAATATTTTCATGAAATACATTTTAATTCAAAATTTATAATCGACCTTACCTGTGAATATTACAGACTTTATTAGAAGCCACCATTTTGTTTTTCTGTGGAGCGAAACATTTACATATGAACTCTGTGATTCTTCCACGTAAGCAATACACCATATTTGCTGCCTTTTCTGCATTAATGCTGCATAACTTCTCAGTTCAAAATTATCGGTTCTTTGTAAGCGAAACCACATAACATTTTTCAGAGTTAACGTCATTTAAAAAACCTATCCTCCTCGTCTGACGTCACAGAGTTTATATAATAATCGTATCACAAATATATTATATGATTTTCAACACACCTATTTACAGTTATTCCAAGGCCACTTCATGGTAGAACTTGCTAAAATTATTTACAACGCAGTCAAAATTTGCATCCAAATATTTCAAATAACAACATCTACATAAATTAAAAATAATTTGTATATCTACTCGCAAACGCCAGTTTACGCAGGTTTCGTAATACAATTATAGTGATATATGCTGTCCGTGAAATACAAGTAGACAAAAACTTAAAACATTTTTATGTAAAATTATCTACCGTTTTCGCAGATTGCCACGTTGTGCGTTCTTTTGGCAGAACCGTTCGCAAAAAAAAAAAAAAAAAAAAAAAAAAAGTGGGCAAAGATGTGAAAACGAAAAGTAGTACACATTGTTACTGCAATCCCAATGCGCCGTCGGCTATGGCAAAAAATTACGACAGCTGTCTTGTGCCCTCTAGTCAGGTCTAGTGTCTTATCGAGCAGTTAAGCAACTGCAAGCGCACGCGATCTATCCTTTCGCGCACGTATGTCTGTACAAGTTGAAATTTTTTTCTTGAATATGTCGAAAGTTTTGACGATGACGATACTATTGCTTTATTTTTATGAAGAAAAGGAGAGGAAATGTGATAGGTTATACAAAAACTGGATAATACAAAGAAAAGATTGTTTTCAGCATTACTCAGTGAACTGTTGAAATATCCACATGATTAGCATTATTATCTCTGGATGAATGAAGAACTGTATATGAATCTTCTCTCTGTCGTAAGTCATTTGGTTAAAAATCGTGATGTAGTTATGGGAGAAGTCATTACGTACATACATACATAAATACTTCTTCCATAGATCATAAATACGACATTTCGTAATGATATGGGACGTGTCACGTTAACATAAGGGTTCTTTATACAAAATTATAATTAATTTTTTTACAGTTACTACTTCATATCTGAAAATTCATCTAATGAGTAGAAGGAGTTGTCATTTAGAAACTGTTTTATTTGCTTTTAAACGTCGTTTGGGTGTCAGACTTTTAATGCTATTTGGCATATGACCAAATATTTTTGTGGCAGCATAAATCACCCCTTTCTGTGCCACAGTGAGATTTAATCCAGAATAGTGAAGATCATCCCTTCTTCTAGTGTTTAACTATGCACTTCACTGTTAATTTTGAATTGGGATTGGTTATTAATAACAAGTTTCATAAGTGAACATATTTTTTGCGAAAGTACTGTGAATATTCCGAGTTCCTTACATAAATGTCTGCAAAGCGATCTTGAGGGGGTTGCAGATATTATTCTGATTACATGCTTTCGTGCAATGAATATTTTCTCTTTTAATGACGAATTGCCCCAAAATATGATGCCATATGAAAGTAGTTAAAAAATGGTTCAAATGACTCTGAGCAGTATGGGACTTAACTGCTGCGGTCATCAGTCCCCTAGAACTTAGAACTACTTAAACCTAACTAACCTAAGGACATCATACACATCCATGCCCGAGGCAGGTTTCGAACCTGCGACCGTAGCGGTCGCGTGGTTCCAGACTGTAGCGCCTAGAACCGCTCCGCCACTCCGGCCTGCCTATGAAAGTAATGAACGAAAATAGACATAGTAGGCTAATTTACTGATATGTTTATCGCCAAAATTAGTAATAACCCTAATAGCATAAGTAGCTGAACTCAAACGTTTCAACAGATCGGTGATGTGTTCCTTCCAATTCAATCTTTCATTAGTGCACACGCCGAGAAATTTTGAATATTCTGCCTTATCAATAGATTTCTGTTCATAGTCTATATTTATCAATGGTGTTATGCTATTTACTGTACAGAATTGTATAAACTGTGTTTCCTCAAAATTTAGTGAGAGTCCATTTGCGCAGAACCACTGAAAGACATTATTTACAATTTCCTCAACTGATTCTACATCTGCATCTACATCTATGTGATTACTCTGCTATTCGCAATAAATTGCCTAGCAGAGAGTTCAATGAACCACCTTCATGCTATCTCTCTACCGTTCCACTCTCGAACAGCACCGGGAAAAACGAGCACTTAAATTTTTCCGTGCGAGCCCTGATTTCTCTTACTTTATCGTGACGATCATTTATCCCTATGTAGGTGGGTGCCAACAGAATGTTTTCGCAATCGGAGGAGAAAACTGGTGATTGAAATTTCATGAGAAGATCCCGTCGCAACGAAAAATGCCTTTCTTTTAGTGATTGCCACTCCAATTCATGTGTCATGTCTGTGACACTATCTCCCCTATTTCGCGATAATACAAAACGAGCTGCCCTTCTTTGTAATTTTTCGATGTCATTCGTAAGTCCCACCTGATATGAATCCCGCACCACATAGAAGTACAACAGAATAGGGCGGACAAGCGTAGTGTAAGCAGTCTCTTTGGTAGACCTGTTGCACCTTCTAAGTGTTCTGCCAATGATTCGCAGTCTTTGGTTTGCTCTACCCACCATATTAGCTATGCGATCGTTCCAATTTAGGTTATTCGTAATTGTAATCCATAAGTATTTAGTTGAATTTACAGCCCTCAGATTTGTGTGACTTATCGCGTAATGGAAATTTAGCTGATTTCTTTTAGTACTCATGTGAATAACTTCGCACTTTTCTTTATTCAGGGTCAATTGCCACTTTTCGTACCATACAGATATCTTATCTAAATCATTTTGCAAGTCGTTTTGATCATCTGACGACTTTACCAGACGGTAAATGACAGCATCATCTGCAAACAATCTAAGACGGCTACTCAGATTGTCTCCTATGTCGTTAATATACCGGTGACCAAAAAGTCTGTGTAAATTTGAAAACTTAATAAACCACGGAATAATGTAGATAGAGAGGTAGAAATTGACACACGTGCTTGGAATGACATGGGGTTTTATTAGAACAAAAAAAGTATTGATAGACGCGTGAAAGATCTTTTGCTCGCTTCGTTTGGTGATGACCGTGTGCTCAGCCGCCACTTTCGTCATGCTTGGCCTCCCAGGTCCCCAGACCTCAGCCCGTGCGAATATTGGCTTTGGGGTTACCTGAAGTTACAAGTGTATAGTGATCGACCGACATCTTTAGGGATTCTGAAAGACAACATCCGACGCCAACGCCTCGTCATAACTCCGGACATGCTTTACAGTGCTGTTCACAACATTATTCCTCGACTACAGCTATTGTTAAGGAATGATGGTGGACATATTGAGCATTTCCTGTAAAGAACATCACCTTTGCTTTGTCTTACTTTGTTATGCTAATTATTGCTATTCTGATCAGATGAAGTGCCATCTGTGGGACATTTTTTGAACTTTTGTATTTCTTCGGTTCTAATAAAACCCCATGTTATTCCAAGCATGTGTGTCAATTTGTACCTTACTGTCTACAGTATTCCGTGATTTATTCAGTTTTCAAATTTATACTGTCTTTTTGATCACCCGGTAGATTAGGAACAATAGAGAGCCCGTAACACTTCCTCGGGGAACGCCGGATATTAGTTCTGTTTTACTCGATGACTTTCCGTCTATTACTACGAACTGTGACCTTTCTGATTGGAAATCACGAATCCAGACGCACAACTGAGGCGATACTCCGTAGGCACGCAGTTTGATTAGAAGTTTGATTCTTGTTTGTTGGGTGTAATTACTATGTTTGTATCATCAGCAAAAAGAACTAGCTTCGGATATTCATGAATATAGTGTGGCGAGTCATTAATATACATTCAGAACTATAAGAGACGCAAGACTGAACGCTCTGGGACACCATTCTTGATACCTCCCCATTAGAGGACTCTGCTGATTTTTGCAGACTACCTGTACTGTTAATTCCAACCTTCTGCATTCTTGCAGTTTAATGTGAATTAAACCATTTGTGCACTGTCCCATTCATACCACAATATTTGAGCTTATCTAGAAGAATTTCATAATCAAAAGCCTTTGAGAGATCACAAAATATCCTAGTGGGTGATCTTCAGTTATTGCGTTTAATATTTGGCGAGGGAAAGCATCTGTAGCATTTTCTGTTGAAAAGCCTTTCTGAGATTCAAACTGACATTTTATTAGTCCTTCATTTTTACAAATATGTGATGTTATTCTTTCAAGAATTTTGGATAAAGCTGTCAGAAGTGATAATCGGCTGCACTTGTTAGCATCACACCTATCCCCTTTTTTATGCAATCGTTTAACAATAGCGTATTTCAGACCATCTGGAAAAAAAATGCCCTGTTTCAGTGGGCTACTACATATGTGGCTGAGAATCCTACTTATTTGTTGGGAACATGCTTTTAGTACTCTGTTGGGAATGCCATAAATTCCATGCGAGTTATAACTTTGGAGAGAATTTATTATTTTCCTAAATCAGTGGCAGAGGTGGATTGAATATCAGTTTTATCAAATTGCATAGGTATTGCCTCTTCCATATGCTGCCTTGCATTTTCCAGTGAATAGCTGGATCCTATTTTCTCCACAACACTTAAAAATGATTATTAAACATGTTTTCTACTTCGCACTTCTTGTTAACAAACTTTCCTTTGAGTTTGATGGAAATAAAATGTTCCTGTGCTCCCAGTTGCCCTGTTTCCCTTTTAACAATAGTCCAAATTGTTTTAATTTTATTATCAGATGTGCTAATCTCAGACAGAATGCACGTACTTACGGATTTTTTAATAACTTTTCTTAATACAGTGCAGTAGTTTTTATAATGTTTCACTGTTTCGGAATCATTACTCTTTCTAGCTATAAGATACGTTTCCCTTTTCTGTTCACAACATATTTTTGTTCCTTTAGTAAGCTATGGCTTTTCGCAAGGTTTCTTACAATTGTATTTCACTCTTTTCTTAGGGAAGCTGTTTTCAAATATATTCACAAAGGTATCATGAAATAAGTTAAATTTTAAAGTAGTATCAGGTTCCCCCTAACCTCATTCTAGACTAACCGTCGTAAGCTTTCCCTAAAATTTTCAATGGTCAAATTGTAAATTTAACGCAGTATTTTGGAGGACTGTTTTGCATTACTGTATGTCATGTACTGTAACTAGCTGTGCATCATGATCAGACAGACCATTCCTAACAGCAGAAGTTTTTATTTGATCAAATTTTATCTTGGACTACATAAACATTATGTATCAGTGTGCTGCTTTCCTGTACCACACGAACAGGAAAATCAATAACTGACGTCAAATTGAAAGAACCAAGTAATACATCGAGGTCAACCTTTCTATCAGACTCTTTCAGAAAATCTGCATTGAAATCCCCACAAATAATAATTTGCTTCACTCTGTTTGACAGATAGCACAACAAAGAATACAAGTTTTTGGAAAAGAGCTGAAAATTACCCCAGTGGGGAGCTATACTCGGCTTCAATTATAAAACTGCCATTATTTAGTTTAAGCTCGCAGGCACTTGCTTCTTTATGTTGTTCTACACAAAATTTTTTAGTTTCCAAATTTTTCACACTATGTCAGATTTTAACATATGTGGCAACTCCTCCTCTCTCCATAGTGTCGCTACTTACATGTGCGGAAAGCTTATATCCACCTAGGTTTATCATTTCCATACCTGTGACCATATGATGTTCAGAGAGGCATAATACAACTATTCCACCCTCAGTTTCTAAATCTTCTAAACATAAAAAGAAGCTCATCTACTTTGTTTCTCAATCCCCTGATATTCTGATGCAACATACTATCATTATTTTTCTCTCTGCTTTTATGAGAATCTTGTGACATACTAACATTATTTTTCACTGTACTGTTATGATAATCTTGTGATATTTTAAAATCTCTTGTACCTGACTGTCTGAGCTTGTCATTAAGCTTAATTTCAATCAATGCTGGATGATTAGACACTGATCTTAGCCTAAAACAGTACTCCCATGAGTTTCAGTGCCCCCGCCCCCTTAAAGATCTTGCTATCATCACAGCCAGTTTATCCTTCCCTTTTCTATTGAGATGCAGGCCATGTCTTAAGAAGTCCCACCTACCAATACTATCAACAGGAACCAAACCTGTGCCTGACAAAGCAGCGGCCTGAAGCAGCTGATCTAGCTCCATATTGACCCTCCTGACAGAGCTGAGCTGTTCAGTTGGGGCCGATCATACGACACGAAAACATGAACCAAGCCAACATTTGTATGGTTCGTTGCAGATGTTATTTTTACCAGGTCACACTCACTACTATAACCCTGATCTCTATTAATACTGTTTCCCACTCCATTCACTACCACAGCATGAACCTGCTTTGTAAACCGTTTGCACAATGGTCCTACATCTTCTATTACTAGACTAAGACATGCACTGGGAATGAAAATACTTGTGACCTGGTACCTGTCATCTAAGTTTTCGTTCAAGATATGGCCCACTCCTCTTCCATGGCTACTATCTAACAACAGAACTTTCCTCTTATTTTCTACTTTATTTGAGATAGTTTTTTTTTCTAGTGAATGTCTATTGAGTACTGACTTCACTTACATCTACTTGAATCTCTTCCTTAGATGACTGAGGTAGCAAGGCAAATCTGTTGTTGGTGCCGATGGTGAAGCTGTCAGATACTGTTCTCTTTCTGTGGCCCCTGTCCCTTGCTACCACTTCCCACCTGTCTTCACCCTTCTCCCCTTTAACCTCATCTATTCCTCCCTAGCACTATGCAGATCAGCCTTAAGGGCTCTAACTTCCATTTCTGTTCCGCTGTTTTCCTATCCCTTGAACATACTCTACAATACCACGAAAGAGACCCATTAACTTCCCCGATTCTCATGCCACTACATTCATCCCAATGTAAACATCTACCACAACAACTGCACAGAACCCCAGCTCAAACACTTCTCGCTCATGGTTGTTACAACATTTTTACAAAATTTATCTAGGCAGTAACAGCAATATTCTATTAACTAAAAATCACAAGAGTCACTAAAGTTATGTGGAACACTAATATACGAATATGCTATTAATATAGTAACCCAATGCACTTGAACTAACGATAGAAATCAAAACCTGTATACCCGAAAATTTAGGCCTAAGGTCGTGTCTGCGCGATACGTACTGCACGCGTTTTGAAAGGAAATAAAAGATAGAACTTAAAACCTTTAATTCACCGGGTAGATATGGCAGTACTGAATGCATGTGTAATGAAAACAACCTAAATTCTTCACTGAATACTTAAAGAAATGTCTTACATTTGTATGTAAACATACGTCTAAGCTACGCGGAAATCGGCCCTTAGGTTACGTTGTTGTTTTTTCGAGAAATACTTCGAAACAAGTGAAACCTTCAATAGATAACATGAAACAGATTCTATTTATCTTACGTATGGTGTAACATTAACTTAATTGACCGTTTTAGCAATTTAATTACTTATTTTCACCAGCTCAATATGCAAGAGTGTGTGATCTGCACCAGGGCTGCTACATCATTTTCATGATGGACAGTAACACGGCAAATTTTCGCTACCGGTATGAGTTTCCTACACAATAATCCCGGATTTGTCACCACCTGTCTAATTTTTTCCTCTCTTGTAATTAAATCCCTGGGGGTGAATCTTTTTGATAATGACATCTCTGTCTGCAACAGGACAAATCGTTATATAATTACAGTGAGCGAAATAAATCGCAGCACCAAAAAATAATTAATGTAGAGTAATAAAATTTCGGGAAAACATTTGTCTAGACAACATATCTAAGTCATTAACTTTGGAAGATCATAAAACATGGCTCCTAGCGCTATGGGACCTAACATCTGTGGTCATCAGTCCCCTAGAACTTTGAACTACTTAAACCTAACTAACCTAAGGACATCACACACATCCATGGCCGAGGCAGGATTCGAACCTGCGACAGTAGCGGTCACGCGGTTCCAGACTGAAGCGCCTAGAACAGCACAGCCACACCGGCCGGCACAAGATCACAGGTTAACGTAAGTGCGACGTAAGTCATTGCAAATGTCAAATGCTGGTTCATTAACAACCGGTGTAACTGCCAGAATGCTGACTGTAGACATGCAAATTTGCATGCATTTTTTTTTTTTGCAGGTGCTGGATGTCAGTTCATGGGATGGAGTCCCATGCCTGTTGCCCTTGGTCAGTCAATACAGGAAAGGCTAATGCTGTTTGTGGATGACGATGGTGTTGTCGTCCGATAACATCCCATATGTGCTCGATTGGAGACAGATATGTTGATCGAGCAGGCCAAGGTAACATGTCGACATACCACGAGAGTGTTCCTGTGTCACACGAAATCGCACCCCAGACCATAACTGCAGGTGTAGATCTTGTACGCAGACAGACAGGATGGTTCCAGACCCTCAACTGGCCTCCTTCTAACCAACACACGGCCATCACTGGCCCTGAGCAGACACAGGTGTCATCAGAAAACGCAACAGATCTCCACCCTGCCCTCCAATGAGCTCTCGCTTGGAATTCAAGCTACAGCACGTCTGGCTCGGAGTGACCCTTGAAGTACCTGTTTATTATACTTCGCTGTGTCATTGTGGTGGCACCTGCTGCTCAAATTACGATGCGCCAGAGCCGTACGCCGAACTCGATGGTCTTCCCTCTACGTAGTGCTACTGCAAGTGAAAAAGAGAGGGGGAGATACGAGGGTCACTCCAAAAGAAATGCACACTATTTTTGTAAAAATACAGTTTTCGTTCTGCATGTGTGAAAGTTTTACAGTGTGTAGATACATCCTTTCCGCTTGTTTTCAAACTTAGTTCAATCTGTTCCCGTGAGTGGCGCCATCACAGCATGTCTTCAAGATGGCTGATATACTTGACGTTCGTCAGAAGCAACGTGCTGTCATAGAATTCCTGTGCTGTGAAAACGAAACAGTGAGAAACATCCCCAAGAAGTTGAAAAAGGTGTATGGAGATGCGTCCTCGCAGCGGCAGGCCTCGTACTGCAAACACTGTAGACAATGTGCAGAGAGTTAACGAATTTGTGACTGCTGACAGACACATCACAGTGAAGTAATTGTCACCCTACGTTGGGACAAATACTGAAAGTGTTGGCGTTAAAAAAGTTTTGTGCCAGGTAGGTTCCCAGGATGTTGACAGTGGCTCACAAAGAAACAAGAACAGAAGAATGGTGGAGATGAATTTCTTGGAAGCATTGTGACAGGTGATGAAACATGGCTCCAACATTTTTCACCAGAGACGAAGAGGCAATCAATGGAGTGGCATCATGCAAATTCACCCAATGAAAAAAATTCAGAACCACACTTTCTGCTGGAAAAGTTATGGCTACGACGTTTTTCGATTCCAAAAGCACTCTTGCTTGTGGACATCACGCCAAGTGGAACCACCACAAATTCTGATGCATATGTGAGGACACTGAAGAAACTTCAAGCTCGACTGAGTCGTGTTCGACCACATCGGCAAAAGCAGGATGTTTTGCTGTTGCACGACAATGCACGGCCACATGTCAGTCAAAGAACCATGGAAGCGATCACAAAACTCGAATGGACAACACTGAAACACCCGCCTTACAGTTATGACCTGGCTCCATATGACTATCATCTCTTTTGGAAACTGAAAGACTCTCTTCGTGGAACAAGGTTTGAAGATGATGACTCCCTTGTGCACGCTGCCAAACAGTGGCTCCGACAGGTTGGTCCAGAATTTTACAGTGCGGGTATACAGGCACTGGTTCCAAGGTAGTGTAAGGCAGTTGAGAGGGATGGAAATTATGTGGAGAAATGAAAATATTGTTCCTAAAGGATGTATCTACACTCTGTAAAACTTGCAAACGTGTAGAATAAAAGATGGATTTTAAAAAAATAGTGTGCATTTCTTTTGGAGTATTTATTGTGAAAGGGATTTACGTATATGTGATAAATCCCTTCCATCGAAAATTTCCTCCTTTCATAAATTCTCTGTGTTATTACTGATAACATGTCACTGATCGCACTTGTACTAAGATTGCAGTGCACGCGAAACCGTAGTTGCTTCCACCGCCCTGAGTGGAATGCAAAGCACTGAATAATGTTCACCAACCTGTAGTCTTCTATAGTTGTCCCCTTCCCAAAAAACAGTATATAGGTGAGGAAACCGTTATCTTAAGGCTGCACTTAACTCCTAACGATGAACTGGTATTGTATAAATAATTTAATTTTCGATTACTTTCTTTATACGGGATGCCACTTGCTTTTTATTAGCTCAATACGAGATACTGCACAATTACAGTCCACTTTAAGAATCACAAATAATTTCCATTCCTCACGGTTTCATAAAAAATAAACAAAACAATGAACTGGATATTTACGTAATTGCTATCAAACTGTTCCCATTTACACGTCCAAATAACCAATGATTGCTACTAAAGTCTTAAATGACATCGACTGCGGCAAACAACGTGTCTGTCCTCCGAGACTGCCGAATCAGCTCTGATCTTACAGCCGAAACAATTCGCCCGCCATGCAATTTAGGCGCAATCCGAAGATCTCCGAAGTGCTTCGTCTGCCTTTGCGTTTAGCAGTTGTTTATTATAGTGCTGGTAATGAACAATTTTGAAACAATGGAATGATAGCCTGCTGTTGAGAGAAGCTTTTACATGAAATGTAAGTAAATTCACTGTTTAGTTTTTCTAATATCAGTAACAGGAGTTTATCGCTCTGGCGCGCAACTTACGAAAGCAGCAACCAATAGCATTGGAGGACCACAATTTAGGCGATTTTGCTCATGATATCCGTACGAAACAAATCGTCTGTCACTGATACTCACACTAGATTACGTCATCTTCCCACTGCTGTCATCTCAACTGCTCTAATTATAAGAAGAGCTTCTTGTAGCTGAATATGGTGGCTGTAAAGCCAGACATATTACACATACCCCATTCCTTCTGAGATTTCAAAAAACTCGGATGTTCTCACAGATATAATCAGTTTTGGAAATAAACAAATTCTTATTCAAAGTTTATGATTTTTTCAATTATCTTTTATTAAGCGCCATATCATTCCACTATACTTGCGATTCTTTATTATTTTTCAAAACTTGAATATGCTTTATATTTTTACATTCTCAAATTATTTACTAATTTATATAATCATAGACTTTATTAACTTTTGATTAGAGGAATATAATTGTTACCCTCAGTAAATGCCGCGTATAACGTTATATCCCAAAATCATTAATCTTTAATTACACTTTCTTGCTAATTACACTGTTGCTTTAATGGTAAAAATTTTCAACGTAGCATTATTCTGCACCTTTATTTTGTTGGTAGACTTCTGTTAACTTACACTCTACACTATGTGATCAAAAGTATCCGGACACCCCAAGAACATACGTTTTTCATATTCGGTGCACTGTGCTGCCACCTACTGCCAGGTACTCCATATCAGCGACCTCAGTACTCATTAGACATCGTGAAAGAGCAGAATGGGGCGCTCCGCGGAACTCACGGACTTCGAACGTGATGAGGTCACTGGGTGTCACTTGTGTCATACGTCTGTACGCGAGATTTCCACACTCCTAAACATACCTAGATCCATTGTTTCCCATGTGATAGTGAAGTGGAAACATGAGGGGACACGTACAGCACAAAAGTGTAGAGGCCGACCTCGTCTGTTGACTGACAGAGACCGCCGACAGTTGAAGAGGGTCGTATTGTGTAATAGGCAGACATCTATCCATACCATCACACAGGAATTCCAAACTACATCAGGAGTCACTGCAAGTCAGAACACTGTTGTAGAAAGAACGAAAAATGATTGCCAAATTCAGAAGAACGCAACATCCCCAAGACTGGCTAAGTTTCACAGAAGCTCGAAATTAAGTGCGGACGTCAATGCGAGATGCTTTTAATAGTTTCCACAATGAAACATTGTCTCAAAATATAGTAGAAAACCCAAAGAGATTCAGTACATCAGTGGCAAAAAACAGTCAATACCGTCACTGCGAGATAGAGATGCAAATTACTTTAGAATACATTATAGGAGTGACAGTGATTAATGTATTACAGATATTTATTATTAAGAACAGTCTTGATCACGATTTATTTATTAAGGTGACCGGTTTCGACCACTACTGTGGTCATCTTGACCATTGAGTAGGAACCTCTTTCTTCTGGAGAATCACTACTATTATAATACTATGAGCCGTAGTGTCAAAAATAAAAGAACGTGAATTAGCAATATGCAGCCTAAAAGCATATAAGAAAACATTCTAAAACAGATAGTCAGTCAAAAAATAATGTTTGGTGACACAAATTTACAAAATAAATCGTGATCAAGACTGTTTTTAATAGTAAATAAAGAGATGGAAATGTTACCGATGATGGTACCACTAAAGCGGAGTTACTAAATACAGTTTTGGGTAATTTCTTCGCGAAAGAAGACGAAATAAATATTCCAGAATTCGAATCCGGAACATCTGTTAACATTAATTACATAAAAGTAGATACCTCAGGTGTTGCGAAACAACTCAGATCACTTAAGAAAGGCAAGACTTCCGGTCCAGATGGTATACCAATCAGGTTACTTTCAGAGTATGCAGACACAATAGCGCCTTTCTTAGCAATCATAAACCACCTCTCGCTTTACGAAAGGTCTGTTCCAAAAGACTGGAAAGTAGCACAGGTCACACAAATATTCAAGAAAGGAAATAGGAGTAACCCATTGAATTACACACCCATATCACTGACCTGAATTTGCTGTAGGATTTTTGAGCATATACTGTACTCGAACATTATGAATCACCTTGAAGAAAATGACTTATTGATACATAACCAACACGGATTCAGAAAATATCGTTCTTGTGCAACACAGCTAGTTCTTTATTCCCATGAAGTAATGAGTGCTGTCGACAAGGGATCTCAGATCGATTCCATATTCCCATATTTTCAGAAGGCTTTTGATACCGTTCCTCACAGGCGACTATTAATCAAATTGCGTGCATCTGGAGTATCGTCTCTTTGTGTGACTGGATTCGTGATTTCCTCTGAGAGAGGTCACAGTTTGTAGTGATAGACGGTAAATCATCGAGTAGAACAGAAGTGATATCTTGCTTTCCGCAAGGTAGTGCCGTAGGCCCTCTCCTATCTCTGATTCGCATAAATGATCTAGGTGAAAATCTGAGCAGCTCCCTTAGATTGTTTGCAGATGGTGCTGTAATTTACCGTCTAGTAAAATCATCAGACGATCAATTACAATTACAAAATGATCTATAGAGAATTTCTGTTCAGCGCGAAAAGTGGACATTGGCACTAAACAAAGAAAAGTGTGAGGTCATTCACATGGGTACTAAAAGAAATCCGATAAATTTTGGGTATAGGATAAATCGCACCAATCTAAGGGCTGTCAATTCCATTAAATACCTAAGAATTACATATATGAGCAACTTAAACTGGAAAGACCACATAGATAATATTGTGGGGAAAGCGAAACAACGACTGCGCTTTGTTGGCAGAACACTTAGAAGATGCGACAAACCCACTAAAGAGACAGCCTACATTACACTTGTCCGTCCTTTGCTGGAATATTGCTTCGCGGTGTGGGATCGTTACCAGGCAGGATTGACGGAGGACATCGAAGAAGTGCAAAGAAGGGCAGCTCGTTTCGTGTTGTCGTGCAATAGGAGTGAGAGTGTCACTGATATGATACGCGATTTGGGGTGGCAGACACTGAAACAAAGGCGGTATTCTTTGCGGCGAGATCTGTTTACGAAATGTCAATCACCAACTTTCTCTTCCGAATGCGAAAATATTTTGTTGGCACCCACCTACGTAGGGAGAAATGATCATGATAACAAAATAAGAGAAATCAGAGCTCGAACGGAAAGATTTAAGTGTTCCTTTTTTCCCACGCACAATTCGAGAGTGGAGTGGTAGAGAAGTAGTATGAAAAAGGTTCGATGAGCCCTCCACCAGGTACTTAAGGGTGAACTGCAGAGTAACCATGTAGATGTACTATGACAGTTAAGTGGGAGGTGAGAAAACTTGAATTTCATGGTCGAGCAGCTGCTCATAAGCCACACATCACGCCGGTAAATGTCAAACGACGCCTCGCTTGGTGTAGGGCGTGTAAACATTGGATGATGGATCAGTGGAAAAACGTTGTACGGAGTGACGAAACACGGTACACAATGTGGCGATCCGATGACAGGGTGTTGGTATGGCGAATGCCAGGTGAACGTCGTCTGCCAGCTTGTGTAGTGCCAACAGTAAAATTCGGAGTCGGTGGTGTTATGGTATGGTCGTGTTTTTCATAGACAGGGCTTGCACTCCTTGTTGTTTTGCATGGTACTATCACAGCACAGACCTACATTGATGTTTTAAGCACCTTCTTGCTTCCCACTGTAGAAGATAAATTCGGGGATGGTGATTCCGTCTTGCAGTAACAACATGGATGCTCTCAGATGGAGACCGTAATACATTGAAAATTCTAGAGGAGGCTTTTTTCCAGCAGTGAATGTCGACATTGATTTTCAGCATGATGCTGATGATTCTTTTGTAAGGCAAAACCAAAAACATTTGAGAATTTTAAATACAATCCTGGAAATTGAAATAAGAACACCGTGAATTCATTGTCCCAGGAAGGGGAAACTTTATTGACACATTCCTGGGGTCAGATACATAACATGATCACACTGACAGAACCACAGGCACATAGACACAGGCAACAGACCATGCACAATGTCGGCACTAGTACAGTGTATATGTGTTTGTATGCAGGCTGCTATTCTCCCATGGAGACGATCGTAGAGATGCTGGATGTAGTCCTGTGGAACGGCTTGCCATGCCATTTCCACCTGGCGCCTCAGTTGGCCCAGCGTTCGTGCTGGACGTGCAGACCGCGTGAGACGACGCTTCATCCAGCCCCAAACATGCTCAATGGGGGACAGATCCGGATATCTTGCTGGCCAGGGTAGTTGACTTACACCTTCTAGAGCACGTTGGGTGGCACGGGATACATGCGGACGTGCATTGTCCTGTTGGAACAGCAAGTTCCCTTGCCGGTCTAGGAATGGTAGAACGATGGGTTCGATGACGGTTTGGATGTACCGTGCACTATTCAGTGTTCCCTCGACGATCACCAGAGGTGTACGGCCAGTGTAGGAGATCGCTCGCCACACCATGATGCCGGGTGTTGCCCCTGTGTGCCTCGATCGTATGCAGTCCTGATTGTGGCGCTCACCTGCACGGCGCCAAACACGCATAGGACCATCATTGGCACCAAGGCAGAAGCGACTCTCATCGCTGAAGACGACACGTCTCCATTCGTCCCTCCATTCACGCCTGTCGCGACACCACTGGAGGCGGGCTGCACGATGTTGGGGCGTGAGCGGAAGAAGGCCTAACGGTGTGCGGGACCGTAGCCCAGCTTCATGGAGACGGTTGCGAATGGTCCTCGCCGATACCCCAGGAGCAACAGTGTCCCTAATTTGCTGGGAAGTGGCGGTGCGGTCCCCTACGGCACTGCGTAGGATCCTACGGTCTTGGCGTGCATCCGTGCGTCGCTGCGGTCCGGTCCCAGGTCGACGGGCACGTGCACCTTCCACCGACCACTGGCGACAACATCGATGTACTGTGGAGACCTCACGTCCCACGTGTTGAGCAATTCGGCGGTACGTTCACCCGGCCTCCCGCATGCCCACTATACGCCCTCGCTCAAAGTCCGTCAACTGCACATACGGTTCATGTCCACGCTGTCGCGGCATGCTACCAGTGTTAAAGACTGCGATGGAGCTCCGTATGCCACGGCAAACTGGCTGACACTGACGGCGGCGGTGCACAAATGCTGCGCAGCTAGCGCCATTCGGCGGCCAACACCGCGGTTCCTGGTGTGTCCGCTGTGCCGTGCGTGTGATCATTGCTTGTACAGCCCTCTCGCAGTGTCTGGAGCAAGTATGATGGGTCTGACACATCGGTGTCAATGTGTTCTTTTTTCCATTTCCAGGAGTGTATATTCTAGTGTTCTTATTTCTTAGTTATTTTGCCTCGTCATACTCCTAATGAAATCTATCCTCTTCACCAGAGCAGTAATTGTAATTCCGAGAGACTGTGAATTTTAGCAGGTTCTTAGTTTTGTTGCAAGTCATTTGGAACCATGGATACGCGCTGTTGAATGGACTAACATTAAGTTTCTTCGAAACGTAGATTCTCGTTGCATAGCGCTGAATATTCTTCGTTTGTTTTAATAAGTAGGTAACAGCAATCTCAGTGCGGAAGGAATACAGCGAGTGAAAGATATTTCACGTTTTGGCAGGCAAGTCAACAAGTTCGCAGCTTATGCCATTGTGGCTTGGCGTATGCAGATTATTCATCATACTAAAGTTCCTTCCGAAGTGGTGCTCTGGAGAATTTACTGTTTTCTCCAAAGATTGCAACATACGGAACGGCGTAGTATTTGTGATGTGGGTCGATGGCATATAGCATAGCCTCTAAAGCAGCACGTAACTCATCAGTCTGTGCCGACATTACACTGGTAGCGAAAAGGCTGTTCCTGATCAGCTAGCTCATTGATGTCCGTGGCTCCTGTAGCGACATCCAGTATTTTCGAGCCATTTATGAACATTTTGTGATAGACATGATAGATGAATGTAGTTTGCAAATGGCTCAGATCTTGTAACATTCCAGATTACTGTCGCTTTGCTGTCTTGGCTTTCGTACGATGAATAACGAATGCCAGCCGAAGAATCGATTGTGATCAGTGCATTTTTCCAACAAAAATGAAATCATTAGACAGAATAATATCTCACGACATTAAAAATGTTTGATCTGTAGAATGCAGAATGGTGATCTCTGGGTTGGTACCACTCCCAAAATGTTTTTCCAGGAACCCCGTACAAAAAAATCAGTATTGGGTCTGTTATGAGGTAGAACAGTTTTAGCTATATGAGGGTGCAACTCATGCTGTACAAAACAAAGTGTGTATAGTTTATTGGGCTACAAAGGCTTTAGAACTGCTTTTCCAAAAAAAAAAGGCATACATCAAATAGTACTTGCTTCTTTGTTTCGAAAGAAAGATCGATTGTCCCGTTATCTGGTATTTAGAGTACAATTTTGCCAACGTAGTTGTGTAGTTAAACGGAACCGACAAGAACATTCACACCAAGAACATTGTTATTTATTGATCACTGTTTTCTTGGTTGTCACATGTCAAGATTTGTAAAGTCAGTTGTACCCCAGTTATGTACAAGTTTACTTATTTTTTATCAATGGTCAAAGGAATGGAACAATCGCATTTCGTACAAATAAGTGTCGGCCTATTCAAGTGGTTAAAGAAACTCATGACAGTTCAGATGATATTTTTCCTGTAGCTCTCCAATGCTCTGACAACTGGCTCATTCTCCTGAAACGGTTTTGTTATATTATTTTACCTTTTTCACAATTTGCTAGTAGTTTAGTCTGTGCTGGAAAACTGTTGAATAGGAAATCATCGTACTATTGTTCCATGCGTACAGAAACGTTGATTAATTTTCTTTTATCTTTACGACATGAACCATACAGCCAAGTATCGAATATAACACAAATCCTGGCATTTATGCAGGATTTGAAAGAAAACACCGTGCTCCTAATAATGTGAGTCTTTCGTCAGCTCTTCCACTTTACTTCACGTACAAATATCTATTATGAGTTGGGGTACTTGGCTCCGCTCGGGGATGTGGTAGTTGGAATAAGAGAAAAAACTTTAAAGTATAAGAGATAAAAAAAATATTGAAAACTTATTCTAGCTATTTACAACACTTGTTAAAGAATAAAAAATATTTTTTATTGAAAACATATTCCAGCTGTTTACAGTACTTGTTTATAGACAATATTTTTGATTGTGTTAGGGGTATATATGTACGAACTTTTCGAATTTCATACTCGATACCAAGCTACGTACAGCTAACCGTGAGACAAGCAGGTGTGTTTGAGGTTCATCTAGTAATATTTTAAAGTTTGTCCATACGCTCTGTTTATTATAAAAATGTAGGCTAATTTGATTGGAACTGCAGTATTGTAAACTGGAATGGCAGTTCAGTAGAGATCAGTGGTATCCTGGGGATAAATAGTGTCTGTCCTTTGTACTGTCCAGTCATATGTTCGGCTTCGATAATGATAGTCGATAGCTATTTGATGATTATTATTGTTCCGTCGCATTGCTTTAGTGAGTTGAAATTTGTGATTGGTATAATCGAAGATTCAATTTTAAGTCGAAGGCAGTGTAATGGCATTCCTGGTACTTGCAAAGAGTTTAGAAATTCTGTAGGGAAGTTCACACTTTCTTCGGTGTTTACTATAGAATGGATCAATTTGTATACTGTCTTTGCACCGGCGAGTGGCTAATTCCAGAACATACCAAAAAGGCTTTGAATGGTCCACAATGTTCCAGAAAATTTCACATCAGAGAGTGTTCTGGAATATTCACCAACGATCTGGGATGTTTCCGAACATTCTAGAATTTTCCACAGTGCTCCAGAGTATTCCCGAACATTCTAGAACATCCTGGTTCATACTGGAACATTTCAGGACATTCTGGAATGTTGTGAAATGATCTAGAGTACTCTTGCATATTCTTTAATGTTCTTGAATGCTCTTGAACGTTTTGGAATGTTCTTGTAATTTCTAGAGGGCGAAACTTCCCAGGCCTTATACCGTCAAAAGCACGCGCATCAGGTACAAACGGGTACCTCCTTCATGGATGGGGGATAGAGGGCTGCCACAGTACGTAACTCCCTTGATTGTGCTGGGACATGTTTCTGAAATTTAGCGGTTTAGCAACACGCACATTTGATGCAGCTCTTCATGCTACCCTATCCTGTGCAAGCTTCTTCATCTCCAAGTACCTGCTGCAACCTACACCCTTCTGAATCTGCTTAGTGTATTCATCTCTTGGTCTCCCCCTACGATTTTTAGCATTTACGCTACTTCCAATATTAAATTGATGGTCCGTGGATGGCTCAGAACATGTCCTACCAACGAATCCCTTCTTCTAGTCGAGTTGTGCAACATATTCCTCTTCTCTCGAATTCTATCCAGTACCTACACATTAGTTACGTGATCTACCCAACTAATCTTCAGCATTATTCTCATTTAGAAAGACCTAATTCTCTTCTTGTCTAATCTACTTATCGTCCATGTTTCACTTCCATACATGTCTACACTCCATACACATACTTTTAAAAAAGACTTCCTTAGTCTTATATCTATATTCGATGTTAACAAATTTCTCCTCTTCAGAAACGCTTAGCTTGCCATTGCCAGTCTACATTTTATATCCTCTCTACTTCGACCATCATCGGTTATTTAGCTCCCCAAATAGCAGAACTCATCTACTACTTTAAGTGTCTCATTTCCTTATCTAATTCCCTCAGCATCAGCTGATTTAATTAGACCACATTTTATTATCCGCGTTTTGTTTTTGTTGATGTTCATCTTGTATCGTCCCTTCAAGACATTGCCCATTCCGTTCAACTGCTCTTCCAGGACCTTTGCTGTCTCTGACAGAATTACGATGTCATCAGTAAACCTCAAAATTTTTATTTCTTCTCCATGGATTTTAATTCCTACTCCAAATTATTCTTTTGTTTCCTTTACTGCTTGCTCAATATACAGATTGAATAACATCGGGTATAGGCTACAACCCTGCCTCACTCTCTTCCCAACCACTGCTTCCCTTTCATGCCCCTCGACTCTTATAACTGCCCTCTGGTTTCTGTACAAATTGTAAATAGCCTTTCGCTCCTTGTATTTTACGCCTTCCACCTTTAGAATTTGAAAGAGAGTATTCCAGTCAACATTGTCAAAAGCTTTCTCTAAGTCTACAAATGCTAGAAACGTAGGTTTACCTTTCCTTAATCTATCTTCTAAGGTAAGTCGTAGGGTCAGTATTGCCTCAAGTGTTCCCACATTTATACGGAATCCAAACTGATCTTCTCCCAGGTCGTGTTAGTATTTTGCAGCCGTGACTTATTAAATTGACAGTTCGGTAATTTTCGCACCTGTCAACACCTGCTTCCTTTCGGGTGATCATTACTTAATGTCACTTCCCCGTCTTTACACGGCACTTTCCCGTCCTTTTAACGTAAATATTTATTGGTTACCAAAATGAACAAAACACACAAACCTCCTTCCATGCTTCAGCACATTGCTGTAAAACAAAAGGAGTCTTTTTACATTCCACATAAGTATACTATTTGTGACGGGAATCATATCTGCTGTGTACTTGAGTCGTGAGTAAGTTGGTGTTGGCGTCACATAATTCTTCTGTCGCCGATACCGGCTCGTTCCAGTGATTCAGCTCTCTCTATCGTCCGTCAGGTAACTTTTTAAGAATTATTACGTGTAACAATAATTGTTTTGTGCAGGCAACAAATCTTACTATCGTTTTAAAAAGTATATACAAACTCATTAAATGCTTTTATGCCACATTGTTACTGCTGTGGCCACTCACATCGGACACCGTAGCGCCTGCTGCGTGGGCATCCCACTTCACGTCCAGCCAACACGGGATGCCTGCATCATTGGGCGTATATTCACATCTCTTGACATTGTAAAATTTTTTATTGGGTTCGCTTCCCGTGAACAGTCGAGTCTTTTCTGTTATTAATATATATATGAGACACTTAAAGTAGTAATGGAGTTTTGCTATTTGGAGAGCAAAATAACTGATGATGGTCAAAGAGTAGAGAGGATATCAAATGTAGACTGGCAATGGCAAGGAAAGCGTTTCTGAAGAGAGAAATTTGCTAACATCGAGTGTTGATTTAAGTGTCAGGAAGTCGTTTCTGAAAGTATTTGTATGGAGCGTAGCCATGTATGGAAGTGACACATGGACGATAACTAGTTTGGACAAGAAGAGAATAGAAGCTTTCGAAATGTGGTGCTACAGAAGAATGCTGAAGATTAGATGGGTAGATCATATATCTAATGAGGAGGTATTGAATAGGATTGGGGAGAAGAGAAGTTTGTGGCACAACTTAATTAGAAGAAGGGATCGGTTGATAGGACATATTCTGAGGCATAAGGGGATCACCAATTTATTGTTGGAGGGCAGCGTGGAGGGTAAAAATCGTAAGGGAGGCCAAGAGATGAATACAGTAAACAGATTGAGAAGGATGTAGGTTGCAGTAGGTACTGGGAGATGTAGAAGCTTCCACAGGATAGAGTAGCATGGAGAGCTGCATCAAACCAGTCTCAGGACTGAAGACGACCACAACAACAACATTATTATTACTGTTATTTGATATTTTGTATTTGTGTCGATCCACAGTTGAGATCGTGTCGGTTGTGCTTTTGGAGAGTGTTTTATTGTTTCGTTTTGGTGAGTCCAATAAATCGTTTTTGGACTAGTGTTTCCGCATTTATATTCTGCTAGTGCAGATACTTCAGTTACCATTAATAAATTTCTTATACATCGTTAAATATCCGTTAGTATCAACCCACGAGAATACTCTTCACGTCGTTAAAGCTGATGGAGCCATCTGAAACCACTCATTAAGGCCTGTTGTGTCACAGTGCCGTAAATACACCAACACGAGAAAGAAAATTTTCACTCTGCAACAGAGTGTGCGCTGATATGCTCTACCGAGCACTTGACCGAGAAAGACAAAGGCTAAGGTCCCGAGTCTCGGTCTCGGTCTGGGACACAGTTTTAATCTGCCATGAAGTTTCACACCAATCCCATTAGCGGTCTTTTCTTCTCGTCAGAAACTTGGAAGCTTTGTTCATACGCGTTACAAACATACATTTACATTTTAAAAATATGAACATTACGAAATTTCCTCATGCAATCGCTGCTATAAAATGCAGACATTACTTTAATATTTATCTCCTTAGGATATGCGTTTCTGTTGAATGCAAACGTCCTACATTCCAGCTGACAGATTTCAATTCACCGCAAACATTTTCGGTTCGCTAACCATGCATACAGTGATCCATTTGAAAATAATTTTACTCTGACTTAACTTGTCTTTAAGACTCAATTCTGAACATTCTGAGTGTTTGTTTCAAAGCAGTGTATCTCAACTCAAAGCTGACAATTTGCTCTTGTTCTATGTCGTCTCTGTAAGTCAGGTATTCACCTTCAACTCATAATGTTCACTAGCGCATCTTCATGGCCTTGCTCCATTATTATTACGTTTACCAATGAAAAGCTTTTTCCATGTCATACCTTCCTGTCTCTATGCCTTGTGTCATAAACCTCCAGGGCAGTTAACTGGAGCGTTAGCGTCCACCAGGCAGGAAAAATACCGCTGGTTGAACTCAACAAACAGTAACACATAGAATGCAGCAATTAGTAACAAGAAGTCAAGGAAAGCAAATTAGATCCGCCTTCCCCAAGCACTCCACTCGCTGCTCTTCGTCTCGGTGACACTGCAAGCAGCAACATGAACTCAAGTCACTGGAGAATCGCGAGATCTCACAATGGTTGAGGTTTCACTACTCAGATTAAAATCCACTCAACTTAAGGCTTGTTGGATCTGGTTGACAACTAGGTCGTGTACCCTCGCGGCCACACGCCCTTTCATCCGGCAGTCCATACGTGCCGCCAGCGGTCCCGGCGTGTTTTCGCACTGCACTCGTGGCTACTCCGGGTCCCCATACCGAACTGCTCACTCATACGACCTGGAAGAACCACCACGTCACCCCAAAGATAGGGCCACAGTTACTACATATCGATAACGCCGCTGCTGCCACTAGTGGACAGGAAACGCTTGCGAAACCAAGTGGCGCCAGCCAACACAAGAAGAAGTCAAACAACCGCAACCATATCAACTAAACGATACATTCTGGACTCCAACAGAGAACGGAAACCTACAACAGCACCAACGTGTGCCGCAACACGGCTCAAATGATGCCCTCCTCCTTTTGTCCAAGCTCATGTTGACACGTCAAAAAGTGCACTGCGACTGGTCAGGTGTGTGAGACTATGAAACGCGATGACTGATCACGGCACGTCGTGGACATAGTTGGAACTGGACGGCGGCGTTGTAACATGGAAATCATGCACCCCATAAAAAAATGGTTCAAATGGCTCTGAGCACTATGGGACTCAACTGCTGTGGTCATCAGTCCCCTAGAACTTAGAACTACTTAAACCTAACTAACCTAAGGACATCACACACATCCATGCCCGAGGCAGGATTCGAACCTGCGACCGTAGCAGTGGCACGGTTCCAGACTGCGCGCCTAGAACCGCCAGACCACCGCTGCCGGCATGTACCCCATACTCCGGACATTCATGCTACCAAGTTTGGTAGTCGCACAGTAATTAGTTTCCGTCTTATAACGTGTTAAGTAGGGAAAGTTTAATTATAACCACCCGGTATTTATCTGCTCGCACAACTTTGATGTAACTCACGCGCAATGATCGCAATACTGTTCACAGTTCTCAGTTGGTGTCTTGCTGGTCGTAAAAAACATGTTTTATTGTGTGTGCTACATTCTACCCAATCATTTAAATCTTTTTTTGCACGTATTCTAATCGCCGACAGGTTTCTCTGCACCTGGTATGTCTTGTCTTATGATTTGTCTCATTTTTGTTCTTTAAACTACTGTCTAGTATGTTGTCTCAATCCTGCTTTTTAGAAATAGAGAAAAATTAGCTTAAAGCTTTAGCAGATTAATGGAACAGTTGGAGAATGCATGGTCATACGTAAAACGAAATAACAAAAGTGTGAGCAGTGACTGAGGCCCTTCTACTCGTCAGATACACAGTTTACACATTGCAAACCCCTGAGGTCTTAGCGTTGACTACTACACTGATAGAACCCATTATCTTGAACCTTGCTCAGATCCTCTACATCTGAGTTGATCTTTATAACGACAGATTTAATAAAACATGCACCCATCTCAGCTCTCAAATAACTTCATTTCTTGTTCCTCCTCCTTATCACTGACTTCTCCTCCCTTATTTTCTAGTTGCAATTTAATTTTATGACTTACTTCGTAAAATGAGTCCATTTTGTACTTCTTTCTCTCTCCTCGTTTGCACTTTCTTTGTTCTTTGACATTTCTTCCTCTCTCCGTTATAATAATAATTTTATAAAGCATTAATATTCAACGAATCATCCTCCCATGTGTTTACATGTAAGTCGCCATAAAGATCGAATTCTGAGAAGTGGATCTCTCGCACAATACTGCTGTATGAGACGACACTCGTGTCAGACTTTAAGTTATCACTCACGCTTTTCCGCACAGCAGATTCTGTCAAATGAACCTTCTTACTGATATTTATAGTCTCTATATTATCCTCGCATACATTATTGACCTCGTTTTGCTGATCGTAACAGCAATTACTACCTTGTAATTGCACTCCCTCTTCATATGTCCTAGCAAATTTTGTTTTCTGTGTGATACATCGAAAACTTTATTTGTAGTGGCCCCTTAGTCAAAGCTTTTCCTGATCGAGCCTCATCCGAGCGTTCTGTGAGTTTTTCTGAGGTGAAGCTTCCCGTACATAATTACCATTTGTATTCTTATGGTAATATCTGTATTCCCTACTATAAACTTCCTGTTCCTACTATTGTATTGAATTCACCCTTTCCTCGTAATTATGCGAACCTTGCCCTTCATACTGTGACCTCTCTTTCCATTCTTCTCTTTGCACAGTGATTGATAAGAACAGATGCTGCCTCCAAGCGGATTATGACACACGCCACAGATCGCAATATTCTTCCCACATAGAAGGGTTTGTTACATAAAGCATGTCATTACGATTTACTTGGTACAATTTGCTAGAAACGTCACAATCCTCTGGTTTAAAGATCATTATTCTTGTATCTTCTTTTTATTTAACTGTTAATTAATGATTCTGCATATAATTTCAAATGAGTTAAGAAATGTTTGTAGAACTGTGTTATTATAAGGAATAATTTCACGATTGTTTTAATTTCTCCGGAACTCACATCTTTAAAAGTTTTAGTTCGCATTAAACCATGAGCACAAAATGCCAATATTTGTATCTTACCTTATTCCTTCTTGAAGATGACGAGTAGGAACTCGTTGAAACGTTGTTACTAGATGAGTTCTGCACTCAACTAATATGTCGCCATGACTTCATCAATTGCAATCGGCAAGAAAGCCTGTACTTCGAACAGCAATTTCATATTTCCGCTGAACTGTAATAGAGCAAAGTTAAACATGGTGTGGTTTATGAACCAATGCAGCAGTAGACGCTCGCCCTTATACATTATCAGTAAATTACGAAATATGTTTTAATTTTATATAAAAAATACTCTGTCCAAGAATCATAAGAGCAGGAAATATACTTGGGAAAGTAGAGGAAGATTTAAGTGAAATTACATCATGGTAAGCCAGATATTACAAAATCAGATACTGGATTGTAAGGCCGTAATCAGGAGCAGATATAGAATCAGATAACGAGTTACTAGTGATGGAGAGTAGGCTGAAGCTTAAGAGATTAATCAGGAAGAAACTAAGAGCTAGAAGTTTCCTGTTGCTATAGATACTATGATAAGGAATAGCTCACCGGGCAGTTGAGTTGGAGGGGAATAGACGTCTCTAAGAAGGGCAATTGCAGAAGCTGGACTGAAAACATATGTACAAGGAATGTAACTGTGAGGAAACCGTGAGTAACACAACATATACTCGTACTTCAGCTGACCGAAGAAAGAAGGAAACACAAAATGTTCACAAATATTGTGGAATACAGAAATAAAAGTCACTTGGGAACGAAGTAAATAGGAAGTACAGGGAAGCTATGGCGAAATGGCTACATGAAAAATGTGAAGAAATCGTAAAAGAATTGTCGGAGTCACTGACACAGTACACAGATATTTCAAAACACCCTTTGGTTAAATAAAAAAATGGCGGCCACTTTATGAGTGCAATGGGAATTCCACTGTTAAATGCAGAGGAGAGAGCAGGTGGATGGAAAGAGTTCATTGAATGCCTCTGTGAGAATGCTTGATAATGTGATGAAAGAAGAAACAGAAGCCAGTAAGGGAAGATAGGGAATCCAGTGTTAAAGTCAGAATTTAAAAGAGCTTTGGAAGATTTAAGATCAAATGAGGCAGGAGGTATAGATAACATTCCATCAGAATTTGTAAAATCATTGGAGAAGTGTCAGCAAAACAACTGCCCTAGTTGATGTGTAGAATGTATGAGATTGCCGATATACCAACATATTTTCGTAAATATACCACCCACCCAGTTCCGAAGACTGCAAGAGCCGGCAAGTGCGAGAATTATCACACAATCAGCTTATCTCACGTATCCAAGTTGCTGACAAGAATAATAGGCAGATGAATGGAAAAGGAAACTGAGGATCTGTTAGCTGACGATCCGTTTGACCGTTTGACTTCAGGAAAGGTAAAAGCACCAGAGAGGCAATTCTGACGTTGAGGCTGATAATGGAAGTAAGACGGAAGAAAGTCAATACATGTTAATAAAACTTTCCATAATGTAAAATGGTGCAAGATGTTCGCACTTTTGAACAAAATGGTGGTAAGCTATGACGAAGTACGGGTAACGTATAATATGTACAAGAGCCAAGAAGGGACAACAACAACGGGAGATCAAGAACGAAGTGCTCGGATTATAAATGGTGTAAGACAGGAATCTAGCCTATACTTTCGCCTCTACTGTTCAGTTTATACACTGAGGTGACGAAAGTCACCGGATAGGGATATGAATATATACAGATGCCGATAGTATCGCGTATAAATTGTATAAAGCGGCACTGCATTGGCGGAGCTGTAATTTGCACTCAGGTGACTCATGCGAAAAGGTTCCTGGTGTGATTATGGTCGCACGACGGATCTTAACAGACTTTGAACTCGGAATGGTAATTGGAGGTAGACGCTTAGGACATTCTGTTTTGGGTACAGTTAGAAAATTTTGTATTCGAAGATCCAGAGCGTCAAGAGTGTGTCGCGAATACCACATTTCAGGCATTACCTCTCTCCCCAAACAACATAAGGGCCTTCACTCAACGAGCGAGTGCAGCGTCGTTTGCGTAGAGTTATCATTGCTAAGAGACAACAACATTGTGAGATCTACAACGAAAAAGCCGTAAGGACAGTGCAACTTGTTTTGGCGTTAATGGCCTATGGCAACAAAGACCTACACGAGTGCCTTTGCTAACAGCGCCTGCAGAGCCTCTCCTGGGCTCGTGGCCACGTCGATTGGACCATAGACAACTGTAAAACTGTGGCTGGTCACATCAGTTCCGATTTTATTTGGTAAGAACTGATGATAGGGTTCGTGTGCGGCGCCGACCCCACAAAGTCATGGACCCATGATGTCAACAAGGCACTGCACAAACTGGTGGTGACTCGATCATGGTGTGGGCTATGTTCACAAGGAAAGGACTGGGTCCTCTTGTCCAACTGAACCAATGATTGGCTAGAAATGGTTATGGTCGGCTACATGGAGACCACTTGCAGCCACTCCTGAAATTCACGTTCCCGAACAATGACAGTGCACCGTGTCCCCGGGCCACAATTCTTCGCAATTTGTTTGAAGAACACGCTGGACAGTTCGAGCGAATGATATGACCATAAAGATCGCATGACATGATTCCCTTCAAATATTTATGGGACATAATCAAGAAGTCAATTCATGCATAAAAACGTTGCACAGACAACACTTGCCCAATTACAGAGACGACAGGGGCAGCATGGCTCTTATTTCTACATAGGACTTCCGACGACTTGTTGAGTCCGTGCCACGTTGAGTGGTTGCACTACGCCGGCACTAGCTAATGTCTGATTGCACTCAGGAGTAAAGTTCTAAGAAAAGTTGGGAACCACTATACTAGAGGGAGATGTGGAGGGTAAAAGCTGTAAGGGAATGCAGAGATTGGAATACATCCAGAAAACAACTGAGGAAGTAGGGTGCAAGTGCTACCCGGAGATGAAAAGGTTGGCACAGGAGAGGAATTCATGGGGAGTTTGGTCAAACCAGTCAGAACACTAAGGATTAAAAAAAAAAAAAGAAAATACAAATATATAATGTCACAAATGAAAGTCGTTTTCTTTTGCTGGAGCGCGAAGCACCTTGCAGAAATTTTCACGTTGATTTTGAAACACTGGGAACCGTTATGCATTTCGAGAACACACTAAATGAGATAATTCAAGAGGAGACAATGTACGTATAGTGTTCATGAGGAAGAAAATCCTGTGCATGAAATTGCTGAGGCTTTCCCGGTCACTTACTGAGCTGCAGAAGATTCCAAGATCATCGCCAACAGGAAACATGTAAAACTGGGTCTCTTTACCTTCGATATACTCACATCAAAAACCGTTTTGTATCGTCTCGGTTCCGAGAGTTCGGGAACCTGTACAGAAAATTGGAATAGAGATCAACATAAACATCATTTCCGTCCTTTTTATTGCTCATGAAAACCACACACTGCATGTTGTACTCCATATAGCGAGACCTTCACAGGTGGTGGTCCAGATTTCTGTACACACCGCTACCTGTAATACCAAGTAACACGTCCTCTTGCATTGATGCATGCGAAATCTGGTTTCGCAGGACAGAGCGGATCGGGTTGTGGAAAGGGGCCAAGATCAGTTTCTGTTAGTTACAAAAGAACACAGAACTTTATTCCTCGAAAACCAATGCACAGTTTTCTCTTTAAAACAACAAGGATCAATTCACGGTTGAGGTCCCAAGTAACTTCTCAATAACAGAGTTTAAATAATTCCTTTTAGAACACAAAGATTTAGAGAAACGGCTGAAGGCCTTACTTAAGTAAAATTAAAATATCCTTAAATAATTCCTTTTAAGGCACCAGAACTCAGACAAACGGCTGAAGGCCTTACTTAAGTAAAATTGAAATATCTTCTGGGCTAAAGGCCCAAATAATATTTCAGATCAGCAAAGGAAATTCTTTAAAAGGCAAGCATTTACAAAACTGAGCTAAAAGCCATGTTACGGAAAATTTAAATTAATTCCTCGGCTGAAAGCCCAATAATTTTTCAACTTAATAAAAGGCAACCATTAAAGACAAGCATTTACACAGTACAACAGAAAATCATCTTAAGAGAACTTGAAATATCTTGTCGGCTGAAGGCCCAATCAATTTTTCAAAATAATTAAAGACAAACCTTAAGATATGTATTTACACAGTATGGCTGAAGGCCATTTTAAGAATTCAAGATAATTAAAGAGAAACCTTACAGACTGGAATTTACACATCACAGATTTTGAAACAAACGTGGCTGAAGTCCTACGAGTAAATACAGAGAAAACAAGAATTTTAAATAAAACACGGCTGAAGGCCTAATCTCAAAATACTTCACATAAGGTTCGGATGAAGGTCATTTAATGAACGTAGAACAGACAAAAGGCCTGGCACGGCACTTATGACAAAAGAAAATCACAATCACAAAGAACAGAACAATGGTGCTCAGAAGTGTTCCAAGGGTTGGCCTGAGGGCCTGAGGAGGAAACTCGAACAACAGTTTAGGTGAGACAGGCAGCCAAGCGTAACACTAAATAATCGGGTGCTAGCACGACCTAGGGACGGCTCACGAACCAACCAACAACCTAATCAATTCTCTTCCACCCGACCAACGGGACGATAACCGAAAATATCAGCGAGGACGAAGATCGCAGCAGCACTACGTCTTAACAATTGGCGTCTAAACACAGTCAAGGCAAAAAAAAAAAAAAAAAAAAAACCCTCAAAGACCAAATGAAAAACACCAAAGCTGTCAGCCTACCTTGCCGTTTAGGATCAACTAGGCGAGGAAACACACACTCGCTGTTCTGTCTCAACTCTAGCACACAGACAGAATTCATAACTGCTCAGTGGAAAACACAGAAGTTACACACAGTTCCACGTAACACTTGCTCTAAGAACTCTGACAACCCTAAAACCAACCACCGTGGAACAACAGGGAGAAATGACAATTCGACACACATAGAGTTTCCATTAAGCGGTCGGCGACCAAATACACGTCATCCCATAAGACCGACCGAACGACCAACCAAGGTTGTCCCCATTCAAATTATGTGTGTCGACAACGGTTGGGCGAGTTTTGGCTGTCCGGAGCTCCCTGCAGCTCCAACCCGACTCAACTCGATGTCTGTTCGGAACTCGGGGACACGGCGACCCGGGCACAGTCGCTCGTACCCACCCATGCAGAGGTAACTGTTGCCAATCGGCGACATATCTCTGCACGAGGAAGGAACCGACCCACGTCCCGCAAGATGTCCAACTGACGACACCCAGAAACGGTCGAAAGACCAAATACACGTCTTCCAATGAGACGATCAAACGAACGACCAACCAACGGTCGTTCCCGCTCCAATCTCCCGTCGGACAGTTCATGTGTGTGGCCAGCGGTCGGGAAGTACTGGCTCTTCGCGCCTCACTGGCGTTCCGTTCCCGACTGCAGCTCCAGACACACGACGACCCGGAAATCCTAGCGGTCGCTCCAGAGATGGTACGACAGTGCCCTAATCGATAGGCGCTGCGCCGGCCTGAGTGGCCGAGCGGTTCTAGGCGCTACAGCCTGGAACCGCGCGATCGCTACGGTCGCAGGTTTGAATCCTGCCTTGGACATGGATGTGTGTGATGTGCTTACGTTAGTTGAGTTTAAGTAGTTCCAAGTTCTAGGGGACTGATGACCTCAGATGTTAAGTCCCGTAGTGCTCAGAGCCATTTGAACCATTCGAATCAGATTGTCCCACTCCTCAATGGCCATTCGACGTAGATCCCTCTTAGTGGTTTGTGGTCACTTCGTCCATAAACAGCCCTTTTCAATCTATCCCAGGCATGTTCGATAGGGTTCATGTCTGGAGAACATGCTGGCCATTCTAGTCGAGCGACGTCGTTGTCCTGAAGAAAGTCATTTATAAGATGTGCACGATGGGGGCGCGAATTGTCGTCAATGAAGATTAATTCCTCACCAATATGCTGCCGATATGGTTGCACTACCGGTCGGAGGATAGCATTCACGTATCGTACAGCCTTCCATGACCACCAGCGGCGTACATCGGCCCCACATAACGCCACCCCAAAATAACAGGCACCACCACGTTGCTGCACTCGCTGGACAGTGTGTCTAAGCCGTTCAACCTGACCGGGTTGCCTCCAGACACGTCTCCGACGATTGTCTGGTTGAAGGCATATACGACACTCATCGGTGAAGAGAACGTGATGCCAATCCTGGGCGATTTATTCGGCACGTTGTTGAGCCCATATGTACCGCGCTGCATGGTGTCGTGGTCGCAAAGACTGACTTCGCTATGGAAGTCGGGAGTGAAGTTGTGTATCATGCAGCTTACTGCGCGCAGTTTGAGTCGTAACACGATGTCCTCTGGCTGCACGAAAAGCATTATTCAACATGGTGGCGTTGATGTCAGGGTTCCTTTGAGCCATAATCCGTAGGTAGCGGTCATCCACTGCAGTAATAGCCATTGGGCGGCCTGAGCGAGGTATGTCATCGACAGCTCCTGTTCCTCTGTATCTCCTTCGTGTCCGAACAACATCGTTTTGGTTCACTCCGGGACGCCTGGCCAGTTCCCTTGTTGAGAGCCCTTCCTGGCACAAAGTAACAATGCGGACGCGATCTGATATAACCGCGGTACTAACCGTCTAGGCATAGTTGAACTACAGACAACACGAGCCGTGTTACTCCTTCCTGGTGGAATGAGTGGCTGTCTGATCCCCTCCGTCTAATAGGCGCTGCTCATGCATGGTTGTTTACATCTTTGGGCGGGTTAGGTGACATCTCTGAACAGTCAAAGGGACTGTGTCCGTGATACAGTATCTACAATCAACGTCTATCTTTAGCTTTTCTGGGAACCGGGGTGATGCAAAACGTTTTTTGATGTGTGTAGGACTTAGATTGAAAGAGCGCGCTTACAGACGGTCGCTGTAGCGTTAGCCGATATAGTTTCTAGAAACACGCAGTGTGATTCATCAGAAAGGAGTAGGTAAGAGCAGTAGCGAAAGTGATACAGGGGACTTAAACTACAGCTCGTCAAAGTGTTTTCGGAGTTCTAACATGAAACGATCGATCCAAAACTCGACACATTGCTGTGAAATGCATTCCACTGGTCTAGGCGCTGCAGTCTGGAACCGCGAGACAGCTACGGTCGCAGGTTCGAATCCTGCCTCGGGCATGGATGTGTGTGATGTCCTTAGGCTAGTTAGGTTTAACTAGTTCTAAGTTCTAGGGGACTAATGACTTTAGAAGTTGAGCCCTATAGTGCTCAGAGCCATTTGAACCATTTTTTGCTTTCCACTACACGCATACAGACATCAGGAACTGCAAGAAATTAATCAGCCAATACATGGAATCAAGTGAAATTAGTGATACAATTACCAAACACCATTTTTATGATCGGATGACAGTTTTCTGGAGCACGCTTAGCTAAGGCAGATTTTTCGGGGTAACGTAGGCGATAAAACCTGTCATGCTTCCTTACTGCTTTACTCTACGGTATGTACTGTTTATGCGAAGTTGCACTTTCAGGGTATTTTGTAATCCTCAAGTGTTCTGAGACCTGCGGCATCTTCAACAGGTCTCAGTAATTGCAGATATTTGACGGACTCCTGAAGATCGATTTGATTTTGTGTGTCTTCAGCAGACGGCTTATCCTACTAGACACAGTGCAACAGAACGCGGATGGAAGCGCGAGAACATTTAGTTAGTATAACCCCGAGACTCTGATTTCCCTCAATTGTTGTTTGCACAGGTCAGCAAAAAATTCTTAATTATTGTAATTTGTTCGTGTTACCTAGAAATTTAATGTAACTGTGTACCTTTGATGAGGTGGATTTGCTTTTGTCTTACAGATTCTGAGCCAATGGCCTTGGCGCAGCGGTAACACCGGTCCCCGTGAGGTCACCGAAGTTAAGCGCTGTCGGGATTGGCTACCACTTGGATGGATGACAGCTCGGGTGTGGCTGTCGGCAAGCGGCGTGCACTCAGCTCTAGTGAGGCCAATTGAGGAACTTCTTGACTGAAAAGTAGCGGCTCTGGTCACGAAAACGGCCAATGATCAGGAGAGTGAGTTTCTGACCACATTCCCTTCAAATCAGCATCCAGTGACGCTTGTCATATGAGGATGACACGGCGGACGGTCGGTACCGTTGGGCCTGCCGAGGCCTGTTCGGACGGAGTTTCAGAGATACAGGTTCTATGCAGTACAGGATGGTTATGATTAAACTTCAGCTGCTTGAGCTAGTGTTAACGAATAACTATTTACCGTGCAGGTACCGAACTTTATAGGAATGATGTTCAGATTGTGCGCTGCAGGGTTGGCGTAGTTAGCAACACGTTTAATGATTTGCTGTTAGGTGTCGGTAATGTACGGCCACGTAGGATTGAAACACAAGCACCAGTGTGCATTACGGATGAAAACTGACTGACATGGATCTGCTTTACTCGTATCAAAACGTAAGCAATAGCGCTGTTGCTCTCCGTGATTATCGATGAGTTAAAATAATTCGAACAGGCCCATTTTCAGCATCGGGACCAATTGCACCACAAATTGATGAAGTTACTGTTGTCATGGCTGAGAATGCGAGATGCAATGTGCGACCTTCAGCAATGCACAAGTTGTGTCATTACAGCCAATATTTCATTTGAGATGTTTCGAGCAGCAGTAGAGCAATTTGTAATGCGGTTCCGGGCTGCGATGGATGCAGATAGTCGTCAGAATGAACAATGCCTGTAACGTGGAACGTAAACATGCCACGAACTTAACAAATGTTACTCTCTCATGTGGAAATTAAAAAGTGTTTCTTTCAATGTCTTTATTTCTCTTCCACAAGCCCTTAAAAATATTTCCAGAAAGTTTGAATGTTCTACGATCCCTCATTTTCTTTGGTGGCCTTCTCAAGTATCGAACGTTCAGTTATAGCAAACTTGTATTTCTACATTATGAGAGGTGTTACAAGCTTGAATAAATACACTGAAGAGCCAAACAAACTGGGACACATCTCTAATATCGTGTATGGCTCCCGCGACTATGCAGAAGTGCCGCAACACGACGTGGCATGGGCTCAACTAAAGTCCGAAGTAGTTCTGGAGGAAATTGGCGCCATGAATCCCGCAGGGCAGTCCATAAATCCGTAAGAGTACGAGAGGGTGGAGATGTCTTCTGAACAGCACGTTGCCAGGCATCCCAGATATGCTCAATGATGTTCATGTCTGGGAAGTTTGGTGGCCAGTGGAAGTATTTAAACCCAGAAGAGTGTTCCTGGAGTCATTCTGAAGCAATTCTGGACATGTGGACGTCACATTGTCCTGTTGGAATTGACCGAGTCCGTCGGAGTGCACAATGGACATGTACGGATGCAGGTGGTCGGACAGGATGCTTACGTACGTGTCACCTTTCCGAATCGTATCTAGACATATCAGGGGGCCTATACGCCTCCAACTGCACATGCCCCACACCATTAAACAACCCCCAGCAGCTTGAAAGATCTCTGCTGACATGCAAGGTCCATGGATTCACGAGGTTGTCTCCACACCCGTGCACATCCATCTGCTCGATACAATTTGAAGCGAGACTTGTCCGACCAGGCAACGTGTTTCTAGTCCTCGCTCAGGCGAAGCGTAAAGCTTTGTGTTGTGCATTCATCAAGGGTACTCGAGTGGACCATCGGCTCCGAAAGCCCTCATCGATGATGTTTCATTGAATGGTTCGCACACTGACACTTGTTGATGGCCCATCTGCAGCAATTTGCGGAAGGGTTGCACTTCTGTCACGTCGAATGATTCTCTTCAGTAGTCAAAATGTTCAAATGTGTGTGAAATCTTATGGGACTTAACTGCTAAGTTCATCAGCCCCTAAGCTTACACACTACTTTACCTAAGTTATCCTAAAGAGAAACACACACACTCATGCCCGAAGGAGGACTAGAACCTCCGCCGGGACCATCCTCACCGTCCATGACTGCAACGCCTTAGACCGCTCGGCTAATCCCGAGTGGCTCTTCAGTAGTCGTTGGTCCCATTGTTGCAGGATCTTTTTCGGCCGCAGCGATGTCGGAGATTCGAGGTTTTACGCGATTCCTGATATTCACAGAACACTCGTGAAATGGTCGTACAGGAAAATCCTCACTTCATCGCTGCCTCGGAGATGCTGTGTCCCACCGTTCGTGCGCCAAGTATAATACCAAGTTCAGACTCATTTAAATCTTGACAACCTGCCGCTGTAGCAGCAGTAACCGAACTAACGAGGCACTTGTTGTCTCATATAGGCGTTGCAGACCGCAATGCCGTACTCTGCCTGTTTACATACCTCTGTATTTGAATACGCTTGCCTATAACCACTCGCAAATAATTTCGCCAGTTTCTGGATACGTCTTCATTGCGTTTGGTTCGGTACACTTAAAATAAGACATCTTTTGCTAGAGAGTAGCTAGCCACTGGAAGTGGCGTGTCGGCAGTAGATTCTAACAGTGTCGAGTAGAGACAGGAGATTTGCGGCGATTCATTGCACGTAGTGACATTTTCACAGATATCTGCGCACGAGAAGTAGTGGCGTTTGCAGTGGCATTAATGGCAGTCTGCTGCGTGCACGTCGAGCGAGGTTTCAGCCCGGAACGTAACAGGTTCTGCGAGAGACTGCCCGCGGGCTGGAGGTGGGCGAGTGCACGGCGCGGAGGAAAGGTCAAGTGATTTTTGGGTGCGCAGGTGAGCCGTGGGCCCGGCGCGACGCTATTTGAAGAGTGTAATGACCATCGATCCGGAAGGAGTCGCCTCGCCTCGCCTCGCCGTCCCGGCCGGGCTGCAGGGAGAGGCTGCAGCGGCGCGCCCCCAGTCGATAGCCCGGGCCACGCGCCGGCCGGGCGTACTTACACCGGCGGCGGCGGCGGCTGCCGGCCCGTCCTGGAGGCCGGCCGGCGCGGCGCAGGGACGCGCTCCCATTGGCCGGCCGCCTCGGTAACGAGGTCTCCCGAGGCCCGCCTGCAGTCCGCTGCAAGTGCCTCCGCGCTCCTGGGACTGGCAGGCGCGGGCAGCCGCGCTGGGGCCCGCACTGCGTCCCGAGCGTCGCGCGCTGCTGGCCGGAAGCGGGACGTGGAGTACATGCGGGCAGTCGCGCTGTCACTGACCCACGAGGGTAGGCTCAAAAGTTCTTGGGCTGCACACAGATACAGATTCAGAGGGGACACGGAGGAGTGGAGGTTACCTCCACGCCCTATCTTCCGAAAATTCGATTGGATTGGATTGTTTGGAGAAAGAGACCAAACAGCGAGATCATTGTTCTCATCGGCCGTGCCCTTTCAAAGGAACCATCCCGTCATTTGCCTGGAGTGATTTAGGGAAATCACGGAAAACCTAAATCAGGATGGCCGGACGCGGGATTGAACCGTCGTCTTCCCGAATGCGAGTCCAGTGTGGTAACCACTGCGCCACCTCGCTCGGTCGAAAATTCGAAAACGCTGTGCTAACCACTGATGCAAAAATATTACGATTGTATTTAAAAATTATATATATTTTATTTTTATTATTATTAACCCATTAGCTCTCACAATATTTTTTTGTGAGAAAAGTGATTCGTGTTACTATGATAGGTTTATGAAACATCCCCTTAGAAAAATTAATGAATTACTGTACTGGTAAACCCCTTACGTTATTTGATTTTCAAACAGCTGAGCAATTCTGAACGTATTCAGACATTTCTCTCTTTACTTATTCTGATCATCGCTAAACTGACTCACAATATTTTTAGCGCAAAGCAATCTGACTTTCAATAATCCCTAGGAAAGAATGGCCCTGACTGACATCCGTGTGCATTTTCTTTTACTGCTCAGACTTTGAGAAAAACACTGCAATTTTACTGTGATGAATGATCAGGACTGTCTTTATGGACCGTGAAAAAATTGTAGCTTTTGACCAACATTGTATCAATAAGTGTGTGCATTTGATTTCTTTGTTATAGCAATTATGTAAAATTTTTTCAAATCTGTATTGGCCACTGCCCAAAACAATTTGTATAATTTTTTGTGGGGAACATGGGGGTTATGTGAGTAGGCTGTTTAGGTTTTTATGTTGGAAACGCCACACAGTGCTCTGTATGAAAATCACTGACTGTGCTGTGTGCAGTCTGTAGCTGGTTTGCATTGTAGAAATTTGCTATTGTAGTGTTGGGCTGTTGGATGTGAACATCGCGTAGCGTTGCGCAGTTTGTGAGCCACCAGCAGTGGTGGCTGTGGGGAGAGAGATGGCGGAGTTTTGAGAGCGGATGATCTGGAGGTGTGTTCATCAGAGACAGTAAATTTGTAAGACATGATGTCACGATCTGATGTATATATATTATGACTTTTGAACACTATTAAGGTAAATACATTGTTTGTGCTCCACCAAAATCTTTCATTTGCTAAGTATGCCTATCAGTAGTTCGTGCCTTCAATAGTTTGAATCTTTTATTTAGCTGGCAGTATAGGCGCTCGCTTTATTGCAGTAGTTCCAGTAACGAAGATTTTTGTGAGGCAAGTGATTCATGAAAGGTATAGGTTATTGTCGGTCAGGGCCATCCTTTTGTAGGGATTATTGAAAGTCAGATTGCGCTGCGCTAAAAATATTGTGTGTCAGTTTAGTGATGATCAGAATAAGTAAAGAGAGAAATGTCTGAGTACGTTCAGTTTTGTTCAGCTGTTTGAAAATCAAATAACGTAAGGGGTTTACCAGCACAGTAGGTCATTAATTTTTCTAAGGGAACCTTTCAGGTTCACTAAACTAAAAAGTATGACCACACTGATTTGTATTGTTTTCTGTAGGCACATTGAAAATATGAACTGGTGCACAAACGCATATGGAATACCACATCATATTTTCTAGAATGAAAGGATAGAAACATTTTTCACGTAAGGTTACATTACAATTTGTTCACCTGCGAATTGCGTGTGATTGACAGAGAGCACATCTCGAACGTTTGCTTTGAGGAACAATAAAATGACTTTTTTCATCGAAACGATTCGCCAAAGAAACACTCCTAGCATCTGGAGTGACTCTCGGTCCCACCTTACAGTTCTGTTTTCCATATTTTTGTAAGAGATATCTTGCTACTCTTCTTCTAAACGCGAGAGTCCCAAAATGTCTGTACAATAACCCCGCATTTTTAATTGCTACATCTAAACCTCCCCCCGCCCCCCCCCCCAAAAAAAAAAAACTGGCCGCCATCAGTTCTTGGATCTGATAACTGTCTTGTAATAGCTCAATAATTTTCGTCCACTCTCTCTATTCCACCCATATTGTAATTGTAAGGTTCCATTACATGAGATTCAAAAAATGGCTCCATGCACTATGGGACTTAACACCTAAGGTCATCAGTCCCCTAGACTTAGAACTACTTAAACCTACCGAGCGAGGTGGCGCAGTGGTTAGCATACTGGACTCGCATTCGGGAGGACGATGGTCCAATCCCGCGTCCGGCCATCCTGATTTAGGTTTTCCGTGATTTCCCTAAATCGCTCCAGGTAAATGCCGGGATGGTTCCTTTGAAAGGGCACGGCCGACGTCCTTCCCTATCCATACCTAAACCGACGAGACCGATGACCTCGCAGTTTGGTCTCTTCCCCCAAAACAACCAACCAACCAACCAACTTAAACCTAACTAACCTAAGGTCATCACTCACATCCATGCCAGAGGCATGATTAGAACCTGCGACCGTAGCAGCAGCGTGGTTCCGGACTGAAGCGCCTACAACCGCTCGGTCACAGTGACTCGCATTACATGAGATTGAGGACCAACAATTTTCTTTTTGAGTGCAGCAGAATGTCTTTGAGCTTTGCAACTGTGATTTACAGATTTACAGTTTGACACTTCTATGACTACAGAGTTGCAATTCCAGCGACAAACAAGTTAACAGTGAATTTTCGTCACACATCACTTCATAAGAGCCTCTTTGGTCGTTCTTCGTTGCAGCTGTACTTTTCAGTGAGTAATTTTCAGTTCTGTTGCTTCCAAAGGTTCCACTTATAACAATAACAACTTCAGTAAATTTATCAACTATTTTCAAGGGCATGAGGTAGTTGCCTGCAAACGAATAATGGGGCAAACCATCCTCACATAGAAATTCTGTGAACTGTAATAGGTCCCCTCAAACCATAATCTTCTTTGTATTTATTTCGTGATTCCTTTGATCACCGATAAACCTCAAAATTTACAAGATATCCTAGTCTGATGTTATGGCACCATACTTTGCAACCAAAACATATAGATTTGTTCCCAGTGAATTGCATGAGGCCATGCCGCCACAGTACGGTATCGTGGCTTCATCTACACAGCTTTCTTTCTCCCAAGCAGCATATTCAAGAAAACAGTTTCTGACTGGTCTGAGTAGGGCTGAGTCTCTTGTTCTTATCGAGCTTAGTATTGTCATTTAGTTGCACATTCCGCTTGATAACTTCAGAATATTTTCTTCTCACTTACTGGCATAGCATAGAAGGTAGGGGTCGACAAATCGTCGGCAATTCAAACGTATGGCAAATAATGGCACCACATAGAGAAATGACAGCAAGGGACAGGAAAGGACACCAGGTGTACTCAGTGTGTATGTCTGGAGGCCTCATTCTACAACCATTTAGGGAACGGTGTGCAAGCAACTGCAGATGGTGGTGCACGTTGGAACAAATGATGCCTGTGGTCTAAGCTCCGAGGTCATACTTGGGTTATTTCAGCGACTGGCCGAGACGGTTGAGAAGACCAGCCTTGCGCATGGAGTTTCAACGAACCTCACAATCTGCAGAATTTACCCCAGAACTGATCGTGGTCCTTTGCTTCTGAGTCGAGTGGAAGGACTGAAACAGAGACTTAGAAGGTACTGTGAGAAGCTAGGTTGCAACTTTCTGGACTTGCGCCGTAGAGTTGAGAACTGAAGCTGGCTGTGTGTAGGATGCACAGAAGTTTTTTTTCTTTATTTTTTCTTTTCTTTTTTTTAGATTAGGCGACTCTCCATCCAAGCTGAACAACGTTAGCTGTAGGAAACCCAGAAGTATTAGTGTAAGATTGAAAGAAATGCCTCACACAGGTGAAAGTATTAAAATCCTAATGGTAAACTGCCAAAGCACTCTCAACGAACTGCCAGAGTTTGAAGCGCTCATGAAAAGCTAAGAATCTCACTTGATAGTAGCTACAGAAAATTGGTTGAAACCTGAAATTGACAGCAGTGAGATTTTTGGGGAAATTTTAAGTGTATATCGAAAGGATAGGCAAATGGGAATCGGAAGTGGTATATGTGTCGCAATAGCCAAGAAACTCATATCCATCGAGGTACAAACTGAAGCTGCATGTGAGATTGTTTGGACAAGACTCAGTATAAAGTAGTGGGAATAAAATTATAATTTGATCTTCTATCGTCCACCAGCCTCATCTCCTGATGCAACCGAAAACTTCAGGGAAAACCTCAGTTCAGTCGTACCTAAATTCCCCAATCATACTATAAACATTGATGGAGATTGTAATCTTCCAGCAGTTACTTGGAAACACTACGTATTTGTTAGTAGCGGGGCATGATAAGACATTCTGTAAAACATTACTAAATGCCTTCTCTGACAACTACCGAGAACGGATAGTAAGGAACATCGCTCATGATACAAATGTATTGGCTCTAATGGTGTCAAATAGACCTGACCTTTTTGAGGACGTTCACATCGAAATTGGTAACAGTGACCAGACTCATTTGTGGCAACAATGATTACCAAAGTACAAAGGACAAATAAAACAAACAGAAAGATATATATGCTCAGTAAAATAGACAAAAAATCGGTAGCGTCATATCTAAACGAGGAATTTTCTTCGCACGGCAGGAGCTTGTAAAGGAACTAAGACTCAAATTTAGAAGAATAGTTTACTTTGAACATGTACCCAGTAGAACGGTTGATAATTGGAGGGAACCTCCGTGGTATACAGTCACTGTAAAGAACAGAGATTACTGCATAATAAGTATAAAACAAAGTGTAGGGCTATAGATAGAGAGATAATGAATTAAAAGCGTTTGGCTGTCAAGAGAGCAATGTGCGGCACCTTCAGTAACCAGCGTAGCAGAGTATTGTCACACAATCTTTCATGAAATTGTGGTCATATGTAAGGCTGTTATAGTGGCACCAATGTTAGCGTCCAGTCCCTAACGAATGACACAGTAACTGAAAGTGAGGGTAGGAAATCAGAAGCTGACATGCTTAACTCCCTTTTCAAAAGTTCCATTACAAAGGAAAACTCAGAAGAACTGCCTCAATTTAATCCTCTTACCACTGAAAAGATGAGTCAAATCAGTATTAGTTTCAGCGCTGTTGAAAAACAGCTGAAGTCGTTACAATTGAACAAAGCTCCAGGCCCCGATGGAATCCCTGTCAGATTCTATACTGAATCAGCGATTGAGTTAGCCCCTCTTCTATAATCTTTCGTAGATCCCTCTAACAAAAATCCGTGTCCAGTTCTTGGGAAAAGGCACAGGTCACACCTGTCTACAAGAAGGATAGTAGAAGTCATCCACAAACCTACTGTCTAATATCCTTGACATCGATTTATTGTAGAATCTTACAACATATGCTGAGCTCAACAGAATTGTACCAGAATGACCTTCTCAATGATAGGCACCATGGATTCCGGAAACATCAATCATGGAAACCCAGCTCCTGCTTTTCTCACATGACTTACTGAAAGTTTTGGATCAAGACAGTCAGTTAGATGCAGTATTTCTTAGTTTCCGAAAAGCATTTGACTCAACATCACACTTGCGCTTATTGTCAGAAATCCGATCGTATGGGGTATCAATTGAATTTTGTAACTTGTTTGAGGACTTTTTAGTAGGGAGGATAATGATTGTTGTCTTGGATGGAGAGTCATCATCAGATGTAGAAGTAACTTTGTGTGTACCCCAGGGAAGTGTGTTGGGACTCTTGCTGTTCATGTTGTATATTGATGATCTGGCACACAATATTAATAATAACATCAGGCTTTTACCAGATGATGCAGTTATATATAATGAAGTACTATCCAAAAGGAGCAGCATAAATATTCAATCAGATCTTGATAAGATTTCAAAGCGGTGCAAAGATTGGCAACTTCCTTTAAGTGTTAAGAAATGTAAAACAGTGCACTTCACAAAACATAAAAAACGTAGTATCCTATAACTACAATATAAGCAGTCAGTGTTGGAATCGGCTAACTCATACAAATACCTGGGTGTAACACTTTGTTGGGATATGAAATGGAATGATTACATAAGTTCAGTTGTGAGTAAAGCGGATGGTAGACGTCGGTTTATTGGTAGAATACTGGGGAAGTGCAATCAGTCTACAAAGGAGATTGCTTGTAAGTCACTAGTGCGATCAGTTCTAGAACAAGAAGAAGACCCGTACCAATTAGGACTAACTGGTGGTATTGAACATATACAGAAAAGGGGAGCACGAAAGGACACATGTTTGTTTAACCCGTGGTAGGGTGTCACAGAGATACAAAAGGAACTGAACTGTGAGACTCTTGAAGGTAGATATAAACTATCCGGAGAAAGTCTGTTAATAAAGTTTCCAAAACTGGCTTTAAGTGATGGCTGTAGGAATATACTACACATAGGGATCGTGAGGATAAAATTACTGCACTGCACAGAGGCATTCAAACAATCATTCTTCCCGCGCCCCATGCACGAATGGAACGGGAAGAGATCTTAATAACTGGTAAAATGGGACGTAATCTCTGTGGTTTGCAGAGTGTAGATTTAGATGTAGTTCCTAGTAGATTCGTTTTTGAGGAAGTACATCGTAGCCAGTAATTAAAAATATCCCAAAGAAAGCCTTCAGTTGTGCAACACATAATTCAAAGTTCATTCTGCCTTTCAGCATTGCACATAAAACACTTTGTTTCACAATGTACACAATAACATATTCAGTGGATTCAGGGGTTTTGGAACATGACTAGGTCCCTGAAACATGTAACCAGCTTCAGCCATATTCTTCGTATTTTTTTAAAAAATTCATTTCTTTCATGCAACTCAGAAGCCAACCATCTTCTGCCAGCCGATATTGTCCTATGCTTATTTGGAATGAGGTAGTTCCGTTGATAAACATGTTATATTTTACTGGAACCAACTACTTTATCTGCATTAGTATTTCGTACAGTTACTTCAGCTTCTGCAGTCAATTCATGGGTGTTCAGCCCTTGAACATCATGTTCTATATCACAAAAAACCCATTACTTTATCCTCATTAGCCTTTCTTACAATTGCTTCACATTCTGATGTCAGTTGATGGCAGTTAAATTATTGATGTTCCCACCAAAATACTCGTCTGTACTGTCTTCCTCTGTATTGTCACTGACATCAGGAGGAGCAAAGCAGAGAGCGAACGAATTTGTCATTATAAGATCAGCAATATAAGACTCCTCTACCAAAGCCAAGACCTCTTCCACAGTTTGACCTCTGCAACGGGAATAATAAGTTCCTCGTGAAGTAAAAAACAACATACAAATTACACTATAATTGTTCATAAAATTGAAGCTAGCCACTTCAGCAATACCCTCGTGACCGGTGGTGCATTAGCGCACCAAGTAAATTTTAATAGCATTTACGAGGTGCTATCCAAAATTTTCGGGATTGGTGCTACCATCTGTTGAAAACCTTGCCTTTGGACTAATGGTCACCATCACCTTCGAAGTAGTTCCCACCCGCAAGTACACACCGGTCCCAGCGTTTCTGCCACTGACCAAAGGTTTTTTGGAAGTACTGTTCTTTGAGGGTGTTTATCACTGCTAGTGATGCTTCTTGAATCCTGTCTAGAGTGCCGAACCGACGGCCTTTCAACTTGTGTTTCAGTTTTGAGAATAGCGAGAAGTCGCAAGGTGGCAAATCTGGTGAGTACAGTGGGTGGGGTACAACCGCCATGTTGTTTTTTGCCAGAAAGGTCCTGGTGAGCAAGGACGTGTGACAGGGCCCGTTGTCGTGATGCAGCAGCCAGTTCCCTTGACGCCAAAGTTCGGACCGTCGTCACCGCATGTGTTCACAGAGCCATCGCAAAACGTCACGGTAGTACGTGGCATTCATTGTTTGGTTGGATGGGACGAATTCCTTTTGCACTATTCCCTTGGAATCAAAGAAAACGATGATCATGCTCTCCACTTTGCTCTTCACCTGTCTCGCTCTTTTGTGTCTTGGAGAGCCTGGGCTCTTCCACTGGGACGACAGTTACTTTGCCTCTGGGCCATAACCAGCTCTCATCGCCAGTGATAACCCTCGACAAGAAGATTGGATCATAAGATGCAGTCTGATTTAAGTCCGTGCACACTTCAACACGCTGTGCCTTCTGATCGGCACTCAAGATCCTTGGAGCAAATTTTGCGGCAACAAAATGCATGCTCAATTAATCAGTCAACATTCGTTGACATGTCCCATAACCAATACTCACTTCGTCTGCATTGCCTTGAGTGGTTCGACGTCGATCTGCATGAACCAATTGTTGAAGTTTGGCGACGATGTCTGGCGTTGTGCGGATAACAGGCCTTCCAGTGTGAGCATAATCTTCGACGTATGTACGGCCGGCCCTGAACCGAGCATGCCACTCAAACACACGCGGACGGCTCATGCTCTGTCCCCCAAACACTTGTTGAATCATTACCAGTGTCTCCATTACACTGTTCCCGATATTCGCACAGAATTTCATACACACGCTCTCTTCTGTCCGCGGATCCATCGTAAAATCGTCACACACCAAACGCACAGTACTACGGAAATCACTGTGGACACGCAACACGTCCTCCCAGCTGAATGCCACTCCGCATACTAACTCATCAGATATTCACCTCTCTCCACTCAGCGGTGCAAAGATCTACTACTCCTACTTTCCAGATGGCAGCACCAGACCCGAATATTTTGGATTCCACCTCGTACAACCAGAGTGTTCCGCATAAAGTCAAAAACTAGTCAAAGACTAGTCGTTCTACGAACGCCACAGCAGCGACCCAGGAAGCGTATTGTTTCACTTGCGTTAGGAGTTGTATATACTGAAGAGACTTCTTGTTTGTCTGTCGCCCATTGCTTACGACTTCTGTATTTCACAAAGTTAAGTATTGACATTTATTTTCTGTAAATATAAATTCATTAATACCATTTGCTTGAATTGTTGTCTGGCGATCCGAGAAAGCAGATTTCCTAGGCACCCCATATTCGACGCGCATATAGGACACAACACAGAGCATTTAGGATAACCTCATAGCATCTTACACACGTACGGAATAGAGTTCACCAAAGACAGTTCGGACTATAGTTTACTAAATATACAATATTCTTGTAGCAATATATTTACCTTTTGTTGTAATGCTGTGCAGCCATTTTGCTCTCTGAAACCAAGTAACTGTCTGATCCTTGAAAACAATCACACACTTCAACAGTTCACCAATGTAACCATTCTGATCGCGTAGTGGCATATATTTGCTGTACTGAGGCAACAGGACGAAGTAATATCTACATTCATTTGTTTCCAAGGAGTAAACATCGGGAACAATGCAGCATGGAGCATAAACGCACCACCAAGCGCGAATGGCTGAAACACTGCATCCATAATCAAATGGTTGCCGTCGCTGAATCTATTCTCGGTGTTGTTGTTGTTGTTGTCTTCAGTCCTGAGACTGGTTTGATGCAGCTCTCCATGCTACTCTATCCTGTGCAAGCTGCTTCATCTCCCAGTACCTACTGCAACCTACATCCTTCTGAATCTGCTTGGTGTACTCATCTCTCGGTCTCCCTCTACGATTTTTACCCTCCACGCTGCCCTCCAATGCTAAATTTGTGATCCCTTGATGCCTCAAAACATGTCCTACCAACCGATCCCTTCTTCTAGTCAAGTTGTGCCACAAACTTCTCTTCTCCCCAATCCTATTCAATACCTCCTCATTAGTTACGTGATCTATCCACCTTATCTTCAGTATTCTTCTGTAGCACCACATTTCGAAAGCTTCTATTCTCTTCTTGTCCAAACTAGTTATCGTCCATGTTTCACTTCCATACATGGCTACACTCCAAACAAATACTTTCAGAAATGACTTCCTGATACATAAATCTATATTCGATGTTAACAAATTTCTCTTCTTCAGAAACGCTTTCCTTGCCATTGCCAGTCTACATTTTATATCCTCTCTACTTCGACCATCATCAGTTATTTTACTTCCTAAATAGCAAAACTCCTTTACTACTTTAAGTGCCTCATTTCCTAATCTAATTCCCTCAGCATCACCCGATTTAATTTGACTACATTCCATTATCCTCGTTTTGCTTTTGTTAATGTTCATCTTATATCCTCCTTTCAAGACACTGTCCATTCCGTTCAACTGCTCTTCCAAGTCCTTTGCCGTCTCTGACAGAATTACAATGTCATCGGCGAACCTCAAAGTTTTTACTTCGTCTCCATGAATTTTAATACCTACTCCAAATTTTTCTTTTGTTTCCTTTACTGCTTGCTCAATATACAGAGTGAATAACATCGGGGAGAGGCTACAACCCTGTCTCACTCCTTTCCCAACCACTGCTTCCCTTTCATGCCCCTCGACTCTTATTACTGCCATCTGGTTTCTGTACAAATTATAAATAGCCTTTCGCTCCCTGTATTTTACCCCTGCCACCTTTAGAATTTGAAAAAGAGTATTCCAGTCAACATTGTCAAAAGCTTTCTCTAAGTCTACAAATGCTAGAAACGTAGGTTTGCCTTTTCTTAATCTTTCTTCTAAGATAAGTCCTAAGGTCAGTATTGCCTCACGTGTTCCAACATTTCTACGGAATCCAAACTGATCTTCCCCGAGGTCTGCATCTATCAGTTTTTCCATTCGTCTGTAAAGAATTCGCGTTAGTATTTTGCAGCCGTGGCTTATTAAACTGATAGTTCGGTAATTTTCACATCTGTCAGCACCTGCTTTCTTTGGGATTGGAATTATTATATTCTTCTTGAAGTCTGAGGGTATTTCGCCTGTCTCATACATCTTGCTCACCAGCTGGTAGAGTTTTGTCATTACTGGCTCTCCCAAGGCCGTCAGTAGTTCTAATGGAATGTTGTCTACTCCGGGGGCCTTGTTTCGACTCAGGTCTTTCAGTGCTCTGTCAAACTCTTCACGCAGTATCGTATCTCCCATTTCGTCTTCATCTACATCCTCTTCTATTTCCATAATATTGTCCTCAAGTACATCGCTCTTGTATAAACCTTCTATATACTCCTTCCACCTTTTTGCCTTCCCTTCTTTGCTTAGAACTGGGCTGCCATCTGAGCTCTTGATATTCATACACGTGGTTCTCTTCTCTCCAAAGGTCTCTTTAATTTTCCTGTAGGCAATATCTATCTTACCCCTAGTGAGATAAGCTTCTACATCCTTACATTTGTCCTCTAGCCATCCCTGTTTAGCCATTTTGCACTTCCTGTCGATCTCATTTTTGAGACGTTTGTATTCCTTTTTGCCTGCTTCATTTACTGCATTTTTATATTTTCTCCTTTCATCAATTAAATTCAATATTTCTTCTGTTACCCAAGGATTTCTAGCAGCCCTCGTCTTTGTACCTACTTTATCCTCTGCTGCCTTCACTACTACATCCCTCAGAGCTACCCATTCTTCTTCTACTGTATTTCTTTCCCCTATTCCTGTCAATTGTTCCCTTATGCTCTCTCTGAAACTCTGTACAACCTCTGGTTCTTTCAGTTTATCCAGGTCCCATCTCCTTAATTTCCCACATTTTTGCAGTTTCTTCAGTTTTAATCTACAGGTCATAACCAATAGATTGTGGTCAGAGTCCACATCTGCCCCTGGAAATGTCTTACAACTTAAAACCTGGTTCCTAAATCTCTGTCTTACCATTATATAATCTATCTGATACCTTTTAGTATCTCCAGGGTTCTTCCACGTATACAACCTTCTTTCGTGATTCTTAAACCAAGTGTTAGCTATGATTAAGTTGTGCTCTGTGCAAAATTCTACTAGGCGGCTTCCTCTTTCATTTCTTAGCCCCAATCCATATTCACCTACTATGTTTCCTTCTCTCCCTTTTCCTACACTCGAATTCCAGTCACCCATTACTATTAAATTTTCGTCTCCCTTCACTATCTGAATAATTTCTTTTATTTCATCGTACATTTCTTCAATTTCTTCATCATCTGCAGAGCTAGTTGGCATATAAACTTGTACTACTGTAGTAGGTGTGGGCTTCGTATTCTCGGTATCTTCTCAGATTTTTCTGTTATATGCAAGTTGTAACCTTGTGAGGCCAAATGAGGATGTGCTTCAATAAATAAGCAGCGGCTTCGTTCTAATTTCTTTACTAGCAATAACAGATGGAGGAATCGGCGACATGCCGACCTAAAGTCTTACGACCATAGAGCGTGCCTCCTACTGTCATGGTGGCCAGTCAGAACATACTTAAGACCTAATGCTGGTGTTGCGTGAGTTTTTATTATTACTAATCCCAGGCACGTGTGGTATATTAAATTAAAGTGTAAGGCTAACTTATATTTTGTGAGGAGGGTTCAGTTAGAGGGAGTCAGTGAGTGTGTGTGTGTGTGAGAGAGAGAGAGAGAGAGAAAGTGAGTGAGAGAGAGAGAGAGAGAGAGAGAGACTAAAAGACAGTGACGACCTGCCGCCCCCGTCTCTTCTTTCTCTTTACCAAACCCTCACCCCCTAAGAAATGGAACCTGAATCTATGCTTGCTTGCACAGAGATGATATTTACGTCAGTTAAACTCATGGCCATTAAAACTGCAGCACCATGGAGCGAAGTCACCATAGGTACATATCAAACTGGCATGCCGTGTCCTGCATGCTTGGGTATTTAAATGATCAGCGTTTCCATGCAACCACACAAAATAAACATGAGTAACCCGATCTGTGTTATGTAGACATCACGGGGTTTCCCATTCAGAAGTCGCATTTAAATATTTGTTTTTTGTGAGAAGATTGTGATACACCTCGTGTAAGAAGGAGAAACGTGTAACTGCATTGGAAATCGGGAACGACATATTGGCTCAAATGGCTGTGAGCACTATGGGACTTAACATCTGAGGTCATGAGTCCCCTAGAACTTAGAACTACTTAAAAACTACTTAAACCTAACTAACCTGAGGTCATCACACACATCCATGCCCGAGGCAGGATTCCAACCTGCGACCGTAGCGGTTCCAGACTGTAGCGCCTAGAACCGCTCGGCCAACCCGGCCGGTGAACGACAAATTGTTTGCACGGTCGTGTAGGGCGATGCAGCCAAGCTCTGCTTGAGTCGGAAAATGCGCGTTTACTTGCAGCAAGACCAGCGTTCACAAGGCCGCTGCGACGGCGTAGGAGCAACACGAAAAGTCAGTACTTTGTTATTTGCTGTCCTCCCTGCAGTTGCAACTTCAATGGCCAGCAGTGTATATTTTCATATTTGTTATCATGGTACATGTGACACGTCAACGTAAATGCTGACCTCTACAGATTTCTAATTGATGGAAACATTTTAACCATCGTAGGGTGTATTTTTTTCCTTTAATGCATCATACTTTTAAATTAAATTACTGGCCACTTTCAGCCTTAGGCTATTATCAGGTATCTGCAATATAATACCAAAAGCACAGTAAGTACGTGGGAAAGACATATTAGAGGATGACATTATTTTTGGGTCTTAAAATCGTTGTTTAAATTACATACATCATATTGTTGGTGTCTGTGTGTCACGTTTAAAAATGTTTGTTGCATATTATGTGAGTATAGCCACGATCCCACACATACGTATGTCGAATGTTGGAGATATAGCCTTTCACATACCAGTTAGCTTACAAGAGAAACTTCGACAACACGTCATATTGACAAAATCCTTACTAACAGGTGGCTTACTCACCCTTGTACACTCGTTTAGCATCATACCATCTGCTTTCTGCACTCATACATACACACAATGGTTACAAATCGCGGTAAACATGCATCAACGAAAGAGCATGCTAAGACCAGTCACTTTGCAAAGTTACTGTCAGAGGGAGTTGCTAGTGTAGAAAACAGTCCCTACTTTTCATCACAGTTCCATGCACATCGACCTGTGAACTAACAAAATTAATCCCAATGCTGTTAAAATTGTTTACAATACTCTCAAATACTAAAATGATTTACATTCGTCATTGTTGTATAAAAAAGCACTTTTACGTATTCGTTTTCCTAAAATAATGAATTAAAATTAATAATTTTCGTATTAATAATTTTGATATTATATGCAGACGTCTCATAATGGCCTAAGGCCGAAATTGGACGGTAATATAATTTATATGAATGATGCATTAAAGGAATAAAACTGAGAGCCTATTGTGGTTAAAATGATTCCATCATTTAGACGAAATAATGAGGCTGGGTACCCATACATAATGAAATTATTGGCTCCACAGTTTTGTTTACATAGTTTTTGTAAGTAGTCTGTTTTGCTGTGTTACTTTAGAAAGACAAAGCGTAATATCGTGCTGTCAAAAGATCCATTTAAATATTAACCGCCAAGAGAAATTACCGTGAAAGTTGAGAAATGTTTTTAAAAGACTGAAGACATATTTCATGCAGTTAAGAAATTGGCCGCACAATCCTAATGTGGATGCTGATTACAGAAGCATTATAAGCTTCTCAAAAGAAGTGTTGTATCACTTGTACGTCTGAGAACATGCTTCCATTTAGATTAATGAGGAGAAGTGAACGCCAGAACAAAGGTTGAAAAAAAAAAATTATACTGTGATATAATAACAAAACGACAACAAGAAAAGGACAGTCTCTTCGAAAGTGCCCATCTTTGCACATGTAAACAATCTAAATCTGCTCCTTAGTAAATGCAGTATAGTCATGCCCCACGCCTTGCATTAAAGCATGATTTGATGGACAGGGTGAACAGAATTTACGGATTTTTACTGAAGATGCTGTGGTATGCGAGAGTGTATAGTAGTTGAGTGACTGTAAGGGGATACAAGATGACTTAGACAGAATTTGTTGGTCTTGTGAGGAACGGCAGATTGTTCTAAATGTAGAAAAATGTAAGTTAATGCCGATAAGGGAAAAAATCCGTTAACGTTCGATTACAGCATTAATAGGGAGCTGCTTCACACAGCTCAATCGACGAGATATGTAGGGGTGCGGTTACAAAGCGATATGAAATGGAATGAGTGCGTCAGATTGACAGTTTGGAAAGCGAATGCTCAACCGCAATTTTTTGGGAGAATTTTGGGGAAGCGTAGCTCATCTGTAAGGAGAAGGTGTGTAGAACGTTAGTGCGACCTACTCGTGAGCACTGATCGAGTGTCTGGGATCCTCACCAGATCGGATTAAAGAAAGACATCGTAGCAGTACAGAGGCGTGCTGCTAGATATGTTACCGGTGGCTTCGCTCAGCACGTATGTATTACGGAAATGCTTCGTGAACTCAAATGAGATTCCCTTTTGAGAGAAGAAGACGTTCTTATCGCCAATCACTATTGCGGAAATTTAGAGAACCGGCATTTGAGACCGACTACAGATCGTTCTAGTTACGCCAACGTAAGGACTACGAAGAGAAGATGAGGGAAATTTGTGATTGTATGGAAGCTTACGGACAATCGTTTTTCCTTTGCTCAATTTGCGAGTGGAACGGGAGAGAAAATGCTGTACTTTCTGCCATGCACAATACGGTGGCTTGCGGAGATTGTATGTAGTTGTAGATGTAAATGTAGCTGGATTCCCATTAGAATGCTATCTACAGTATAAGATCCTCGAGATGTTCATGCTAAAGGTTGTTTCACTCTACGACGAGGAGTCGGAAGTGCGCCCAATGTGTGACGAGGTTTCCTGTGCAGGCGTGGATCAGAATGTCCAAATGGGAGGGGGGGAGGGGGGGACGAAAGGGCCTTGAGGGTTCAAACCCATCCTACCCAAAAAAGTAGAAAAAATTACCTAACTTTCGGAGAATAAAGTAGCATGAAAAATAAGTCCCAATAATGGAAAGAACCTCCCCCCATGAACCATGGACCTTGCCCTTGGTGGGGAGGCTTTCGTGCCTCGGTGATACAGGTAGCCGTACCGTAGGTGCAACCACAACGGAGGGGTATCTGTTGAGAGGCCAGACAAACGTGTGGTTCCTGAAGAGGGGCGGCAGCCTTTTCAGTAGTTGCAAGGGCAACATTCTGGATGATTGACTGATCTGGCCTTGTAACAATAACCAAAACGGCCTTGCTGCGCTGGTACTGCGAACGGCTCAAAGCAAGGGGAAACTACGGCCGTAATTTTTCCCGAGGGCATGCAGCTTTACTGTATGATTAAATGATGATGGCGTCCTCTTGGGTAAAATATTCCGGAAGTAAAATGGTCCCCATTTGGATCTCCGGGCGGGGACTACTCAAGAGGATGTCGTTATCAGGAGAAGGAAACTGGCGTTTTACGGATCGGAGCGTGGAATGTCAAATCACTTAATCCGACAGGTAGGTTAGAAAATTTAAAAAGGGAAATGGATAGGTTAAAGTTAGATATAGTGGGAATTAGTGAAGTTCGGTGGCAGGAGGAACTAGACTTCTGGTCATGTGACTACAGGGTTATGAACACAAAATCAAGTAGGGGTAATGCAGGAGTAGGTTTAATAATGAATAGAAAAATAAGAATGCGGGTAAGCTACTACAAACAGCATAGTGAACGCATTATTGGACCAAGATAGATACGAGCCGACACCTGATACAGTAGTACAAGTTTATATGCCAACTAGCTCTGCAGATGACGAATAAATTGAAGAAATGTATGATGAAATAAAAGAAATTATTCAGATAGTGAAGGGTGACGAAAATTAAATAGTCATGGGTGACTGGAATTCGGTAATACGAAAAGGGAGAGAAGGAAACGTAGTAGGTGAATATGGATTGGGGCTAAGAAATGAAAGGGGAAGCCGCCTGGTAGAATTTTGCACAGAGCACGACTTAATCATAGCTAACACTTGGTCAAGAATCATAAAAGAAGGCTGTATACATGGAAGAACCCTGGAGATACTAAAAGGTATCAGATAGATTATATAATGGTAAGACAGAGATTTAGGAACCAGATTTTAAATTGTAAGACATTTCCAGGGGCAGATGTGGACTCTGACCACAATCTATTGGTTATGACCTGTAGATTGAAACTGAAGAAAATGCAGAAAGGTGATAATTTAAGGAGATTGGACCTGGACAAACTGAAAGAACCAGAGGTTGTACAGAGTTTCAGGAAGAGCATAAGGGAACAATTGACAGGAATGAGGGAAAGAAATACAGTAGAAGAAGAATGGGCAGCTCTGAGGGATGAAGTAGTGAAAGCAGCAGAGGATAAAGTAGGTAAAAGACGAGGGCTGCTAGAAATCCTTGGGTAAAGAAGAAATATTGAATTTAATTGATGAAAGGAGAAAATATAAAAATGCAGTAAATGAAGCAGGCAAAAAGGAATACAAACGTCTAAAAAATGAGATCGACAGGAAGAGCAAAATGGCTAAGCAGGGATGGCTAGAGGACAAATGTAATGATGTAGAAGCTTATCTCACTAGTGGTAAGATAGATACTGCCTACAGGAAAATTAAAGAGACCTTTGGAGAGAAGAGAACCATGTGTACGAATATCAAGAGCTCAGATGGCAACCCAGTTCTAAGCAAAGAAGGGAAGGCAGTAAGGTGGAAGGAGTATATAAAAGGTTTATACTATGGCGATGTGCTTGAGGACAATATTATGGAAATGGAAGAGGAGGTAGATGAAGATGAAATGGGAGATACGATACTGCGTCAAGAGTTTGACAGAGCACTGAAAGACCTGAGTCGAAACAAGGCCCCCGGAGTAGACAACATTCCATTAGAACTACTGACGGTCTTGGGACAACCAGTCCTGACAAAACTCTACCAGCTGGTGAGCAAGATGTATGAAACAGGCGAAATACCCTCAGACTTCAAGAAGAGTATAATAATTCCAATCCCAAAGAAAGCAGGTGTTGACAGATGTGAAAATTACCGAACAATCAGTTTAATAAGCCACAGCTGCAAAATACTAACACGAATTCTTTACAGACGATTGGAAAAACTAGTAGAAGCCGTCCTCGGGGAAGATCAGTTTGGATTCCGTAGAAATACTGGAACGTGTGAGGCAATACTAACCTTAGGACTTATCTTAGAAGAAAGAATAAGGAAAGGCAAACCTACTTTCATAGCATTTGTAGACTTAGAGAAAGCTTTTGGCAATGTTGACTGGAATACTCTCTTTCAAATTCTAAAGGTGGCAGGTGTAAAATACAGCGATCGAAAGGCTATTTACAATTTGTACAGAAACCAGATGGCAGTTATAAGAGGCGAGGGACATGAAAGGGAAGCAGTGGTTGGGAAGTGAGTGAGACAGGTTTGTAGCCTCTCCCCGATGTTATTCAATCTGTATATTGAGCAAGAAGTAAAGGAAACAAAAGAAAAATTCGGAGTAAGTATTAAATTCGATGGAGAAGAAATCAAAACTTTGAGGTTCGCCGATGACATTGTAATTCTGTCAGAGACAGCAAAGGACTTGGAAGAGCAGTTGAACGGAATGGACAGTGTCTTGAAAGGAGGATATAAGATGAACATCGACAAAAGCAAAACGAGGTTAATGGAATGTAGTCGGATTAAGTCGGGTGATGCTGAGGGAATTAGATTAGGAAATGATACACTTAAAGTAGTAAAGGAGTTTTGCTATTTTGGGAGCAAAATAACTGACGATGGTCGAAGTAGAGAGGATATAAAATGTAGACAGGCAATGGCAAGGAAAGCGTTTCTGAAGAAGAGAAATTTGTTAACATCGAGTATAGATTTAAGTGTCAGGAAGTCGTTTCTGAAAGTATTTGTTTGGAGTGTAGCCATGTATGGAAGTGAAACATGGACGATAAATAGTTTGGACAAGAAGAGAATAGAAGCTTTCTAAATGTGGTGCTACAGAAGAATGCTGAAGATTAAATGGGTAGATCACATAACTAATGAGGAAGTATTGAGTAGGATTGGGGAGAAGAGAAGTTTGTGGCACAACTTGACCAGAAGAAGGGATCGGTTGGTAGGACATGTTTTGAGGCATCAAGGGGTCACCAATTTAGTATTTTAGGCCAGCGTGGAGGGTAAAAATCGTGGAGGGAGACCAAGAAATGAATACACTAGGCAGATTCAGAAGGATGTGGGTTGCAGTAAGTACTGGGAGATGAAGGAGCTTGCACAGGATAGGGCAGCATGGAGAGCTGCATCAAACCAGTCTCAGGACTGAAAACCACGACAACAACAATGGAAAGAAAGTACAGAAATTACAAACTATGTTTAATTTTTCAGTTGATTGGATGAGCACTTGATCACACAGCTGGGCCTGTGGCCTGAGCATACTGCACAGAACGTTACATCCATTCGCCAGGTCTTAGAGTTCATTTGGAAGCTGGCTGCTGAGCGAGATGGCGCAAAGCTTAGCATGACGGTTCAGCTTCTCATCCCTAATTTGATCCCGGCAAATGCCAAGATGTGTCCTCTAACACAAGGGCACGGCTAAGTTCTTTCCTCCTCCTTTCGTGATCCACGGAAGACTGACTTCTCAAAGGTAGGCAGAAAAGACTGAATGAAACAGTATTTTCATCTGAATGCGTGAACCAATTCCACATGCTACTTGCATCAAAATTAGAGTGCGATTTTGTGTTTCAAAGACTGACAACAAGGTAAATCGGTATGAAAACGTTTACGGATGAGATGGAATCATGGTGACTAGGTGTACGGTGCTCTACGTAATAGTCATTTCTTTCCATTACTAACATGGTGACGGGCTCAATGGGCTGTGAAAGTTTCAGGTGGGCATGTGAATAAAGAGCGCGTTGGATTTGAAGCGGCGAGCGGGGAAAACGATGGCCAACTGTACCAGCCAGATGCAGGAACCGGCCACCTGGTTGGTGAATTCTTAGAAGGAAGGCCGCAGCGCCCGTCCCATGGTGCGGCAAGCTATTGTCCGACACGACTGCTCAGTCTAATGTCCAGTAGCGAGTATTGCGGTGCCAAGTGCAGGAGGCAGGGGCAACTTTCCGTGTTTTGTGGACCTCCGTTGAAGATAGCCTTTACCAGCTCTAAAAAGCTTGTGCTACAGGAAACGAAGTCTAGCCTCGTAGCAGCTCTTTCTTCATTTCTCTTGAGGCCCGAAGCTAATGGCATAGGCGGGACAACGTGCAGTTGAAGCGTTAGTGAGCCAGTCGAGAGCGCAACTCTGAGGTCAGTGTTTTTTGGTAGTAGATAAGATGTTCAGGTTGAGATTGGTGTCTAAAGGAGACCCGTTGTTTTGGCGGGATTCTTTTGTTGGAGGGAATCCTCCTGACTAGGCAGCAGTCCTTAATTTTGCAATTGGCAACTAGCACTGTTAGGCGGGAAGGAATTAAGAGGGCGTAAGTGAACACCACAACAGAAGGCGCTAGGCATTTGGACGTGGAGTGTCTGCATGAACTTTAGATTTCGATGTGGAAGTTTCACCGCATAGCCTTGCACTTTGGTCACGGAGGCGTCTGGATAGAATCGATGGACGGTAGCTATCGAGAACGGATCAGTTGACTGTTGCATCGCGATTGGGCGTGCGACAGTGCTGACAACCACGTCTACACTACTACTGCAGTGCACAGCGCGGTGCGGCGCAACGCAGTAGTACTCACGGTGGGACTAGTTCGCAGCGCCGGCGTAATAGGGCAACTCGATTTCACACTTGTGGCAACCAAGATGATCGCCTGTCTCAAGTTCATTGAATGTGTGTGAAGGTACGGACTTCTAGGATAATCACCTACTTCCAGTCACTGTTTCAGTCAGGAATTTGTAGGACTCATTGCTACTCACTTAAAATTTCATCTTAGTATAGAAATACACTCCTGGAAATGGAAAAAAGAACACATTGACACCGGTGTGTCAGACCCACCATACTTGCTCCGAACACTGCGAGAGGGCTGTACAAGCAATGATCACACGCACGGCACAGCGGACACACCAGGAACAGCGGTGTTGGCCGTCGAATGGCGCTAGCTGCGCAGCATTTGTGCACCGCCGCCGTCAGTGTCAGCCAGTTTGCGTGGCATACGGAGCTCCATCGCAGTCTTTAACACTGGTAGCATGCCGCGACAGCGTGGACGTGAACCGTATGTGCAGTTGACGGACTTTGAGCGAGGGCGTATAGTGGGCATGCGGGAGGCCGGGTGGACGTACCGCCGAATTGCTCAACACGTGGGGCGTGAAGTCTCCACAGTACATCGATGTTGTCGCCAGTGGTCGGCGGAAGGTGCACGTGCCCGTCGACCTGGGACCGGACCGCAGCGACTCACAGATGCACGCCAAGACCGTAGGATCCTACGCAGTGCCGTAGGGGACCGCACCGCCACTTCCCAGCAAATTAAGGACACTGTTGCTCCTGGGGTATCGGCGAGGACCATTCGAAACCGTCTCCATGAAGCTGGGCTACGGTCCCGCACATCGTTAGGCCGTCATCCGCTCACGCCCCAACATCGTGCAGTCCGCCTCCAGTGGTGTCGCGACAGGCGTGAATGGAGGGACGAATGGAGACGTGTCGTCTTCAGCGATGAGAGTCGCTTCTGCCTTGGTGCCAATGATGGTCGGATGCGTGTTTGGCGCCGTTCAGGTGAGCGCCACAATCAGGACTGCATACGACCGAGGCACACAGGGCCAACACCCGGCATCATGGTGTGGGGAGCGATCTCCTACACTGGCCATACACCTCTGGTGATCGTCGAGGGGACACTGAATAGTGCACGGTACATCCAAACCGTCATCGAACCCATCGTTCTACCATTCCTAGACCGGCAAGGGAACTTGCTGTTCCAACAGGACAATGCACGTCCGCATGTATCCCGTGCCACCCAACGTGCTCTAGAAGGTGTAAGTCAACTACCCTGGCCAGCAAGATCTCCGGATCTGTCCCCCATTGAGCATGTTTGGGACTGGATGAAGCGTCGTCTCACGCGGTCTGCACGTCCAGCACGAACGCTGGTCCAACTGAGGCGTCAGGTGGAAATGGCATGGCAAGCCGTTGCACAGGACTACATCCAGCATCTCTACGATCGTCTCCATGGGAGAATAGCAGCCTTTATTGCTGCGAAAGGTGGATATAAACTGTACTAGTGCCGACATTGTGCATGCTCTGTTGCCTGTGTCTATGTGCCTGTGGTTCTGTCAGTGTGATCATGTGATGTATCTGACCCCAGGAATGTGTCAATAAAGTTTCCCCTTCCTGGGACAGTGAATTCACGGTGTTCTTATTTCAATTTCCAGGAGTGTAGAATTGTCACATCTTTACTAGTTGAATTTATGTATCGTTAATTGATGTCTTTGTGAATAAATTTGAGAATTTAACTGACCAGTGTTTCTGTTTGGTACCTTCACTACATCAACCTAGATGCAGTTAACCTGGGTTGAGGGAGATACTTTCCATTTAGTAAGTCACATGCAAATAAATTATTCCAGTCAAGTATCGTCAGTCACATTTGGATTTATGCAAATTACACACTTTAAGATCTATGACGGGGGCTGTAATTTCTCGCTCTCCACCTACCTTTGTGCGAAACTGAAATTTAAAGGTAAGATCTTAATGGAGTGGACAGCCCGCAATTAGTTTTAAGGGGCTGGGAACATAACCACGACCGGTGTTTGGCACATTTATATACCTGTCTGGGTAGAGAGATGGACAAATGCTGGATGCACCGGCATGTCAATCAACACTTCTGGCATTATATGGCACCATCAACAGAAGCCTTACTACTCTTAAAAAGGCAATGGCTACTACGAAGAAAGTACACGTGGAGACCAGATGAAAATGTAACTCTAGACCAAACAAACTTAAAGGAGAAACCATATCTAAAGTGCACCTTCAAATACAGCCACTGGTGGGCTGAAAATCACATTATAGCATACATGATAGTAAACGGTTATTACAAGAAGAACGTATCATTCGGAAATTACACCTGTTACAGTGTAAACGGTTATATTTACAAGCAGAACTTATCATTCCCCTTTGTCATACAAATAATATCGACTGATTTTTGTAACTACACATATGTTTAGAGCACATCACAACTGACGCATGTTTAATGAGTGGCAAATATAGAGCCGACTGTTGCGAACTTCATTTATAGATAAACAACGAGAAAAGTTCAACTCAGATACTAACTTTAAATAAGCAACAGCAACATCTACGGCATAAAATGAACTACTTAAGAGGAAAGCAGACAAGTTTTGTGAGATTAAACATTCCGAACGTCTGAAGTACGAAAAATTGTGATTAAAAAAACAATCTGTGGGGATTACCAGAAGAATCTTTGGCTACAAATATTGCAACCAATGAAACACATTACCATATGTAGCTTTCATTTTGTTCATTCAATATTTATTTACTTTATCCAGGAAAACCTTTCGCGACTCGAAATAGTCAAACCATCTGAAGGTAACGTTTAGGGGCAAAGAAGATGACGGACGTCAACTTCAAGTTTTTGACGTCATGAGAACCCCCTATTATTTTTACCTCACTGTATAGCACTTTACATGTCAAAGATTGAATTTAAGTTTATCGTGTCGTTAGCACACTCCAACGAAAATGTTTTTATCAGAATCTTAAAGAAAGGAAAATAACGAATATTTGAAACTTTCATCTGTAAAAGGAATCATTATAAAAAGTAAGTAAAAGAAAGTAGGCAACGTAAAAAGTTCTTACCTTGTTAAATAATATAAACAGGGTCCTGAAATTATATCACTGACTTTGCATTTAGATAGATTTTTGCTTTCTTGATAGAAAAATCGTAGAGTAAAAGATAGGGAATAATGGGTTTAAATGTATATAAGTGAAGAAAGTAAATAACAAGTTAATTTCTGTATCAGACTTCTGTCTAGGAGAATAATATCATTTGACACCAATGTTCTAAAGTCCTTATTGCGAAGAGATTGAGCGAAAGTAAATACGAGTCAAAGTCATAGACATAATTATTGTTTTCATTAAGCGTAACTGACGTAATTTATCGTTTTTATGAGATGTAAATGATCTATAAATTCATTTATTTGGCGGTTACATGGGCATTCTAAGCTCATAGTGGAGCATACGTATTAGTGAATCTATTTAATTTATTTCTGGATGTGAAGTGTACAGTAATCAAGTAAGAGTTGTGATCTCTTGAAATATGTAGATGACTGGAATTGTTGTAAACTACTGATTCATCAGAATTATCAGCCAGTGTAGTTAATACTACAATATTAAAGTATAAATTCAGATGAATATTATGATATGTGCTACAGAAGAATGCTGAAGATTAGATGGGTAGATCACGTAACTAATGAGGAGGTATTGAATAGGATTGTGGAGAAGAGAAATTTGTGGCATAACTTGACTAGAAGAAGGGATCGGTTGGTAGGACATGTTCTGAGGCATCAAGGAATCACCAATTCCGTATTGGAGGGCAGCGTGGAGGGTAAAAATCGTAGAGGGAGACCAAGAGATGAATACACTAAGCAGATTCAGAAGGATGTAGGCTGCAGTAGGTACTGGGAGATGAAGAAGTTTGCACAGGATAGAGTAGCATGGAGAGCTGCATCAAACCAGTCTCAGGACTGAATGTCACAACATTATAATATACTGTATGTGCTTTTAGGATTTACCACATTTGCCTAATCCGTGTCAGCCCATATTACATTTTATACATTAGACACAGAATGTGAACACCTCAGAGTTATTTTGTAGTATACGCACAAGCAATCTCGTAAAAGCAACCTAGAATATCTTAAATATACGTATAAGTCAGACGTCTGTATGCTTAAGATTGCCTGTACTTGCAATAATTACAGTTTGTATTGGGAAGAAGTGTTTTCGACAGGAACAGGACTTACTACTCTTCTCAACGGTACAACGTATATCATCTAATCTTGAGGCAGTGTTGTTGCAGGAATTTTATTGATGTCTCTGTCTTCGTTCACAGGTGTCGCGAAGTTGAGCAGTGAAACACACTTAGATCCTTAGGTGAAAGTTTAATATGTCAGTAACCTCTGCTTAAGGCAAACTAATTCACCCCAGCTTTGAATCTGAATAAAACGAATAGGGTACGTTTCGTGAATATGGCCCTTTAGTTAACCCAAAGAAAGGTAAAAGCTGATGAAACAACAGGAGGAAAGGACAATAATTCGTAAAAATGTCAGATTACGTAATACTATGAGCCCTATATTAATACAGGACAACATAAGAGGCATTCAGTAAATGAGGCAACATGTTTTTTCCCGAAAGCAAGTTGGTTTTATTTAGGATTTCAGTACACCATATTAATCCCCACCAACTTGGGTACAAAACCATATTTTTCTACATAATCTTCATTCAATGATATGGCCTTACTTCGCCTTACCAGGAGAGCTGGTATGCCTGCAAGGTACTACCCTACTGGTAGACGTCGGATCCAAGGTCTTTCTGCATCAGTAACCTCTCCATCATCAATGTACTGCTTCCAGCGGAGTGAATTCTTCATTGAAGCAAATACATGGAACTCGGAAATGCGAGATCCGGGGTGTAGGGTGGATGAGGAAGAACAGTCCAGTGACATTTAGTGAGCTCCTCTCGGTTGCGCAGACTTGTATTAGCCCTTGCGTTGTCGTGGAGAAGTCCGTTTCTTATTTTTGTGCCAACGAGCACACTGAAGCCGTTGCTTCAGTTTCCTGAAGGTGACACAATACACTTCCGAGTTGATCGTTGCACCTTGTGGGAGGACATCAAACAGAATAACCTTCGCAGAGTCCTAGAAGACCGTTGTTATGACTTTTCTGAGGGAGGGTGCGGCTTTGAACAGTTTCTTCGGAGGATGGGTGGTGTAGCGCCACACCGTTTTGTTTACGATTCGAACTGATAAACCCATGTTTCATCGCCTATGACGATGTTAGACGTAAAACTGTCACGATAAGCCTCTTAACGCACAAGCAATTTCGCACACATGGTTCTTAGTTAAGTCTTAATGGTCTTCTGTTGGATGGCAAGGAAACCAGCAGGCACACAACTTTTGAGTACCCCAACTGGTGGACGAATGTGGCAGCACAACCAAAATAGACGTCCAGGTAAGCAGCGAGGTACTTCTGATCCGACGACCTCCAAGAATCAGTGTGTCCGATGCAGACGGCTGGCACACAAGAGATCGGACAGATTTTCGCGACCCTGTTTCGATGATAACAGACACGTCGCCCAATGACTCACCGTACTTTTGTTCACTGCCATGTCTGCGTGGACATTCTGCTAGCACCTATGTATATGTGCGATTCTTTGGTTTTCCGCCGAAAGAAACTCGATGACAGCTCTGCTCGGAACCAACCTCTGTTACAGATGCAACTTTGAAGGCTAAGTATGGCGCCGTCACAGATCGGAAATTCATGAAAGTGTACGGGTTGAAAAGTGAATATTCCACGTTGTCCCACAATAAATGTCACATTTTTTTCAACCGAATTCGACGGAGGAAATATGTGTTCATTACTTTCTCAACACCTCTTATGCTTTGGTTCACCATAAATGTAATGCAACTGACTTTTACTTTCCCTTTTGATATAACAGATAAAGAAAGATCGCAGCATATTAAACACTGAGGCTACAAAATTCATGGGATACCTCCTAATATCGTGTCAAATCTTCCTTTGCCCGGCATAGTGAAGCAGCTCGAGGTGGCATGTACTGAACCAGTCGTTGGAAGTCCCCTGCAGAACTTTTGAGACCTGCCGCCTATACAGGGTGTTACAAAAAGGTACGGCCAAACTTCCAGGAAACATTCCTCACACACAAATAAAGAAAATATGTTATGTGGACATGTGTCCTGAAACGCTTACTTTCCATGTTAGAGCTCATTTTAGTTTCGTCAGTATGTACTGTACTTCATCGATTCACCGCCAGTTGGCCCAATTGAAGGAAGATAATGTTGACATCGGTGCTTGTTTTGACATGTGACTCATTTCTGTACAGCACTAGCATCAAGCACATCAGTACGTAGCATCAACAGGTTAGGTTTCATCACGAACGTGGTTTTGCAGTCAGTGCAATGTTTACAAATGCGGAGTTGGCCGATGCTCAATTGATGTATGGATTAGCATGGGGCAATAGCCGTGGCGCGGTACGTTTGTATCGAGACAGATTTCCAGAACGAAGTTGTCCCGACAGGAAGACGTTCGAAGCAATTGATCGGCGTCTTAGGGAGCACGGAACATTCCAGCCTATGACTCGCGACTGGGGAAGACCTAGAACGATGAGGCCACCTGCAATGGACCAGGCAATTCTTCGTGCAATTGACGATAACCCTAATGTCAGCGTCAGAGAAGTTGCTGCTGTACAAGGTAAGGTTGACCACGTCACTATATGGAGAGTGCTACGGGAGAACCAGTTGTTTCCGTACCACGTACAGCGTGTGTAGGCACTATCAGCAGTTGATTGGCCTCCACGGGTACACTTCTGCGAATGGTTCATCCAACAATTTGTCAATCCTCATTTCAGTGCAAATGTTCTCTTTACGGATGAGGCTTCATTCCAACGTGATCAAATTGTAAATTTTTACAATCAACATGAGTCGGCTGACGAGAATCCGCACGCAATTGTGCAGTCACGTCATCAAAACCGGTTTTTCTGTGAACGTTTGGGCAGGCATTGTTGGTGATGTCTTGATTGGGCCCCATGTTCTTCCACCTAATCTCAATGGAGCACGTTATCATGATTTCATACGGGATACTCTACCTGTGCTGCTAGAACATGTGCCTTTACAAGTACGACACAACATGTGGTTCATGCACGATGGAGCTCCAGCACATTTCAGTCGAGGTGTTCGTACGCTTCTCAACAACAGATTCGGTGACCGATGGATTGGTAGAGGCGGGCCAATTCCATGGCCTCCACGCTCTTCTGACCTCAATCTTCTTGACTTTCATTTATGGGGGCATTTGAAAGCTCTTGTCTATGCAACCCCGGTACCAAATGTAGAGACTCTTCGTGCTCGTATTGTGGACGCCTGTGATACAATACGCCATTCTCCAGGGTTGCAACAGCGCATCAGGGATTCCATGCGTTGGAGGGTGGATGCATGTATCCTCGCTAATGGAGGACATTTTGAACATTTCCTGTAACAACGTGTTTGAAGTCACGCTGGTACGTTCTGTTGCTGTGTGTTTCCATTCCATGATTAATGTGATTTGAAGAGATGTAATAAAATGAGCTCTAACATGGAAAGTAAGCGTTTCCGGACACATGTCCACATAACACATTTTCTTTATTTGTGTGTGAGGAATGTTTCCTGAAAATTTGGCCGTACCCTTTTGTAACACCCTGTATAGCCGTCCACAATGGCGGAAGAGTTGCCGGTGCAGGATTTTATGCACGAACTGGCCCGTTGGTTATGTTCCATAAATGTTCTATGGGATTCATGTTGGGCGATCTGGGTCGCCGAATCATTCTGTCGAATTGTCAAGAATATTCTTCAAATCAATCGTTAACAGTTATGTCCCAGTGACATCGCTCATTGTCATCCACAAAACTTCAATCGTTATTTAGGAACACGAAGTCCATGAACTGCTGCAAATGGTCAATTACCGGTTCAGTTGGACGAGAGGACCCAGTCCATTCCATGTAAACTCCGTCCAGACCATAATGGAACCACCATCGGCTTGAACACTACCTTGTTCACAACTTGGCTCATGACTTCATCGAGTCTGCGCCAGTCAGCTCTTACCAACTGAAATCGGGACTCATTTGACCACGCTACGATTCTTCAGTCGTCTAGGGTCCAACGGATATGGTCACGAGCCCAAGAGAGACGCTGCAGGCGATATCGTGCTGTTAGCAAAGGTACTCGCGTAGGTCGTCTGCTGCCACAGCTCATTAACGCCAAATTTCACCGCGCTGTGCTAACAGATACATTCGTCGTACGTCCCACTCAGATTTCTGTCGTTATTTCACGCAGTGTCGCTTATATGTTATCACTGACAATTCTTCGCAAACGTCGCTGCTCTTGGTCGTTAAGTGAAGATCATCGGCCACTGCATTGAACGTGGTGAGATGTAATGCCTGAAATTTGGTATTCTCCGCACACTCTTGACACTGTGAGTATCGAAATATTGAATTCCCTAACGATTTCCGAAATGGAATGTCCTATGTGTCTAGCTCCAACTAGCAACATGAGTTCAAAGTCTGTTAATTCCCGGCCATAATCACGTCGGACACTTTTTCACATGAATCACCTTAGTACAAACGACGGCTCAGCTAATACAATGCCCTTTTATATCTAGTGTACACGATACTACCACCATCTATATGCGCGCATGTCGTTATCCCAAGGCTTTTGTCACTATACCGTAATTTATTTCCGGAACGCAGATTTATGAGTGGAAGAACATTGAGGTAATTCATTTGCAATCTTAGGTAACTGAAAAACGGCATAATTAATCACCAAGTGTTCTAATGAACTTGGAAGTGCTGTTGTGTAGCAGAATAATTTCACTGTTCATTTATAAAATTTTTGAAAGTGCTTCCAGGCTAGCTCAGAAAAGAGGTGGTTGTCTCTGAGCCTGTGTGCCAAAAGGAAGGTCAGCAAGACGTAGCACCAATGAACATATACCAAGGCAAGAGGTGAACATTGCCATACAACCTCAGAGCGTCGAAGGCAGAAATGCAAGTCACTGTAAAGAAACGCTACATAGCTTCAACACCCGACCACCACTCAAACGGAGGCAGCTCGGCGACCCAGAATAATTACCACAGCGAGGCAAAGAGTGCTGACGGGTCCGACACACGGGCGAAAAATGTGCTCATACATCCGTAGCCACAGAGTCATGGGCTCGGGCCCGGCCCTTTAAATAACAAGGCTTTCGGAGCTCAAAGGCACATTCAGTCGTGTTGCCGTTCTATCCATGTCAGTAGAACCAGCGTTTCAGTGAAGCCACGAAAGCTGATGAATTATTGTCGGCATGCTACTTGCTTGCTGACTTCAACCGTCGTCACGTAGAAGCTGAAATAAACTGAGGGCTGAACACTTGTTGATACACATTAAATGGTTCAAATGGCTCTGAGCACTGTGGGACTTAACTGCCGTGGTCATCAGTCCCCTAGAACTTAGAACTACTTAAACCTAACTAACCTAAGGACATCACACACATCCATGCCCAAAGCAGGATTCGAACCTGCGACCGTAGCGGTCGCGCTGCTCCAGACTGTAGCGCCTAGAACCGCTCGGCCACTCCGGCCGGCGGATACACTTTAAGTGGTAATGTAAGATCTTATTAGAAGTATGTGTGATCATTACTGGACGATACGTCTCTCGAATACAGCAGTAGCAAATAACTACCAGTGGTGCTTTGTGTAATCCACGCACACACAGGGATAAAGACAGAGAATAACTGTAGCACTGTTTGCATTCTTTGAGCGACGTTGCACTCACTACAGCGTCGTCCACTCTGCTAGCTCACGACAAAATTCCTCTTGTAATAATAGCGAAATACAGTAAATTTGTATTTATGACGCTCTCTTGATCTGATGTAAACACATCACTGTTTAAATACTGGTCATGCCAACAGTTCGTCTTATCCAGTAAGAGCTACGGCTAGTCAGGTATAACGTGTAATCACGTGAAAAATTTCTTAGGTTACTCGTTGTAGGATGTAAAGAAGAATCATATCGAGACGGAGCTATTCATGCCACATATAATATTTAACACCTGTATAGTTTTCTGCAAATCTCTTACCTTTCGTCCCACCAGTTCCTACAATTTCATTCCATGTGTGAGGTGATTGGGACGGGACAATCGATTTCGTGAGAGAGTTTGCCTACTTAGCTTCCAAACGCGCCCCAACAGTGCGAGAGTGTACCAATGTTTGCAGGCCAGAGCCGCCCCGATAGTCATTACTAGAGACCAGGTTATATGCATTCGCATGTTGCATATGCATTTGCATATTCGGTTCCGTTTCACTGGTTATTGCATATTTTAAAGATGCATATTTTCGCTCTATGTTTCCAATATTTTAAAAATGTTGACAGGTGATCTCTAGCTCTATCTAGTTGTGATGTCCCACAGATTGACCGCCACCTAGAACTGCGTGCAATCGCTAACCGAGATGCCACTGCCCAGCGAAATCATTACAGAAGAGGAACGGGAACAGACAGACGGAGTAAATGCTCCTGCATCCGTGCATCCGGTTAATTCCCTCCGCTGTCATGTCGTACGCGTCGGCAACGATTAAATAGTGCTACGCAAGCTTTTAGTTGCACGTCTATTGTTCCAGTTTAGCTTTCTGTTTACTTGTACACAGTTGGACGTGTTTACGACGTGTAGTGTATAACGTGTTGTGCGCCATGCCGCCCAAAAAAAGAAACCTCGTTTCGTGGATAGCTGAGCATCTGGGGACATTACATGAGACGAAATTGTTTTATATCGTCGAGGTTGCGAGAAAAGAGTTTCGTGCAAAAAAAAGTCTTCATATCGCAGGAATGTAGAAGAAAGGATCATGACAACAAATTATGACAACAGCAAATTGCAGTAGCAGGGATTTGTCCAAAGGTAACAAAAAAAATCGATTTAACATAGATCTATGCGAAGCATTCATTGCAAGCAATACTCTCTTCACACACTTACAAACCCTATCCTCAAAGTCTTCCTGCGCAAATATTGCTTAAATCAAAATATTACATATGAATCAACATCGCGTAAAAATTACATACCGACAATTTACGTAAATGTTCTGGAAGAAATACGCAATGCATTCCAAGACAGCATTATTTGGATTTCAGTTGAAACTACAGACACTTGCGGGGGTTAGATTGCAAATTTAATTGTTGGTGCTTTAAGAGCCTTCTTTTTTCTATTTAGCGGCATGCAAAGAATTTGAAAAAGTAAATCATTCTACGATCGCAACATTTGTGAATGAGGGTAATAGAAAAATATTTTCAGAATCTTTTGCAGATGGAAGGGCGTTTGTGTTTATTTCAAAGGCTGCTCCCTATATGATCAAAGCAGGAATAGCCCTCCGAGTATTTTATCGCAATTTGATTCATGTGACGTGCTTTGGTCATTGAGCACATCGCCTTGCTGAAGTAGTACGTTCCACGTTTGTGAATGTAAATAAACTGATTTCAACCGCAAAGATACGGTTTTTGAAGGCTTCTGCTTGCACCAAAACCTACAAAGAAAAACTACCAAATGTGCCTTTATCTCTCGATCCACTGGTAACTCGTTGGGTACATGGGTCGAAGTTGTGTTGTTTTACAATGAACATTTCGAGGCCATTGGAGGTGTAGTAAACGACTTCGATAATGCAGTTTCCAGTTCATGGAAGCTTTTAATGGTTCCGGTATTAAAAAAGACATTGCTGGGATTGGCAGTCATTTTTCCCATATACCTGCAAGTATTAGAAAGCTTGAAACTCAAGGTTTGGCGTTGAATGAATCTATTCAGTTAATGAATAAAATTATTCTAGTGAACTCCTCATTGCCGGAGGTATTGCCAAGAAAACGTAAAGAAAAGTTTGAAAATATTTTAAAGAATAACCCACGATTGGAACCGTTGTGCCAAATTGATAGTTTTATTAATGGGGTGGGTGAACTTTTACCAGAAACCTTAAGTGCCAACTTAAACTCAAATTCAAATACTGCCCAGTTATCCCATTTGATGTAGAACGGTCCTTTTCTGCTTATAAAAATGTTTTGAGTGATCGAAAACACAATCTTACTACCGAAAATTTGGAACAGTACTTGGTCGTCTATGTTTACGCTAGTAGAGAAATGTAAAATAAATTGTAAATGATGTTTTGCTCCAATAGTATTACCTAAAAGTAATGCTGTTAAAAAAATTCATGGTAGTTAAATAAAATACTACGGAGTTTTTGAGCGTGCCCCTCTGAGCGACATGTCTCGAAGTTGGTCCTGTACATATCGATTGTTTCACTGCACTTCACTCGCATCGCATCCGCTTGTTGCCGACAACAATAGCAAAGAAGGAACAACTCTTTGAACACGGTATGCGTCACCATTGTTGTTTCCTTCCTACAGTATTGTTACGTAACCATGACCACACTATGCTACAAAGCCACATTGAGTGTTTCATGCAAGTGCTATTCTGTGCGTAACGAGCCTATGAAAATTAAACCAAGAAGGAGTATAAACTGAGGGTAGATAGATTTTCTTGACACACAAACTTAAATACCTCAATTTCACCACAAAATATTGTGCAACTTTGACAGATATTCCAGGCAGAGATTATGCAAATACGTTACGTAGAAAATAAGATATGGTCTTTAACACTCCATTTCCGTTGTGAAACTTCTCCTGGGATATGTTTGTCAGCTGAGTTAGCATCGTGAAGTTCCATTTTACCAAAATGGATAAAGTGGGACACGAATCACACAAGTTTTGCGCTTTCGACGAAATTCAAATCGGGTAAGTGGTGAGAATAGCGAGATGGCACCTGTGCACAACGTTCTTGCCTGTTCTAACAGGACTGATCGTATTCTGAGAAAGCACAGTGTGATGTGAATTTTTCGATCCATTTAAGACTAGGGCGCTAGGAACTGTAAAGGATGACATTTGTGTATGTAAGGCAGACCGGTGAACGTCGCATAAGTGTCACACATATCTCCGATTGCAGAACATTGCCTTCGTACCGGTCGTCTGGTGGAATATAACAACACAGAGATCCTGACGTGGACTTCCACTTACTGGTATAGTGTTATTAATGAAGCTGTTGAGATTAAATTAGCAAGTAACCTTACCAATAAAGCTAGAGGTTTTTCCCTAAATTCTACTTGGAATCCCCCTGCCTCTCTGGTCGAACGACAAAGAGACAAGAGTTAGGGGCTACTTGCCATGTTTTCAATCTACAGTCTTTTGACTGGTTTCATGCGGCCCGCCTCGAATTTGTTTCGTCCGCCATATGTTACATCGATTCCAAGGCAGCAAAATTCAATAACTTGTCACGTACTTTGCGATCACCAGTTTCGATATGAAGTTTGTCGGTACTCTCATCTCTGCTGCTTCTAACTGCTTTTGTCTTTTTCTATTTTACTCCCAGTCCATATTTTTTACTCTTTAAACTGTTCATTCAATAAAAAAAAATTCTGTAATTCTTCACTTTAAGTGAGGATAGCAATTTCATCAGCGAATCTTATCATTAATAGCCTTTCACAGTGAATTCTTATTTCTCTTTTGAATCTTTCTTTATTTCCGTGATTGCTTCTTAGACGTATTCATTGAACAATAGGGGCAAAAGACTGCACCCTTCTCTTACCACATTTTTAATCCGAGTACTTCCTTCTTTGTCTTCCCATCTTACTGGTTGTTTTTGGTTCCTGTACATGCCGTATATTACCCGTCTTTCCCTCTCGCTTATTCCGATTTCTCTCAGATTTTCGAACATCGTGTACCATTTCGCATAGTCGAACGCTTTTTATAAGCCGACGAATATTGTTACTGTGTTTTCAGTCTTCTTCAGTGCTGCTTCCATTATTAACCGCGACGTCAGAAATGTTGCTCTGGTTTCTTTACCTTTCCTAAAGCCAAACTGATCATCATCTGAAGCATCCTGAATTTTCTTTTTCTCCCTTCTGTACACCAGTGTTGTCAGCAACTTGGCTACATTATCTGTTTAGCGATAGGTCTTTCACGTATGTGCCTTCACGTATGTTCAAAAATGGTTCAAATGGCTCTGAGCACTATGGGACTCAACTGCTGTGGTCATCAGTCCCCTAGAACTTAGAACTACTTAAACCTAACTAACCTAAAGACATCACACACATCCATGCCCGAGGCAGGATTCGAACCTGCGACCGTAGCAGTCTCACGGTTCCGGACTGCGCGCCTAGAACCGCGAGACCACCGCGGCCGGCTTCACGTATGTTACCTTAGGAATTGTGTGGATGATATTTTTCCGAAAATCTGATGGTATGTCGCCGGTGTCATACATTCTACACACCAACTTCAACAGTCGTTTGGTTGCCACGTTCTCCAATGATTTTAGATATTTCAACGGAATGCTATGTATCCTTGATGCCTTATTTGACGCCAGTCCTTCTAACTCTAATACTGGATCCCCTACGTCTTTCACATCGATTCCAATTTCTTACTCTACGATGCCCTCAGACAAGTCCTCCCCCTCACAGAGGCTTTCAGTCTACTCTTTCCGCCTATCCGCTCTCTCCGGTGCGTTTAACAGGAGTTGCAATTGCAGTCTTATATTACTACGCTTGCTTTTTATTTCATCGAAGGCTGTTTTGACTTTCATGTATGCTCAGTCAGTCCTTCCGACGATCTTTCGATTTGTTCTAATTTTTCCTGCAGCGACTTCATCCAGTCTTCCTTGCCTTTCCTATTTATTTCATTCCTAAGTTATTTCTATAGGGTGTTCAGAAATTCCCATTGCAAACTAAGAGGGCATAAAGCGGGGAGTGAGAACATCATATTTCAAAAAGGAACCCATGTCTGGAAACGTACTGTTTCCGTGCTGCAGCCATCTGAAAACGTGTTTTCTAGGCAGGTATGCAACAGGGTAGTTGTGGTGGGGGACTGTTAGGGTGTTCAGAAATTCCCATTGCAAACTAAGAGGGCATAAAGCGGGGAGTGAGAACATCATATTTCAAAAAGGAACCCATGTCTGGAAACATACTGTTTCCGTGCTGCAGCCATCTGAAAACGTGTTTTCTAGGCAGGTATGCAACAGGGTAGTTGTGGTGGGGGACTGTTAGGGTGTTCAGAAATTCCCATTGCAAACTAAGAGGGCATAAAGCGGGGAGTGAGAACATCATATTTCAAAAAGGAACCCATGTCTGGAAACATACTGTTTCCGTGCTGCAGCCATCTGAAAACGTGTTTTCTAGGCAGGTATGCAACAGGGTAGTTGTGGTGGGGGACTGTTAGGGTGTTCAGAAATTCCCATTGCAAACTAAGAGGGCATAAAGCGGGGAGTGAGAACATCATATTTCAAAAAGGAACCCATGTCTGGAAACATACTGTTTCCGTGCTGCAGCCATCTGAAAACGTGTTTTCTAGGCAGGTATGCAACAGGGTAGTTGTGGTGGGGGACTGTTACGTCGGATCGACTGATCTTGTTCAAGCCTGTCAGTGTCTGAGCAACATGGTTGAATACACGTTGCAGAGTACAGCGACATGATCCTTTCGAATGGCGAAGCTCACGGTATTGGAAGAGCTGCTCGTTGCGTTTATCAAGATCGTTCTCTACAACGTACGACTTCATTGCATACCCTTGTCGCCACGATTCTGCAACGGCTTCGAAAAAGGGTACGTTCGCCATCAACAGGAGTGACTGTGGTGCTCCAAGGAGATGAAGCACACACCAACTGAAAGAGGACGTACTGAATCACGCTGAAGAGCAATTTCTTTGGCCATTAATAATTGGAACTGTAATACAAGTACGTACTGTGTCGTGCCTAGTCAATTACTTGTAAAAGTGGTCCTGTTACCATTATGTTTCAAGTGGTTGTATCACGAAACGGTACGTTTCCGAGCATGGGTTCCAATTCAAATTAATATCTACTCACTCCCATCTACAAGTTTAGAAGTTTATAATGGGAATTTCCGAACAGCCTATAGTACTGTATTCATACCTTTCACGGAAATTTTGTACTTCCTCCTTCCGTCGATCAGATGAAGTATTTTTTTCTGTTACCCGATGTCTGCCCCTCTTCAGATAAACTGCCGACTGTGACGTTCCTTATCGCAGTAACCACATTCTTAACGAACTTTAAGTTCAGGTCTTCACTCCTAAGTGCTTCAGTATTCTACTTCCTTCTGTACTGAATCTTTCGGATGATTCTCTTGAACTTCAGTCTACTCTTCGTCGTCATTAGATTACGATCTGAGTCTATATCTGCTCCGTCGTACACCTTACAATCCAGTATCTGGATTTGAAATCTCTTTCTGACCATTATTTAACCCATCTGGAATCTTTCCATGCCTACAGGTCTTTTTCAAATACGCCTCCTCCTTTCTGATTCTTAAACAGAGTATTCGCTGTCACAATTTGAAATTTATTTCAGAACTCAATTATTAGTCTTTCTCCTTTCTCATTCCTACTGCCAAGTCCATGTATTCTCCCAATCCTCTCTTCCTCCCCCTAGAACCACGTTCCAGTCCGCCATGCATATTAGATTTTTACATACTGAATGAGCCGTTCCATCGTTGTCGGCGTTTGTTTGCTGTCAAACCTGACGGGAGCAACCCTGTCACTGAACTGTCCACAGTGAGTCACTCTCTACCATACTTCCCTATTGATAAGAAATTCTGTTCTTTGTATACCGTTTTCTACTGCTGCTGGTATTACATACTTGCTCATCCGTTGCTAATAAATATTTAGCTATCGATAACGTATGGCAGTGTTTATCTTTGCTTCTGTTGTGGCGCTGGTTGGTTACAGTGCGTGTTGTGCCTAGGTACAGATCTTTTGTCCCTGGTCGACCTAACCACCCCTCCCCACTTACACTCACAAGGGATTTAAGCTGTCATGACGGGTTGTTCACCTGTCGAAATATCAGTGGTTGTCAATTCCCTTACCCGCCTACATTCCTCTAAGTTATCTGAACATACCATTTTCATTTGTGTCAAAGAGTTAGTTGATTAACCAAGTACTAAACTGCGAAAGGACTGTTATTATACCACTATTAACTAGGTACGTAGGTATTCCGAAGTACATGCAGTATACACGGGGGCTATGCAAAATTGACAGATGTTTTGGTCTCTCGCTGAGGTGGGCGACCTAAAGCCGCCGCCGTCTTGGTGCCACAACGCTGCTGCACTCAGTACGCATCCAGCGGTGGTAGACTGCGGTCTGAGTCTCTGCTACTTAGTTTTCTGTGGAGTGTTAAAATGTGCGCTCTAATAGAAAATGATACCACTTGTGAGGTACATTCTGTGATTAGGTTTGTGCTGGCAAAAAGTTGCAAATTTATCGTGACCTTTGTGATGTGTGTGGAAAAGGAATAATGAGTGAAAGCCAAGTGAGGCAATTGTTCAATGATTTTAAAATGGCCTTACCAATGTTCACAAACAGGATCGCCTTGGTAGATATAGCCGTGTGGCTGACGAACTAATGATGAAAATCAACGACAGAATTCGTGAAAATCGCCGTTTTGCGATTACGGCACTTTCGCATGTACCACCTCTTCCCAGAAATGAAGACATGCTTTAATAATGACGCCGAACTGCATGCCGGTATAAACGTTGACTGCAAAAGGAGGCAGATTTCTTCAGAGATGGTATTGAAAAACTTGTAGCACGGTATGATAAGTGCCTCAGTTTGAATGGCGATTATGTAGGAAAATAGTGCCTTTCAATTGTATATAATACAATTTTGTTATTTCATATTGTTAATTTTTTTATTTCAAGACGCCTGTTGCTTCCTGGTTAGCCCTCACGGGAAAACAGCCAAAATCGTGTGTGTGTGTGTGTGTGTGTGTGTGTGTGTGTGTGTGTGTGTGTGTGTGTGTGTGGGTGGGTTGCGAATAGATTTCTTTCTATCATGAAAACAATAAAAAATATAGGGACGTTCCAGCTTACAGATACAATAATCAAGAGCGGTCTGCGTATTGCGACAGCTTGATGCTTGAAACCTATTATTTTGTGACTTGCAAATAAAAATAAATGCCGCGTTTCACAAATGTGATGAATCTGTTTGTTGTCTTGGTTTTCATGCATGTGTTAACAACAGGCTATCGTTACTTCGCGCAGAACCGCTAGTACTTAGGGACTAGAACCACGGCTCATAAACTAGTGTCGTAACGCTGCGATGTAGTTCCCGTGTGCACCTTCGAGGCCGCTACTGGAGGCTTGTGCCGTGAAGCTTCTGCTAGTTATACTCGTACCGCATTTCGCTCGTTGCAGGTAATTTTCCATCGCTACTAATAGTTGGTAAGGACTAGAGAGTTGGTAGCATGAAGTTCTGAATCATAAAGGTATGCGCTAACATCCTGCGTAAAAGCTGTTAGGCGACACCCGAGTGTGTGGCCTTTAGCGCCTGCACTACTCTCTGAGACAAGCGCTCTTTCCTTGCCTTATCAAGACTACGAAGAAGTTCATCTCCACTTCTATCAAACCATATGGATGTCCACATATCTCATCCCACATCGGGACGTATTCTCTCCTATATCCACAAGTAATATAAACGGGAGAGACAAAGAACTGGCTCACGTGCCCAATATCGTGTAGGGCTCCCATGAGCACGTAGAAGTGGCGCAACATGAGCTGGCATGGACTCGACTAATGTCTAAAATAGTGCTAGACGAAGTTGGCACCATGAATCCTGCAGGGCAGTCCTTACATCCGTAAGAGTACGAGGGGACGGAGATCTATTCTGAACAGCACGTTGCAAGGCGTCCCAGATATGCTAAATAGTGATCATGTATGAGGAGCCTGGTGGCCAGCGGAAGTGTTTAAACTCAGAAGAGCGTTCCTGGAGGTACTCTATAGCAATTCTGGACGTGTTCGATGTCGCATTGTCCTACTGGAATTGCCCAAGTCTGTCAGAATGCACAGTGGACATGAATGGATGCAGGTGATCAGACCGGATGCTTACGTACGAGTCACCTGTCAGAGTCGTATGTAGACATTTCAGGGGTCCCATATCACTCCAACTGCACACGCCCCACACCATACAGAGCCTCTACCAAGTTGAACAGTCCCTTGCTACCATGAAGAGTATATGGATGCGTGAGGTTGTCTCCATACCCGTACATGTCCAGGCACTCGATACAATTTGAAACTACACTCGTCCGACCAGGCAACAAGTTTCCATTCATCAACAGTCCAACATCAGTGTTGACGGGCCCAGGCGAGGCGTAAAGCTTTGCGTCGTGCAGTCATCAAGGGTACGGGTGGGCCTTCGGCTTCGAAAGCCCATATCGATGATGTTTCGTTGAATGCGTGCACGTGCAGTAGTTTACTGCGGTCTAGAGCTAGATTTACAACCCGATATTGTCCAGTAATTAACTAACATTGGACCGTTTACTTGTTTACTGAACCAAATACAGGCCTGCACAGAATAGAATTACAGGAAACCGACGGCCGAAAGCGGCACGAAGTCCGTTGCATAGTTTATATCCAGTGTAGCGTAACATATCCATAGTGAAATCAAAGAGAAGTCTAAAACAACGTAGCGTACCCGAATTTCGGGTGCGGCACACTATGATGACTGTGGACAGCACGGGGAAAAATCAGTCTAGGAAGCTGGCGTCGGCCTAGACATAGACCAGCAGTGGTTATCAACGTTGTCGGCGCCCATCCTGTGATAGATTCCCACTGGGAGGGTTATACTGGTGCTTCTGGTGTCGGCCCCAAAATCCACGGCTAGCGAGCCTAAGCTCAGCAGCAAGGAGCCTCCACTGTGGCGTATTAGGGCGTCGCGCCGCGCGCGCGTTTCTGGGCGATTTACCCCATTCTGTTTAACTCCCTGTGTACAGTCATTGTGCTAATAGGACATGTGGTAGCACTTTGGAACTGAATACAGATTCCTTCAGCTGATTTTATGCAATTTTTGACAACCACCACCCGTACCGAATATTCCCTGTTCGGCACTACGTGAAGTCTGTCAGGTCTTGGTTTAGCTATGGTTGTTCTTGAACTTCCGCCTCAGAATGATATCGACAACAGGTGACTTGGGCAGCTCTAGAAGGTGATATCCAGTGACTAGTCCCATTCGAAGTTACTGATAGAGGGTGTCTCAAAAGAAAGTTCATGTCTGAACAGCCTTCTGCACATTCATTGGTTGGTTGATTGTTTTGGGAGAGAGAACCAAACAGCGACGTCATCGGTCCCATCGGATTAGGGAAGGATGGGGAAGGAAGTCGGCCGTGCCCTTTGAAAGGTACCATCCCGGTATTTGCCTCACGTGATTTAGGGAAATCACGGAAAACCTAAATGAGGATGGCCGGACGTGGGTTTCAACCGCCGTCCTCCCGCTAGCAGGTCCCTTGTGCTAATCACTGCGACACCTGACTCGGTCTGTGCTCATGTGCAACAAAACGGAGGAGAGTTGGAGCTCAGGGATTCAGTTGACATGGTGCGCTCCTCGGGAGCGGACCGCGTGTTCTGTGGCAAGAATTTTACACAGCCAGTGATTCGACGACTGTAGCTGGAGGAAATCTTGCCGTGATAGTGGACTGCATAATGTAAATGATGTTTCAAAAATTGCCCTTTTCCGAAAACGGATATTAACGTTTGAGGAGACCGGTTCAACGCTGGCTAAACAGAAATCCCGGCCACTAGTGTGGAGAATGGAGAGTGTAAATCGGTCTGTTCTTGACGGTCCTAACCTCTCCATTTGTAAGCGTGCGACTTCTTTAAATGTGCACAGATAATCACTGCACCGAATTCTGCAAAAAGATTTAAACTGACACTTACAAAATTCAATTGATGTAGGAACTAAAGCCACACAATGCTAGATACAAGCTGCAGTTCGTTAATGATGTGACTGAGTGCCCTTCATTAACAACATTTTTTTTCTGACGAGGTTCATTTTGAAAGGCCACGTCAGTAAGCAAAAGAACCGTCACTGGAGTGCAAGGAAACCTAAACAGAAACTTGAGGAACTCCTTTGTTCGCCAAAAAGTTACTGTGTTGGCTGCGATGTTGGCTCGAGGAATACTTGGCCCATGCGTTTCGAGCTCGAGAGCGGTCGTACAGTTACAGTGAATTCAAAACGTTATGTGACGTTGTTAAGTGACTTTTTGGTGCTTGAATTGCAAAAATTTACTGGCTATAACTAAAGAACATGGTTTCAGGAAAAAGGAGCAGCAGCACAAACATCGAAGGCGTCTACACTTGGAGATCGTGAAATTTTCCCCGGCAAATCGATATGCAGAAGGGGTAACGTAAATCGGTCCCCCCGCAGTTCATCTCTGAGCCCCATGGATTTTTTTCTTACGGGGATATAAAAAATCCGACTAATCTGGAGCAACAGAAAGAAACTATCCATAGTGTAGTGGCAGCCATCACACTAACTACATGCCAAGCCGTCATGCAGAATCTTGTTCCTCGTTCAATTGAGTGCCGTAGGCGTACTGGATTGCATTAAATGACATTGTTTATAAGAACTGCATTCCTAAACGGTTTACTTCAATAACAAATGAAGATTTTGTCGATAGACTTCAACATCTATTTTGTTTTGACACATCAAATTAAAACTTTCTTTTGAGGCACCGTGGGGCACTTGAACCAGCAGTACACCGGTGGACTGTTCGATCAAGAAATACGACGGAAGAATCTGAAGAATCACAAATCTATGTCAAGTAGTTCCTGTTTTTGGTCATTTGCTTGGGTCTGAAATTACGAATTATGTAAACCATAACATTATTTACTATTATAATGTTACGATATTACAGTGTCTGTGTTACTCCGAGTTACGATGCAAGGTTCCTGTGGACATTCATGGATGTCTAAAGGAACTTTGCATCGTAATTCGGAGTAACACAGACACTGTAATATCGTATTTATTCGCCGACACCCGGCAAGCGACTTCAAAATAAAATGTCTCTCCTGTGTTGGAATATACATAGTGGATGTACGAGTACAGGTTGTAAATGCGTGGTTGACGACACATGGAAGTTTAGATCCGGTCGTGAATCGTGCACGGGTAGCCAAATGGTAAGGCGACCGCTCGCGATAAGCGGGAAGCCCAGGTTAGAATCTCGGTCCAGCACAGATTTTCATTGTCGTTATTCCATTCTGCAGCTGATGGCTGTCCATACTCGCAATGCCAATAGATTTAATGTACAGTGTGTATCAAAAAGTATCATCCGATTTGGCATGTCTGTTTTTCTGAAACTAATCACCATATGCAATGAATTTTGGTTTTTTTATGAAAGGGAAACTCAAAACGTTATTTTTTCATACCTTTTCATAGGCGTTCAATATGCCCCCCTTGAGATGCACGGCATATGTCAATGCGGTGTTGAAATTGTTCCCACACTGCAGCGAGCATGTCTAGAGTTACAGCCGAGCTGTTTAAGGCGCTGCAGTCATGGACTGTGCGGCTGGTCCCGGCGGAGGTTCGAGTCCTGTTTCGGGCATGGGTGTGTGTGTTTATCCTTAGGATAGCTTAGATTCAGTAGTGTGTAAGCGTAGGGACTGATGACCTTAGCAGTTAAGTCCCATAAGATTTCACACACATTTGAACATTTTTTTGTCTAGAGTTACAGCTACCACAGCTGTTATTATGCCATATCTTAGTTCATTCACTGCTGTTTATAACAGAGGCTCATAAATAGAGTCTTTTATAAACCCCCACATGAAATAATCACATACAGTCAGCTCCGGTGACCTTGGAGGCCAGTAATGTAAGGCTGAATCATTTGGTCCAGTACGACCTATCCATCGTACAGAAACTGCTGACACTTCCAGATATCAGTGTGGCGGTGTCTCATCCTGTTGGTAGACGTAGTCGTTGGAATCACTCTCCAACTGTGGGAAAAGAAAGCTCTCAAGCATATCGAGATATGTGCTTCCTGTAACAGTGTTCTCGTCGTAGAAAAATGGACCATACACCTTTTCCATTGAAACTGCACAGAACACATTACATTTTGGAGAGTCCTTCTCATGTTGTACAACTTCATATGGTTTTTTCGTACTCCATGTTCTCACATTATGACGGTCCATCTTTCCATTTAAATGGAATGTTGCCTCGTCTCTAAACACTAAGTGTAGAAGAAAACCGTCATCCTCTATCTTGACAAGAACGAAATTGCCGAACTCCACACGCTTCTGTTTGTCGCCTTTACTCAGAGCTTGCAGTAGCTGAATTTCGCATGGTTTCATGTTAAATGTCCGCCCCGATAGCTGAGTGGTCGGCGCTGCGGTCTGTCACAACAAGAGGCCCGGGTGCGATTCCCGGTTGGGTCGGAGATTTTCTCTGCTCAGTGGCTGGGTGTTGTGTTGTCCTCATTATCGTTTCATCATCATCAGTGGAAGTCAACGGGAACCATCACTGGAATCACTTCACTAGACGCTCATGCGGTGGACCTCACTGACGAGGCTTCCCCCATGACAGGACCTGCCGTAAAGCAGAACACAAAGTTTTTTCATGTTAAATAAATGTCGACGCAACACACGCCAGACGTACATCAGGGGCATGGTGAGCTGCATGTCGAAAGGATTTCTGAGGACTCCTTGTGAAACTATGGCGGATGCCTTCTATGTCTGTGTCAGGCACTCGGAAACGGCCCAGCGATTTGCCTTTACACAAACAACCTGTTTCGCGGAATTGATCAGGCCTTCGTCTAATGCTCCGTGCTGTAGGAGGATCCACAGGATACCTTGTACGAAAGTCACGCTGTGCAGTTATTACTGACCCGAACTGAGCAAAACGTTGTGCACAACACGTTTTCTGTTTTCCCGACAACATTTTTACTAGAACTGAAGTGGGCGCACACTGCTGCTACCTAGTGGGAACCGCGTAAAACTCGAGAGTTTGCTCTTTACAACAGTACGTTGTTCACGCACATGTATCAAATAACATAACAGTTATGATTTTTTTAAAAAAATCGGATGATTGTTTTTGATGCACCCTGCATTATAATGTACTTCACGCCTCCTTTCATACTGGCAGGTACACCTCTCGTGACATATAGTGATTAATTCCGCAATACGTTGGGATGCCCACATACTTTCAATCAAATAGTGCACTTCTCCTACTGAGAGTCATTTTCTAGGCACCAGATCTCATTGGAATTAGCTGTTACAAAATAGGTCCCACACTGTATACTGTAAACACGACATTAAAATCAAACTTGGCAGCAAATAGCAAATGCTTCTACGAGAGATAGTCATAAAGTATTAATTATCACCTCGAAAAAATCAAGCGGCGACCACGAAATTTGGTGACTGCGTTGGGATTTCTCTACGTATTCAGCTTTTGTTGCGTCCCATTTTTCCTACCGATGGGTGATTTGGTGGAGACCTTCATTTCACAAATCTGCATTTTGGTTGTCTAGAAATCGATCCACTTTGGAAATGACCTCGTCGCCTGTTGGAAGTACTTGCCACACTATGATTTCCTCATCCGAGCAGAGAGGAATAAGCCACTGGGTGCTATGTCAGAAGAATGCGGAAGGGGCGGCAAAATTTATTAAGTTTAAAGAAGTAGCGCGTCTTACTCCGTCTTGTGAAAAATGATGGAGGGCATTTTCCTGGATCTAATACTTCAACTTGGTTAGTTTCTCTCTACGCTTCGTTTCGTTAGCGTTCCGTGACTACGTGATCAGATTGCGATAGTGTAATTATCTGGTCTCTTATAAGCATAATCTGTTAGCACCACACATGGCAATAAACAAAAATTAAAATCTGCCAGTATCACATTGTTCAATCACTTTGTTCGATGAGTTTCAGTCTTCACCTGTTTCGGCAGAGTTGAATCGACACGTTTCATTGTTTGTTTTGCTATAGGGTGAGAGTCATAGTGACATATCTAGCGCCTTTTCACAGTGATTTGACGACTAAAAACACTATGTGATCAAAAGTATCCGGACACCTGGCTGAAAATGACTTACATGTTCGTGGAGCCTTCCATCGGTAATTCTGGAATTCAATATGGCCTTGACCCAACCTTAGCCTTGATGATAGCTTCTACTCTCGCAGGCATACGTTCAGTCAAGTGTTGGAAGGTTTCGTGGGGAACTGCAGCTCATTCTTCATGGAGTGCTTCACTGAGGAGAGGTATCGATGTCGATCAGTGAGGTCTGACACGAAGTTGGCGTTCCAAAACATCGCAAAGATGTTCTACAGCACTCAGTACAGGACTCTGTGCAAGACAGTCCATTAGAAGGGTGTTATTGTTGTGTAAGCACTCCGCCACAAGCCGTGCATTATGAACAGGTGTTCGATCGTGTTGAAAGAGGCAATCGCCATCTCAGAATTGCTCTTCAACAGTGGGAAGCAAGAAGATGCTTAAAACATCACTGTAGGCCTGTGCTGTGATAGTGCCACGCAAAACAACAAGGGGGTGCAAGCCACCTCACGAAAAACACGACCACACCATAACACTACCGCCTTCAATTTTTTTTCTTGGCACTACACACTGGAGCAGATGACGTTCACCGGCCAGTCGCCATACCCACACCCTGCCATCGGATCACCAAAGTGTGTACTGTGATTCGTCACTCCATGCAAAGTTTTTCCACCGTTCAATCCTCCAATATTTACGCTTCTTACAGGCAAGCGAGGCGTCGTTTGGCATTTACCGGCTTGATGTGTTTCTTATGAGCAGCCGCTAATCAATGAAATCCAAGTTTTCTCACCTCCCGCCTAACTGTCATAGTACTTGCAGTAGACCCCGATGCACTTTCGAATTCCTGTGCGATGGTCTGGATAGATGTCTGCCTACTGTACATTACGACCCTTTTCAACTGTTGCCGGTCTCTGTCAGTCAATAGACGAGGTCTGTGAGCAGTGCACAGCTCGTGTTAATGCCATTTATTGTTCGTCAACTGTTACGGTACTGCCGCATCGTTTTCTTATTCCATTTATTGGCGTCACTAAGTTCCTGCCTTATTTGCCCGTGAGCGACAGCAGCAGCGCGTATCGATAAGTGCACTGTCGTAACATCTCTGGAGAGTCCAATAAAATTTCCGGGTAGTCGTGTGTCAGGCAATCAGTTCGATACGGACCAGCAGTGCAGGCGGGGACGGAGGCACAGTGAGGTCGGCACAGCCAGTAGCAGTGGGGACGACCGTAGGTTGGTCGTTCGGTCGGTCGTCTCATCGACGACCTGTATTTGGATCGGTTCCTTCCTGTGCAGAGATGTCGATTGTGTTACCTCAGCATGGTTGGGTCCAAACCAGTGTCTCTGGGACGTCGTCCGTCTGTAGGAAGTCAGTGAGTACGAGACGCACCAGCAGTGCAGTCGCGACGAAGCAGCAGTCGCGAACGGACCAGCAGTCCAGTCGGTCGTTTGGCGTGGAGCAGCAAGCAAGCCCCCCCTCGCACGGAGTCCGGCTGGAGCCGCTGGCGGCGTGCACTCGCGGTTGGAGTTTGAGGTGCTGCTTGCGAGTGCTATGAAGTTCGTCGCCCACAGATGATTGACATGAAAGTTGAGTCCTCGCTTAACGTACTATCGAGCATCAACTATTCGGTTCTGTGTGCCATTGTACTGAGAACTTGTGGTCGTTTAGCTGGTTGTGTGGAGCGGAACTGATTTGGTTGATTGGTCGGTCGGCTGTGTGTCGGTTGGGTTGCCTTCGGATTAAGAGGTTGTTGGTGAGGCTGCCTGTCTCGCCTAAACGGGCGTTAGTGTTAACAATTCCAGGCCGACCCTTGGAGCTTCTGAGCACCGTTCCGTGTCCGTTACATAGTAAGTTCCCTGTTTAAGTTTTAGTTATTTGGTCGATATGTGGCCTTCAGCCGAGTTTTCATATATCCTGAATTAATGTTCTTGTCTTGCCCTTAAGACAAACGATTATCATGTTTTGTGTGGAGACTTAAGTCGAATTTCCTTCAATTGTTTCAAGACAAGGCCTTCTGCTGTTGGATTGAAACATTTCTTATTGCTTAATATGTGACCTCCAGCCTAGTTCCATTAAAACCAAATTGCCGAGGCCTTCAGCCTGTTAGATTTAGATTAGATTTAGGAAATATTCTTCGGTAAAACATCCAGAAGAACCTTATATTTCTATTTTGCTTAAGCCTTGTCTTGGATTTTGAATGTGGCCTTCAGCTGGTCTAAAGTTAATCAAAGGAGGTCGATAAAGTTTGAGTGTTTCGCGTCCTTGTTGTAATACTGTGTGTTGATAAATAAAGTTTGTATGTTAAGTGCAACTGACAGGAACTTATTTTGGCACTTTTCCACAATCTAACCCGGTTTGGCCTGCTAGCCCAGGCATTTCAGTCAGCCTGTACGTGTCCACTTCACTATCACATCGGAAACAGTGGACCTAGGGATGTTTGGGAGTGTGGAACTCTTGCGTGCAAAGGTATGACACAAGTGACTCCCAATCTCCTGACCATGTTCGAAGTCCGTGAGTTTCACGGAGCGTCCAATTCTGCTCTCTCAAGATGTCTGAGTACTGAAGTCGCTGATATAGAGTACCTGGTAGTAGGTGGTAAAACAATGCACCTAATACGAAAAACGTATGTTTTGGGGGTGTTCGGATACCTTTAATAACATAGTGTAAGTCATATGAATTGTCCGCAGCTCGTGGTCGTGCAGTAGCGTTCTCGCTTCCCGCGCCCGGGTTCCCGGGTTCGATTCCCGGCGGGGTCAGGGTTTTTCTCTGCCTCGTGATGACTGGGTGTTGTGTGATGTTCTTATGTTAGTTAGGTTTGAGTAGTTCCAAGTTCTAGGGGACTGATGACCATAGATGTTAAATCCCATAGTGCTCAGAGCCATTTGAACCATATGAATTGGCCTGACAGACCTGAAACACTTCCGCGGCTACTTCAGTTTTGGCTGGCATTTTGACTGGGTGTGAGTAGTCAAGGAACCCAACAGCCGTCGAAATTTGTCGTGTTAACAATACCGTGTAAGATGTTCAAAACTGATCCTTGACTGATTTCCACTTTTTTCACTATCACCTCGATTATGATACTCCGGCGTCGGAGCTCCAGGTTCCCTATCCTCCTTATGATTACGGGTTCTTCACTGCCACTTTGTTCCTCGACATTCAGACTTGTTTGATCACACCGTCTGTGCTACTTGACCACTGCGTCGTACTCATAGGACGATGTATTTTTGGCGTACACTTTCACTAACTCATCATGGAATGTTGGTGCGTAGTTCCCGTTCAAATGCAGGAAACTAATTACCGCACGATACTCCGTCTTGTCAATGGGCTAGTCAACGGTACTGTGGCATTCACGTAGAAGTACATGCTTAGTACGTGGTTCCTACTCCGTCCACGACGAGCTACTGCGCATCATTTTTATGGTGTTTTGCGTTTCTGTGTGACGTGTTTATAGTTTTTCCCTTATTTAGTAAGGTATTACCGCGTAGGACGTCATTTTCATGGGTTTTGCTCAACCTACCTCGCTGACGTGGCGTGTACGGAAGTATTTGCTGCGTTCATCGTATCCATCTTGTCCCATGCGTCTGTATAATCGATAAGTAGGACGCCAAAGTGGCTCTGTCTTCCGTTTAGGTCCATAGATGTAAAAAGATTACTTCAATTAATCTTAGTACTGGATCAACATGTAACAGTAGAATCCTACCCTGAACATTAATTTGGCTCCCAAATTAAACATGTGATACAAACGCATTTCTTCAGTTCTGATTTTTCTCAAATATTTCATTACTCTGCTACTTACATTGTTAATGACAAAGACGACGCCAAGGAAAGGTTAAGTTAAAGAATGAATAATTCTAAACCGTTAGCAAGCTACGTAACAGCTTAGCTTAATGTCGTTACTTTAAATGGTCATACCGACAGGGTGGGGAGATACTCCGCCAAGGTTGCAGGCTCAGAGGGAGCGCATGAACAGACAGAAAAAAAAATGAAAATACGGTCTAAGAATTAACTGGGACAGGAATGTTACTTTTCCCACCTCTCGTTTCCTAACTTACGCCTACGAGAAGTCCATCGATCGGTCCGCTGTTGTCAAGAATACCGTTTCGTCCAGGTGGCATTACTAAAAAACAACTACGAGCGAACAGACGTCTGTCGCTACCATGTGCCAACAATGCTCCTGGTTCACAGGACAATGGTCAGTCATATTCAACAATGGTGTCCTTGCTTTTATTTAGTCACTATGTTGTAGAGTCACAGTGGACGGCGAGGGGGCATTGAAACAAATATACCGTTTTGTAGAAAACTATAAATTTTTCTCGACTTCAACCTACTGACGGCTGACGCGATACGCAGTGGTGGAGGAAGCAAACAAAAATGTGGAGAGGGTATGTAATTCACTTGCCTGCGAGTCACTGTCTTTGCTGTTTCCAAGTTTGGTCCGTATGGTCTACTGCGTAAATAAATGAATTCAACAATATGCCTTCTATGGCTGATTAATGATACTACAGTGCCTGGTAGTTGTTCGCCTGTAGACAGATACGTTGACATTTTCTCAACCATTAAATAAATCCCTTTTTATTCCTAATTAATAATATATGCTCTGTCAATCATTTCAAAGGAGCAGATCGAATCTGTTGTTTATTATATGTAATACTGAATCAATGTACAGCAGCTGCCATAAAAAAAGTAAGATATAAAATTTATTTTTCTATCAATTTTCTTGGAAAGTTCATATGATCTGTAATTTTTTTGCCGGAAAGATACATTTAATTTGTTGTATGCAATATTTTTTATCAAATTAGTTCATTTAAGTAATATTTTTCAGTAACGCTTCATTTTATTAAGCCTGCATACAAAATTATAGAATTTGCTAAATCGCTTAGAAAAAATTACAAAATATGGTTCTACAAAACGGGGGCAGGGGGAAAGGCGTTTGTCAGGTCCGCAGAATCACCTCGGTAGGGTTATGTAATTTAATCACTTAATGAGTGAAGCATCTAGCTAATATAAATTATTGATGTCTTCACCAGACTGCAAAGCGGCAGCGTAATTCACTCTCCTGACACCTTCCCAGCATCGATACAAGCTTCCCAGCATCCAATTAGCCACCCTCGCATTTAGTACCACACATCATGATAAAATATTAATTTAATGGAAAAATTATTAACAATTCACAATATTTTTTAACCCTGAGGCGGACGCGTGGTAGCTTACAGTACCGCCAGCACAGTTTACTCTCCGTAATTAAGTTAGCGCGCCAAGCACACAATGGTGCGACATGTGCTTAGATGACATTGTCAGGCGACAAGCTTCACTATTGTCGCATTGTAAGTGTGGTGTCACCGCCAGACAGTACACTTGCTAGGTGGCAGCCTTTAAATCGGCCGCGGTCCGTTAGTATGCGTCGGACCCGCGTGTCGCCACTATCAGTGATTGCAGACCGAGCGCCGCCACACGGCAGGTCTAGAGAGACTTCCTAGCACTCGCCCCAGTTGTACAGCCGACTTTGCTAGCGATGGTTCACTGACTAAATACTCTCTCATTTGCCGAGACGATAGTTAGCATAGCCTTCAGCTACGTTATTTGCTACGACCTAGCAAGGCGCCATGATCAGTTTCTGTTGATATTGTAAATCATGTACTGTCAAGACCGACGTTCGTCATTAATGGATTAAAGTTAAGTATTCCACCAGCTACGCCAGTTTTTCTCAATTCTAATTCCCTTGTCATGTTCCAGACCTCACGCCAGCCTCCGTGAGCTGAGACGCGTGCATTTCGACGTCCTTTAGTAATACGGTGTTTTCTCTCCTGCCAACCACAACAGTAAGACCCTTCATAATAGCTGTGACATATGTAAAGTGGACAACAATACTGAAGCGGCACTGCGTACCGCACTCGCCCGGCGATGTAAGTAAATATAGCGTGATCTCTGGTGAATGTTTTGAAGATCAAAACCCGTATTTTATGAAAACACTTCGAGTGAATGGTTATTTAGTTATTGATGATTAGTATTACACTTTTCCTAGTGTCTTGGCGGTTCGCACGAAGAAAAGAATTGACGCCTTCTTCTGAAATCTTGTAACGAAGAGGATTATGCTGGTTTCTTTGACAACGATAATAAAGCAGAAATAATCGAGGCTACGGATTGTTCCAGTGCATCTGAACAATCGTATGATGGCGGGAATGAAGTGATGAGTGCCATTTTTAAATTGGTAAAGACCAAGAAACTCTATGGACAAATAATCCGTAAACGGTGCCGGGTAAAACAAAAGGTAAGAATATAGTCAACGTCTTACCTGGCCCGAAACGCAGTGCTACAGAGATAAAATTGAAACTGAAGGTTTTCTCAAATTTTTTGATCCTGAGATAATTGATTGCGTTGTTGCGAACACCAATAGATATATAAATAACAAGAGATCATCTGTGAATTACGCGAGATATATGCAGAAATACTCGCGATTCTGAAATAATGGCTCTCTTAGGAACGCTGTTTCTCATTGCTTTACAGGAGGAGGACGCCCAAACGTAACAGAACTGTGGGCATCAAATGGCACAGGAATGATTATCCTCAGGGCAGCAATTAGCTACAAGCGCATTGTTTTTGCTGCGGTCCCTGAGGTTTGATGATACTTCAAGGCGAAAAGACCGACTTGCATTTGACACAATTTCTGCCATCTGCGATCTCCATTCTGCGTTTTTGAACAACTGCAGAAGTAACTGCAGGCCAGGGGAGTCCACAACCACAGACGAAATGCTTATTCGTTTTTGTTGACTTGGTCTTGTGCAGTACATGCCCAATAAGACTGTTAAATATGGTCTGAAGTTGTACACATTATGCGATAGCAAAACATTTTACACTTGTAACTTTGAAGTATACTGCGGCAGACAGAATCTTGGATCATATCTTTAACCTAACCATCTTATGGATATTGTGAAGATATTAGTTGAACCAATCAAGGGCACACATAGGAATGTAACTACGGACAACTTTTACAGTGGTTTCCTTTTAGGGCAGTATCTTCTAGAAAATGGACTAACTGTCATAGGTCACTGAAGAAGAACAAGAAGGAATTTCCACCGGAATTTTGCCGAACAGGTCGCAAGAAACTGAAAACTGTCTTTTCGGATTTAAAGATGACTTCTATCTTGTTTCATGCCAAACGGAATGAAACAAGTCTGTGCTTTTTCTGAAGTCAGTTCACGAATCTGATCTGTCACCCTAGTCAGTTCACGAATCTGATCTGTCACCCTAGTCAGTTCACGAATCTGATCTGTCACCCTATCGATCAATCCCCTTACATAACGAAGAGGTTATTAGAAGGTGTAGAAAGTGTTATCTTTGTGGTGGTAAAAAAAAAAAAACTAAACTACTGTGACTTGCAGCAGTTGCAAAAGATTTGTTTGCAGGCAACACAGCCACAACGTTATCACATCTAATGACTGCAGAGCTTCTTCAGAGGAATAAAGTGTGTGATTTTTCAAATGTATTCACGATATTTTTTTCTTAATTGGATGTATTGTTCTTTATTATGACTATAAAGCGTTTCTGTTTCTTTTCATTATATATTTTTTAAGACTTCTTTGAATAAGGGGCCTATAATAGCATTGAAATCTATGGCTACAAAGGTCTTACTTGTAGCTCAAAACCCCTTTTATAAATTCTACCAGGAAACTAAAAAAAATTTCAGTTAATGGTATTTGATATTAGGCAGCTCTGAGTGCCGCACGCGCCCGCTTCGGTAATTATCTTCAGAGCACCTGCCGCAGGGTTAAAAACCAAAACAGTTCTGGCAAAACCGAGCTTGACGCCTGTTTGAAGTCCTAAATACTGTCATACGAAGTATTATTGCAAATATGTGATTGGCTCGAAGACTTTTTGATCGACAGCACGTTATCCAGGACAGCAAATGTTGATCAAAAGTGCCCGAAGGAAGTGATCAGGGGCACTATAAGGGATTTCGCTGACGATATCGATCTCTGCAGGTCAGTGTCGTCCACGAATGATAGGAAGGAAATGGAGAACGACTAAAATACTTTCCCTGCTTGGGATGAGTATTACCAAAGCATCATTATAATCCGTCATAGTGATAAAATGCTATTATTTATAGAAGAATGGAAAGCCGATATCGACGAAACACTGAGACTTCGGATCATCTTAGAAGCTGGACTCCAGAAAGACATCTATAGGATTTGTAGATTTAAAGTAATATTTTGACATTTGAGGTTAAATAAAGGTAAACTGTTTTTGATCTACTGATTCCTGTTTATTTAAAACTAGTATTCGGCTTGTTAACTGGAATAAACTTTTTAAATTTCGGAAAGTAGCGGGGATAAAATGCAGCTACAGAAAGTTTATCTACGACTTGAACGAAACCGGACTACAGTTACGTCGGACATGAAAGGGAAGCAGTAGTTTGCAAGGGAGTGATATAAGGTTGCAGCCTCACTTCGATCTGTACATTGAGCTGGCACTAAGAGGAAAGCAAGGATATATTTGGAATGGGAACTTTGGTTAAAGGAGAAGAAATAAAAACATTGAGTTTGTTGAAGACATTGTAACCTTATCAGGGGTGGCAAAGGGCATTGAAGGCAAATGGATACAGATGTTACGAGATGAGTATCTACAAAAATGAAACGAGGGTCATGGAACGTAGCCTATCCAATTCAGATGGTGTGGAGCGAATTAGATCAGGAAATGAGACACTAAAAGTGGTAACCATAACCAAAATATGGACGCTTTAAAATGGGGACAGTCAACTGTGAAAAGCATTTCTGAAGAAGAGAAATAAGTTAACACCGAATATAAATTTAAGTGTTAGGAAATATTTTCTAAAAGTTCGACTAGTGTATTGGGAAGTGAAACTTGGAAAATAAGCAGCATAGACTACAGAGAATAAAATTTTTTGAAATGTGATGCTATAGAGGAGTGCTGAATATTGGGAGAGAGATTCGAATAATTAATGAAGAGGCATTGAATCAGACTGATAAGAAAAGAGCGTTGTTACCACTTGACTGAAAGGGCACATCCTGTTGCATCAAGGAATAGCCAGTTCGGTTGTGGATGGAAATACTGAGGAGGAGGCAGAGATTAAAATGTAGAAGACTACAGTAAGAAGGCTGAAGTGTATGAAGTATGCAGCTGTTAAGCACAGAGGCAGAGGCCTGGTCAGCACAGACTAGCTTGACGAGCTGCATCAAACAAGTCGCGGAATGAAGGCCACAACATAAACACGCAGAACGGTAATTTTATTTAAATGTGGGTAAGAGCAAGATAATTTTCACAGACATGAAAAACGTATACGCTTATCAGATTAGCAATAAAATTCAGGAAACGGTCACATCGTTTAGATATGAAACGACCATGTGAAACCAGTAGTTAGAACAGTGAACTGAAAAGTTTCGTTCATTAGGAGGATTCTGGAAGACAGCGACGTATCTGTAAAGAAAATTTCGTGCAGGACACTTGTGAAAACTATTGTGGTATATGCCACGATCAGGTTTCCAATTGTATGTAGTAGGCCCGATCACAGACATCGAATAAATTCAGAAACATGCTACTAGTATCAAAACCAAAGGATACGCATATGCTAAAGCTGGGATGGGACAGGAACTGACCAAGGCTAGCCCTAATGTATTTATAGAAGCCAGCGACAATTGTAGTCGGGATGTCTGAGCTTCGCTGTTTCAGAAAGATGCCGAGTATTGTAACAGACAGGTATAGCTCATGCGAAAGTGTGACGGTTTTCTTAGAGAAATTAAATGGAAATCTTCAGAAGAAACAACGTTTGTCAGAGCTGTAATCACTGATATTTCGTAAAATTTATGAAGATCTTTGCATAAGCAGTAAAGAGGGTGCTCTGAAAGTCCCCTTACAAACTTCTAAAACTTCTAGAGAGACCTGAGAAGAGAATATGTTGAATTGGAACCCATGTCCAGAAACGAACTATTTTCGTGCAATAGACGTTTGAAAACATTTTTGCTATGTAGGTATGGCAACAGGGTGGCCATGCTGGAGGGTGTTTACATCGAATCGTCTGATGTCATTCGATATCTATCCTACCTGTCTGACTTGGTTAGACCTTCATTCACGGGTTTGTGATTGTTAGAGCAACATGGCGGAGTATACTTGCAGAATACTCCGACATGATCCATCCGTATGGAGAAATTCACGGTAATGGAAAAGCTGCACATTGCCTTTATCAAGGTCGTTATCCACGACGTCCAACACCATTGCATACCCTTTTCGCCGTAATTACGTAACGGCTTCGAGAAAGAAGGTACCTTCACTGCTAGCATGCGTGGCTGTGGTGCAGTGTTTGTTAAAACTGATTATTAAGTTTCATTTTTGTTCCCTTGGTAATTAATGACTGGAACTGTAAAAAATAGTGACGTATTGGTCGTGCCTAATAAAATTAATTGTAAAAGTGGTCGCGTTTCCAATATGTTTTCAAATTTTTGTAGCACGGAAACGGTTCGTTTCGAGATATGGGTCCCCAATACAAAATATAATCTACTTAGTCTCCTCTACACGTCCTAGAAGTTTGTAAGGGAAATTTTAGAGCACCCTGTAGATGATAAAAAAAGTCGTAGGAGAGCATTTTGTGAAGGAAGTGACTGACATTTTTCAAGGGAACAACTTATTCTGAACTGTATTGAGCCTGACAAGTAATAATTGCAATGCATTCCATAATATCACAGACTTGGTACAAATGTGTTGTAAGGCTGCTTATTGAACAATACATTGCAAGCAAGTTTACCTGTATAATTAACAGCAGTTATCTAAAAACAGAAACATCTCCTAATACGTCGCAGAAGACTTTTATTTCGCATGGACCAGGAATGAATGTGTGGTGTACAGGTCGGTTGTCGCCTGCCTGCATAATGCAGCTGCCATCTTGGAGTAAGGAGCAGATAATCAGAAGTGCGCTGAAAAGTATATAGGTTGTCCCAGGAGGAATACTCAATATTCGGAGATACGACAAGTAGGATTACAGGAAACAAAAAAGACCAATAAATATGGACTCAAGAGTGTATACCTTAAGATCTATGAGCACTTGTTCATCCGAAGTTGTGTTTCACAGTAGCGAAGATAAACATGTGCTCATAGCTTTTAAGGTACGAACTTTTAGAGACCACGTGTACTGGATTATTTGTTTTGTTTAGGTCCATCCTACCACCCATCTATGTTTGTAAAGCCAAGAGATTCCCGTAAAAGAGAATTGTTTCACAGCATCGAAGATGAAAAAGGGCTCATACATCTTAGGGAATGCATTTTAGTGCCCATGTTTACTAGACTGCTTTTGCTTCAAATCATTGAGCCTGTCACTTCCTCCTGTGACGCTCTGCAGAATAACCTGTGATTTAGACAAAAAAGAGACAGTCGCGTTTCCTTCGCTTTCACACACGACTGCAATATGACAAAGAACACCTAAGAATCGTACGAAGTACCCTCTGTGTTCGGTAGCTTGCGCAGCGTGAATGTTGGTTTGGACGTTAAGAAGCAGAAGAAAGCCGGAAATAACGTACTTGCGAATTCCTTCTGTTAATCCATCAGTACAATGTTGTTATTGGTTGTTGCGTTTGTTAACGTTACTTTATTTTACAAAGACGTATAACATTTGCTCGAAAACTTACAGAAAATCCCACAGCGGGAGTAGTTGAGCGGCATTGTCCATTAGCAAGATATTGGGTTCCATCGCTAATGGATAAGACGATCGATTAAGCATAATTGTATGGCCTCGGGGTATTCTCTCTGTTGCAGTAACATCACAGGTAGACTAGCCGTAGCTGATGGATCAGCCAGGTTATAATATATTCAGGAATTCCGCAAATTACAAGCAGTTGGAGCACAATATCTCTGAAGCATGTTCCTTCGGATTTATCTTATGAGTGTTGCAGTTCTTCTTATGTCCATGCTTACTAAGAAATATCAGAAATATCAGCTGTATTCGAGCTCATCACAGAGCAAAACTACTTCGCACTCAACAACAAATCTTTTTCTCAACAAGAAGGGCTGACTCAATCAGTGGCTTCCTAGCCGACATTTTCATCAATCGGACAGAAAATAAAATATTTGACAAAACAGTAAAATGAAATATTGGTATAGATATGCAGAAAATATAATTTGCCTAACAGGTGACCCACAGTCACGTATAAAATTATTTCATGAGGACGTAAACCATATCGGCCCGCAACTACAGTTCACCATTGTAATGCAAACAGTTGAAAAACTCAGTTTCTTAGATCTCGCAATAGACAAGAGAAAGAACAATTTGTGGGAAATTTACAACCACCAGCACCAACATTCATAACCAATCCAATCGCTCCATAACTAATAAAGAACCCAGCTTCAGATAGTTGCTACACAGACTGAGCAAAACACCCATGAACCAACATGTTGATACGGAAGAACTGAACACAACAAAGGAAACTGCACAGAAGAATAGGTACGATACAAAGACTGTAGATAAAATAAACAACGAAATACAAAACGGGCAACACATGATTATGGCACATAAACACAAGCGCAGAGACAATTCGCAACAAACAGACAGTAAGCAAAAAATGGCACACAATGACTTGCAACAACAAAGTCAGTCACAGGGTGGGTCAGGGGTAATAAAGAGACAAGTGCTGAACATAGTATACAGAACCAGCAAAACAATACAGAGTAGACTTGGAAGATACACCACCTACTCTTCAAATACAGCCAGTCTGGAATATATCAACTAACTTGCAACTGCTGTCAATCTGTGTACGTGGCTCAAACATGCAGGAATTTTATAACCGTGTGCATCTCAGAGTACTGAAACACTGAACATTTGAGGATCACCCAATAGCACAGAATCACCAACCGATCAACATTGATACCAACTTAAAAATCCTTAAAATTGGCAAAAGCCTGTACCAAAAATTAATAACAGAAAAAAACTATCACGTCCAAAAACCAATAGTCCAGGGAAAGAAAGTACTAAATGATTACACGTCACTGCTGACGAATAAAACCCTCTTTTCCACAATAGACGTTCTATATAAATAACACCTACCACAAAGCTGCTTGTGATCAACTTCTAATAAGCACCAAAAACGTCAACATAGCTCCAAATCCGCTCGCCACATCCCAAACAAAAATGCCACGAAACAAATAAACACTACAGAGTCACAAAAATATGTAATGGCAGCGAAATCTCTATGTTCGGCAAGAACTCGCACAAAGTGAATGTGTAACTGCAAAGACGAAAGATAAGCCTGTTATCTCCCCCCCCCCCCCCATGAACAATGGACCTTGTCGTTGGTGGGGAGGCTTGCGAGCCTCAGCGATACAGATAGCCGTACCGTAGGTGCAACCACAACGGAGGGGTATCTGTTGAGAGGCCAGACAAACGTGTGGTTCTTGAAGAGGGGCAGCAGCCTTTTCAGTAGTTGCAGGGTAACAGTCTGGATGATTGACTGATCTGGCCTTGTAACAAGAACCAAAACGGCCTTGCTGTGCTGGTACTGCGAACGGCTGAAAGCAAGGGGAAACTACAGCCGTAATTTTTCCCGAGGGCATGCAGCTTTACTGTATGATTAAATGATGATGGCATCCTCTTGGGTAAAATATTCCGGAGGTAAAATAGTCCCACATTTGGATCTCCGGGCGGGGGCTACTCAAGAGGACGTCATTATCAGGAAAAAGAAAACTGGCATTCTACGGATCGGAGCGTGGAATGTCAGATCACTTAATCGGGCAGGTAGGTTAGAAAATTTAAAAAGGGAAATGGATAGGTTAAAGTTAGATGTAATGGGAATTAGTGAAGTTCGGTGGCAGGAGGAACAAGACTTTTGGTCAGGTGACTACAGGGTTATAAACACAAAATCAAATAGGGGTAATGCAGGAGTAGGTTTAATAATGAATAGAAAAATAGGAATGCGGGTAAGCTACTACAAACAGCATAGTGAACGCATTATTATGGCCAAGATAGATACAAAGCCCACACCTACTACAGTAGTACAAGTTTATGTGCCAACTAGCTCTGCAGATGACGAAGAAATTGAAGAAATGTATGATGAAATAAAAGAAATTATTCAGATAGTGAAGGGTGATGATAATTTAATAGTCATGGGTGACTGGAATTCGGTAGTAGGAAAAGGGAGAGAAGGAAACGTAGTAGGTGAATATCGATTGGGGAAAAGAAATGAGAGGAAGCCGCCTGGTAGAATTTTGCACAGAGCACAACATAATCATAGCTAACACTTGGTTCAAGAATAATAAAAGAAGGCTGTATACATGGAAGAGGCCTGGAGATACTGACAGGTTTCAGATAGATTATATAATAAGACAGAGATTTAGGAACCAGGTTTTAAATTGTAAGACATTTCCAGGGGCAGATGTGGACTCTGACCACAATCTATTGGTTATGAGCTGTAGATTAAAACTGAAGAAACTGCGGAAAGGTGGGAATTTAAGGAGATGGGACCTGGATAAACTGAAAGAGCCAGAGGTTGTACAGTGTTTCAGGGAGAGCATAAGGGAACAATTGACAGGAATGGGGGAGAGAAATACAGTGGAAGAAGAATGGGTAGCTTTGAGAGATGAAGTAGTGAAGGCAGCAGAGGATCAAGTAGGTAAAAAGACGAGGGCTAGTAGAAATCCTTGTGTAACAGAAGAAATATTGAATTTAATTGATGAAAGGAGAAAATATAAAAATGCAGTAAATGAAGTAGGCAAAAAGGAATACAAACGCCTCAAAAATGAGATCGACGGGCAGTGCAAAATGGCTAAGCAGGGATGGCTACAGGACAAATGTAAGGATGTAGAGGTTTATCTCACTAGGGGTAAGATACATACTGTCTACAGGAAAATTAAAGAGACCTTTGGAGATAGGAGAACCACTTGTATGAACATCAAGAGCTCTGATGGAAACCCAGTTCTAAGCAAAGAAAATAAAGCAGATAGGTGGAAGGAGTATATAGAGGGTCTATACAAGGGCGATGTACTTGAGGACAATATTATGGAAATGGAAGAGGATGTAGGTGAAGATGAAATGGGAGATACGATACTGCGTGAAGAGTTTGACAGAGCACTGAAAGACCTGAGTCGAAACAAGGCCCCGGGAGTGGACAACATTCCAGTGGAACTACTGACAGCCTTGGGAGAGCCAGTCCTGACAAAACTCTACCATCTGGTAAGCAAGATGTATGAGACAGGCGAAATACCCTCAGACTTCAAGAAGAATATAATAATACCAATCCCAGAGAAAACAGGTGTTGACAGATGTGAAAATTACCGAACAATCAGTTAAATAAGTCACAGCTGCAAAATACTAACGCGAATTCTTTACAGACGAATGGAAAAGCTAGTAGAAGCCGACCTCGGGGAAGATCAGTTTGGATTCCGTAGAAATTTTGGAACACGTAAGGCAATACTGACCCTACGACTTATCTTAGAAGCTAGATTAAGGAAGGGCAAACCTACGTTTCTAGCATTTGTAGACTTAGAGAAAGCTTTTGACAACGTTGACTGGAATACTCTATTTCAAATTCTAAACGTGGCAGGGGTAAAATACAGAGAGCGAAAGGCTATTTACCATTTGTTCAGAATCCAGATGGCAGTTGAAAGAGTCGAGGGGCATGAAAGGGAAGCAGTGGTTGGGAAGGGAGTGAGACAGGGTTGTAGTCTTTCCCCGATGTTATTCAATCTGTATATTGAGCAAGCAGTGAAGGAAATAAAAGAAAAATTCGGAATAGGTATTAAAATCCATGGAGAAGAAATAAAAACTTTGAGGTTTGCCGATGACATCGTAATTCTGTCAGAGACTGCAAAGGACTTGGAAGAGCAGTTGAACGGAATGGACAGTGTCTTGAAAGGGGGATATAAGATGAACATCAACAAAAGCAAAACGAGGATAATGGAATGTAGTCAAATTAAGTCGGGTGATGCTGAGGGAATTAGATTAGGAAATGAGACACTTAAAGTAGTAAAGGAGTTTTGCTATTTGGGGAGCAAAATAACTGATGATGGTCGAAGTAGAGAGGATATAAAATGTTGATTGGCAATGGCAAGGAAAGCGTTTCTGAAGAAGAGAAGTTTCTTAACATCGAGTATAGATTTAAGTGTCAGGAAGTCATTTCTGAAAGTGTTTGTATGGAGTGTAGCCATATATGGAAGTGAAACATGGACGATTACTAGTTGAAGATTAGATGGGTAGATCACATAACTAATGGGGAGGTATTGAACAGAATTGGGAAGAAGAGGAGCTTGTGGAACAACTTGACAAGAAGAAGGGATCGGTTGGTAGGACATGTTCTGAGGCATCAAGGGATCGCCAATTTTGCATTGGAGGGCAGCGTGGAGGGTAAAAATCGTAGAGGGAGACCAAGAGATGAATACACTGAGCAAATTCAGAAGGATGTAGGTTGCAGTAGGTACTGGGGATGAAGAAGCTTGCACAGGATAGAGTAGCATGGAGAGCTGCATCAAACCAGTCTCAGGACTGAAGACCACAACAAAAACAAAGCCTGTTATCTCTACACAAAACAGTAGAAACGTCACAGCATCAAAAAAGTATAAGTAACACGCCATACTACACGACATAGTGCTCTAGGTCGGAAAAGCACAATAAACAGAAAAAGAAAATAACGTTTTGTTTTTTGCAGATGACAGGCTGTAGATTGCTTAGTAGACTTAAAGCTACAAGCATAATTATCCAGCCGGCCGCGGTGGTCTTGCGGTTCTAGGCGCGCAGTCCGGAACCGCGCGACTGCTAAGGTCGCAGGTTCGAATCCTGCCTCGGGCATGGATGTGTGTGATGTCCTTAGGTTAGTTAGGTTTAAGTAGTTCTAAGTTCTAGGGGACTGATGACCACAGCTGTTAAGTCGCATAGTGCTCAGAGCCATTTGAACCATTAGAACCATAATTATCCAATAGCTCCATGTAAGGCATGTAAACAAATGCATGCATCCACTTTATTCTCAAATGTACTATAAAACTAGAAACTTTAGACATATAGTAAATAAAAAAAACAGAATGCCTCAACTTAGTGATACATGTCTGAGCTCTGCTAACCAATGTAAAAACATTTGATGGTAATCACTGATTTTACAAATGTAAATATTTTATACCATAAGTTTCTTCAAAGTTTAACATATAACAATTCTGCAGAAGGAAAATAAACGAACCTACTGAAGGTAGCACATAAAGTACTGAAACATGTCTGGGTGGAAACAAAACTACAAAGGTGTCTTGTATAAGGCGGAAATCCTCTCCAGTCTTCTTCATGGTGTTCAACAGCACTGGCAACTTCTTCACTGATGCACTACCATCCAAGGTACCATAAAGTAAAACAAAACAAACATTCAGATAAAACAACAGGTAACAATGCACGATTCGTCGCGCTTTCTGTTCAATGGCAGTCCCAGAGATCACCGATGTTTTAAGATTTCTTTGTAGTATTTGAAGTTTATTCTGTTTTAGCTTTTCTGTAGATATCAAACACCACTATCCTCGTTTATAACCTTATACTTTCTTAGATTTTTCTGTTAAAGTATTTTGCGCCAGCTCAAAGGAGCCCTGTCTTTCGTCTTCTTTCGTTTATTTTTGTAAGATTGTTTCTCAGATATTTCCGATTGTTTAATCTCGGTTTTACATCCATCCACGGTTCACTTCCAAGTTTGAGAAGCTTTTGCAGAGATGGGTGGTGCAGTAATTGACACAATACAGCACTATTTAGGAGCAGCACATTTAAATCTTTCTCTGAAGTTCAGATTCTGGTTTTCCGTTGATATCCTAAACCATTTCAGGCGAATTCCAATATGTTTCCATTGATTAACTCACGTCCGATACTCTCCCCTGTCCTTATCTAACTCCGAACTTGCATTTTGTCGCTAATGACGTGGACGCCAACGAGCTTCTAAACTCTAATACGAGAGTTATTCACAAAGTAAGGAAGGATCGGTAGCGAAATGGAAACCACAGTGAAAATATGACGAAGGTTTGAATAGGTGTATTGGGCAGGGTCCTTAGTGTGCCCGTAGATCGCTTTACGTCGTAGTTTTTAGTTCTGAGCACATAAAGATACCTAGAATAGTAGTGTCTCCCGACAAGTACGAGGGCCTGGTGAGAAATTTCGACTGAAGCTGTGCAACCAACATTACATAATTGTCATGTGTTTTTTTCTTCAAGACAATTCTCAGCGGTATCCTGCAGGGGCTATGAAGATTCTCGTTTTCAATTGGAAGTGTTTGATTAGCCACAATACAGCTTGTAGTTGTCTCCCTCTGAGTTTCATGTCTGTTCACATGAATCGCTGGCTATGAAGACAACTTTTTGGCAAAGACAAAACACTGTCGGCTGCCTTCTGTAACGCTACGAAAAACATCGAAGTCTGGATCAACGACTATGGAGATAAGTAACTGGAAGTTGTAGCTAAGTGTCGCAAATAAAACAGTTTTGATTTTCACTGTGGTTTCCATTTCACGACCTATCGTTCCTTACTTTCCGAATAGCCCTCGTATTCTTTCGTAAGAATGTTTTGCTCTTGTCAAAATCATTGTGTAAGATAGTACGTTTCATTTCCTCAATTTCCGTCTTATTTAACAATAAGGTTGCCACGTTCGTTTTTACATTTGGTCTGATTATTTTCCTTTGAAGTAGCAGTATTCACACCGCTATTTTTTTTAAGTCCCAAAATTTTATTTTTACAGTGGTGTTATACCCGCTTCAGATACTGAAATTGCCTTTAATTAATCCGGTTTTCTGCACCACGGAGCCTACCAACAGCAAGGATGTAATTTAATTCTTAAGCGTGATTTACGTCGTTCTTAATGTTGTTATCTAATTTTGATAGAAGATTGTCTGTTATTTCCTCTACTGAGTCTTCAATGTAGAAGCTAAGCTCTCCAATTGGTTCTTTAACCGCGAAGGGTGGGGCTGGCGAGGTGGTGCGGGGTGGCGGTGAAGGGAGGAGGTAAGCAGTGTGACGAAATTTTGAAGAGGACGCGGCGGGTTTCGCGCATTACCCAGTCTCAGCTACACTGCCGGAGAAAAAGAAAATTAGTACACTCTTTTAGACGTTCGAAATTCACTCAGGATTTATTGTTGCAACAGTGCATATGGAGTGCGTGAAATGATTACATTTACGTATCAGAACCACAAGTGGTTTTGAGGTATCAGCTGACGACCCACGCTGAAACTCCCGAATTAGTAATGGTGTTGCCTCCACGGGCGGCAATGCAGGCGCTGATATTGACATCCAGTCGATCGTACAGATGGTGAATAACGTCCTGGGAAACGTTATGTCGCTCCTGCTCGACCTGTCTACGAAGTTCCATAAGAGCTGTTGTTTGGCGAGTGGGACGAGTAACTTCTCGTCCTATCATATGGTGCACTGCTCTATTGGGGGCAAGGCCGTGGATAGTGCTGGCCAGAAATCTTGTAGCACATCTTGCAGAGCACGTTGAATTTCACGGATCGTATGTGGGTGAGCATTATCCTGTTGCAAGAACGGTTCAAGACTGTATCTAACAACCTTCCGCACGAATAGAGCGCTGGTTAGTGTCTCCTCCAGAAACACCAAAGGTGAACAAGAGTTTTAACTTATCGCACTTCAGACCTGGGGTGGGGTAATGAGTCTTGGTCGAATGCACTCTGCGAGACGGTGCTCACCAGGTCTACATCGTACGCGCTGACGACCATCACTTGCGGGCTCAAAGCCCTCTTATCTGTGCTGTGGTAGCTGTACGACCTGGCGGGCGTTTGTGCCTCGTGGTCGTACATAATCTCGTCTACAGATGTAAAAATTTTGACGTGACCACTGATACCAGCATCGCTGCACAGCTGACGCAGCACTTCCATTTTGTGTGGCAATGTCCCAAAAGGACCATCCCGCCACTCGGTAGGCCACAATTTGATCTCTTTCAAACTCGTTAAGTTGGCTGCAGGAAGTACGAGTGCATTTTCGTGATACAGTTGCTTGCTTACTTTAGATGTATTTATTTTAATCTTTATGATTAGTGGGTCCTAATTTTATCTGACATTAATTGCAGGTAATTACAAATTTAGTTAGTGAGCTACAGCTATAACTAGATGACAATGAGCAACTAATTTATTATTACTAATGTTAACTTTATATGACCCACGCTTAACTAAACTCTACTTCCTGCAGCATCACAGGTGTGTCAATAGTTTATAAACCTACTTTTTAGAGCCTTGCCCATCGAGTTAATCCCGACGAGCTTGCCCCTGACATGGGCAGGCCAACGATGTTATTTGCTACAGGTTCTAAAGAACTAATTTCCTAATCTAAATATGCTAACTAGTTCTAATCTAAGTCAAGTCCCGAGCTCCGTCTTGTATCGGTGGTGTTGTACTCCACTCCCCCTAGTCCGGTACGCGGCGGATTCCAGACTATGAGGAAAGTCGGCCTGTCCACGCACAGGCGGTATGTGAATAGGGTTCTAGATTCAGCTAGTGTTTGGTGTGTCACAAATTGTTAATTTATGTCCCTCAGGTATTCTTTTAACACTTTTCGTTATACCTCATCCGCCAATTGGTTAAGAGTTTGAAAAGTGTCTTTTTGTCTAAGTAAGTGATATGTGTCATGGTCAGGTAATTGGTCCCGTAATGTGGATGCTACATCATTGGAAAGGCGGCACTCATAGATACCTCTGATACACCACATTCACACGCGGGTGTGGCCCTTTTCCCAAACCGACATAAATATGTCGGGTATGGCCCATGACCAGTGAGAAAATGGATTAGTCCTCGGGTAGGTTCAACGTATTTCGTGCCCAATAGTTCTCTGACGTTAGGAAGAAGTTCAAGTGTTCTGCGACCTGTTTCTTCTGCTTCCCATAATTCCTGCCACAACTGCTCGCCTCTTCGCCTTATCTCAACCTTATCCTCAACCCCAATGCCTAATATATCTTCTATCTTCGCGGTATTCCCTTTTTTGGCCCAGAACCACGCAGCATATTCCCGAATTTTGATGTCCAGGGGGCACAGCCCCATTATGACTAATAGGGCTTCCCCCAGGGATGTTCTGTAGGCCCCCACGGATCTCAGTATCATGTTTCCCTGAACCCTTCTCACTGTCATGGCGGGCACAACCCTCGTGAGCCTGTGTGCTCAGACTCCCGATCCGTAACCCACTATTGATGTTAGGATGCTGTTGTGATATAGTTTTGAGGTGGGAGGGAAGATGAAATCTTTTACGTCTGATGGAGATGAGATTGTTTAGTGTTTCGAGGGCTTTCTGGGTTACGGTGTCAATGTGTTTCCCGAAGTTCCACCTTTCGTCAATGATGATTCCCAGATACGGTGTCTCACATCACTGAAGAACCAGTGATCCCTCGATTCTTACAATTGGGTTTCTGATTAGCTGTCCTTTTAGTAATAGGTATGTTGATTTACTTGGCGATATTTTCATTTTGGTGTTTTGGCACTACAGTTGCAGTTTATCCATGGCCCTTTCTATTTTGGGCTCTATGTCCTCGCGACTAAGGCAGCCAACCAACAGGAGGAGGTCATCTGTGTAGGCTATCACCTATAGCACTTCTTCACGTTGTTGCAAGGTACCCAGTAGCGGCTCCATGTGGATGTCCCAGAACAGGTGTCCTAATATGGAACCATGGGGGCATTCCTTTGTTATTGATTTTCCAACTCTCCCGCTCAGGGATGATAGCCCGACCTCCCGATCGTCGCAATAGCTCATCAGGCAACGATATAGCGGCCATGGACACACTTTCTCCCGCAAGAAGGAGAAGAGCGAATGCCACCATAGGTTGTTGAAGGCGCCACTGATCTCTACCATGATGCCAACTATGTACTCGTGCGGGGTAGAGCCACAGACTTCAGCAGCCAGGAAGATTGTATCAGATACCGATCGCCCAGACCTGAAACCGAAATGCCTGCTGCTCATCCCACAGAGCACTCGGTTTGCAGCCAGACTGTTAGCCAGTAGTTTCACTAATATCTTCCCAAGTAGGCCCAGTAAACATATGGGTCTATATGATTTTGTTTCTGTTGGGTCTTTATCAAGTCCTTTTTTTTTCGCAGCCTTCCAGATCTTCGGGATCTTCCTTTGTATAAGGCACTCGTTATACAGTTGAGTGAGTGGTACAGACAGCTGGGGAGTTAAGAATTGCACCACCTTCGCCACAATGCCGTCTGGCCCGGGAGCTGTGCCTCTCTTTAGTGATCTTACGTGGGTAGCCACCTCCTCTTCAGAGAAGGGTAGACTGTCGTGTTATTGTTGTTCTTCGAGGTCATCATGTCGTAGCTGCCACTCTCCTTCAGTTTCCCCATCTGCGCTATCGTCAGGCAGCAGGGACTGGAGGAGGACCTCTGCAGTCTCCTGGTAGGATTCCGTCATCCCGTCCCAATACCTGACTGATGACAATTCCATGGGAGAGCGGATCTTTTCTCTAACTAATTTATGTGTGCCCCAGGGATCTAAGGCTAATTGGTTCTGAAGAAAGCTCTCCCAGATTCTTGTCCTTACGGCTTTTAGTTCCTTTTGGAACCTTAGCTTGGCCTCCCGATACTGCAGCATCCACCTTTGCCGTTACAGCCAGACGGCACTGCGCTGGTAGTGCCTCCTCAACCTTCTGACAGACCGCCGCATGTCCTCGAGTTCGGCCGACCATGGTGACGGAGAGGCCGCCATGGCCTTCAACCTAGTTGGTACGACTGCTTTCACCGCTCTAGTTATACCAGTTCCTCAGCTCTCTCGTTTATGTCTATGTCCTGGTGTATGTCACTCTCTGGCGAGGCAGGAATGTAGCAGTCCATCGCTAGGCGTTCCCAGTCAGCTCTTTTACAATTTAATTGGACCTCCCACCCCATAGCCCAGCGGCACTCTGTCACCTAGGGTGAAAGTTATGAGATTGTAGTGGCATTTTCTTCAACTTACCATTGTTGGATGACGTTAACAGCGTTTGGTGTTACTAAGGTCACAACAATGTTTATGCCTTGTCCTCCTCCCGCAGCGTAGGTAGGAGGGTTGTCGGGCTTATTTGCCACTACTAGTTGCGACGCCATGATGAATTCTTCTACCTTTTCTCCGTTTGTGTCCCATGTACCGCTGTACCATAAGGGGGGGGGGGGGGGATTTTGCGTTGATGTCAGAGTTTATCATTTTCCGTCCCTGAAATGGCGAGGTTACTGTGGTCAAGTGGTTAAGATGTGTTTCGATGTTATCACCATATTGAAAATACATGTTAATTAGTGTTATTAATCCGACGGGAGATTGCAACTCCACGACATTGCAGTGACTAATTGTGTACTGTGAGAGTATCGTAGCTCCCGGGGCTTTGTTTGTGATTATTATCGTTATTATCGCCGATTTTGGGTCTTCCCCTCGGCTGACAACCTGCCAGGTTGCGGCTGCAAATGCTATTTTTCCAGCTTGGAAGATAGGCTCCTGTAGGCAGAGCACATCCAGACTCCTCTCCTCCACCTCCTTACGCAGTTCCTGCATCACTAGTCTGATGTTAGTGTTACGTTGGCCAGTGGTAATTTTGATCATTAGGAAAGTAGGTATGAATGTGATCGTCACGCCACGTCTTACTCCAGTCAAACGTAATTCGTCCATTTTCCAACAGATTGTTAGTAAATGTCGTTGAGGTCGAATTTCTCGCCTCGTCTTTCAAAGACTTTCTTTAATAGGTCGCGCAGGGCACCGAAGTCGGTGGAGAGATTCACTGACTTTAGATGTATTCTGTCTACAGCTTCCGCTACCGAGACGGTGACCTTTCTGCCGTTTTTATGTCCCACACGAACCACATGTCGTAAAGCAATGGTCATGGTAGTCGGCTGCTCCAACCTCGCCAATTGCATTGTATATTCAGTGTTGGGATATACTCTGATCGGGTAAATTGGCAGTAACCTTACTACAGGGGTATCTTATGTGGTTATATGTGCACTTGAGCTTGTTACTGTAATTTCTTGGTCTGGTTTCTGCTCTCTTTGACTGATTTCATCTTTAGGGATTGCCACTACCACAGGATGCCATTGCTGCTGCTGGTCTTTAATCGGCCTTGTTCCCCGGCAATGAGAGGAGGGACTTGTGACCATAAGGGTGAGCTCAGTTTGGATGCCATTGTCTATCGTTGGGAGCTCAGTTTGAAATCTTTTGTCGACTGTCTCAATTTTCATGTCGCTCGAAAGAGACCTCAAGAATCCCTCCTCCTTTTGCTCTGGGATTTTCGCGTTGGCATCCTATTCTGTTTAACGTACTCAAACATATTCAATCCTGGTGCTTCACACTTTTGCACCACACATCCTTTTGGCTGTGAGCATTCCCTATTAAAGACAGAGATAGCGCTCTGGTACCAATGCTACTGAGCTATCTGTTGGCGGACAATGCTGAAGTCATTATCAATATATTTACTGTCCGCCGGGAGCCATAATCTGCCATGGGATCAAAATCGCCATCGTCTCCCCAGGTGTACTATTTTTTTCCGGGAGTATAGTTTTCGTGTTTCGTTCTCACAGACAATAATAAATTGGCCATGAGTAGGATGTTACTTTATATTAATAACTGCTGCTCGATGTACTATGCACATAAAACTCCACTATAAGTGAATTTTTTGTGAAGTAGGGTTTCCTGTTGACAGTCGGCGAGATGTGAAATGATCTATTGCCTATCTTCGTATCGGTCAGCTCTAACAACATATTAGAAAAAACTAAATTAAAAAGACCCTCAAGACCATTTAAAGTGCAACGCAGTGAGGACGGGATGCAGCAGATGTCAAATTCGCATGGATACCAAATGCTTAGCTTTTCAATGCAACTGCACAAAGTTTATAGGATAACGCCATCTGTATTCCGTACGTAAGGAGAAATTATAATGTGACGGGTTTCTCACTGAAAAATCGCATCTTTGTGAGAGGATCGTGTTATGCCTCAAATAAGGAGAAACATGCACAAGTATGAATTTCTGCAGTGGCAGGATCCTTACTATAAATACTGCAATTTATCTTTCCACAATATTTCTGCTCTCGTTGCTCAAGACTCCAGACTGTGATGCAGATATGGAATCGTTGGGTTCAGGACTAGCAACAGAGAAGCGGAGTAACATATTATTCGCTTGTCCACGTGGGATTGTGCAGCCAAAGATAATGCGCTTGATTTCAGCAAGACAAGTAATCAAGTATCCACAGGGGCGTTACGCAGATGACTGGAACACCACGAGTTATCACAATACAACCATTGTTCTGGCTTCTTTTGATGCGGCAACAGAGAGAGGCCTGCCAACAATGGCATACAACCAAGGCCAAAACTAGACATAGGTTTCAGATGGGAGAAGCTATACAGATACGTCCCAATTTTGTGTGCAGCACGATGTTGTATGTAAGAGTGTGCAGGCTCCGAGAAGAATACACGTTGTCAGGTAGCTTTCGACTTCGTCGTAGGGCCCAGCACAGCTCTGATAGTGTAGGGTGTGAGTGGGTACACAACACAATCACCTCCGGCTCGCATACACAAAGGTCGGCCATGAATACGGCTCTCGAGCCATGTCCTGGCACAAGACCCATAGCTCTCGGTCTGGCTATACACTTCCCACACGGCTGCAGCACGCTGTCTCAGTGTGGGGAGGGGGAAGAAGGGGAAACTACAAACGCGCTTTGTTTAAATGCCAGCGCAGTCACATGGTATACGACTTGGGTTTATACAGGGTCTTACAAAAAGGTACGGCCAAACTTTCAGGAAACATTCCTCACACACAAATAAAGAAAAGATGTTATGTGGACATGTGTCCGGAAACGCTTGATTTCCATGTTAGAGCTCATTTTAGTTCTTCCACCTACGCTCAATGGAACACGTTATCATGATTTCATACGGGATACTCTACCTGTGCTGCTAGAACATGTGCCTTTACAAGTACGACACAAAATGTGGTTCATGCACGATGGAGCTCCTGCACATTTCAGTCGAAGTGTTCGTACGCTTCTCAACAACAGATTCGGTGACCGATGGATTGGTTGAGGCGCACCAATTCCATGGCCTCCACGCTCTCCTGACCTCAACCCTCTTCACTTTCATTTATGGGGGCATTTGAAAGTTCTTGTCTACGCAACCCCGGTACCAAATGTGGAGACTCTTCGTGCTCGTATTGTGGACGGCTGTGATACAATACGCCATTCTCCAGGGCTGCATCAGCCCATCAGGGATTCCATGCGTTGGAGGGTGGATGCATTATTCTCGCTAACGGAAGACATTTTGAACATTTCCTGTAACGAAGTGTTTGAAGTCACGCTGGTACGTTCTGTTGCTGTGTGTTTCCATTCCATGATTAATGTGATTTGAAGAGAAGTAATAAAATGAGCTCTAACATGGAAAGCAAGCGTTTCCGGACACATGTCCACATAACATATTTTCTTTCATTGTGTGTGAGGAATTTTTCCTGAAAGTTTGGCCATACCTTTTTGGATCACCATGTATTTCAGACAACATAGATCACAAACAAAACAAACTGTCAAGATTATTTCATTATTTTTGGCGCACAGAAGAGATAATATAACTTTTATCTTGCACAAACTATCGGCATGCGGACGGATGCAGAAAATTTCGCACATCTTCGCATTCGGATTACCTCGAAATCGTCACTTATTTAGTTTTGTAATGGAAAAAAAGTGTTTCAGACACGTGCATTGATCAAAAGATTGTAGCACTTTTACAACTTAGTTGAAGAGACGATGAAATTATGCCTCAGGAAAACACTGTAGGCGTCTTGGACAGATTTAATGTAAAATGATTTGTCATTAAAATGGGAATTACAATGCGTATCAATCAATTAGGTGTGCTCATGCACAGGGACGCTCTTAACTGAAATGATAAACGGACTCAAAAAAACTCAAAAACAGATGTAAAATTGGCAGTGTCTTCAAAACAGTTATAGAACTATAATCCCTTCAAGGCCGCAATAGATTCTTCGGAACGCATATTTTCTTTAACGCCAGCTACCTTAGTGAACTGGGCTGTGTCTGTCAGAATTTGTCCCTTTCACAACAACATTTTCTTCTTAATCGCATCCCTATCAAATCAGAAATACATTGTATCTAACCCTGCAGTATCTTACTGAGAGCAGTGTACAGTCAAGCCCACTTAAAATGTAATCCACTCTTCTTGTTCTAATTTTCCTTGCTGCGCTCCTTTTTGTTTCATGAACAACAATGGGTTTTAAATGGAAAAATCGCTGCACACATGCTCGGTGACTTAACCAACGTACTTTGAAGTAACGCATAAAGTCTCCGTGCTCGTCATTCATCTCCTTCAAAAACCGTTCCAACTGACAGTGGAATTACGCGTGCGAATCCAGAGATTTTACTGTTCTCGCCACAAAGTTCTCCACCTTCTGCATGCCTGCAAATTTAGACAGAATGCTTCTTGACGGACAGAACAATGACTCCCATCTGTGGTTCGTTGCAATTTTTTACTCTTTCATTGCCAACTAAATCGTTAAAATCTTGCTGCATGGTAATTTAATGTGTTCCATAATAAATCTTCAGTACGAATCTTTTATAAGACTGCATGTTACACTCATGCTCATAAATTAAAGATAAAACTAATATATGGTGAATCAACGCTCTGGAGGGCGGTTTGCGGGTGTAAACCACCTAGGGGTATGACCATATGGTGCATTTGACTTGCGGTCGTCGCACGGTGGCGCTGGCAGCAGTCCACATACGCAGAGATGTGTTGGTGCATGTCAGAGTACGGTGCGGCGAGTAAGTGTGCAGACGTTTTCAGACGTGCTAATGGTGACTGTGTATTGAAAATGACTCAAAGAACACACATTGATGATGTTACGAGGGGTGGAATACTAAGGCGACTGGAGGGTGGTCAAACACAGCAGGTGTAGCACGGCCGTCCGTGTGGCACAAAGTGTGATCTCAAGATTATGGCAACATTTCCAGCAGAGAGGCAACGTGTCCAGGCGCTACAGTACGCGACGTCCACAGCGTACAACACCACAAGAAGACCGATATCTCACCATCAGTGCCCGCAGACGGCCATGGAGTACTGCCTTACTCGGGACATTACCGCAGCCACTGGAACAATTGTCTGTTACTGGAACACTGGTCCCAGTTTATGTTCACGGACGAGTCCACGTATAGTCTGAACAGTGATTCTCGCCGGTTTTACATCTGGCGTGAACCAGGAACCAAATACCAACCCCTTAATGTCCTTGAAAGGGACTAGTATGGAGGTCGTGGTTTGATGGTGTGGGGTGGGGCTACGATTGGTGCAAGTACACCCCTGCATGTCTTTGACAGTGGAACTGTAACTGGTCAGCTGTATCGGGACATCATTTTGCATCAGTATGTCCGCCTTTCCACGGGTGTAGTGGGTCCCACATTTTTCCTGGTGGATAATAACGCACGGCCACACCGAGCTTCCACTGTGGAGGAGTACCTTGAAACAGAAGATATCAGGCACATGGAGTGGCCTGCCTATTCGCCAGACCTAAACCCCATCGAGCACCTCTGGGATGCTCTCAGTCGACGTATCGCTGCACGTCTTCAAACCCCTAGGACACTTCAGGAGCTACGACAGGCACTGGTGCAAGAATAGGAGGCTATAACCCAGCAGCTATTCGACCACCTGATCCAGAGTATACCAACCAAGCCTGTGTACGTGTGCATGGTGATCATATCCCATATTGATGTCGGAGTGCATGCGCAGGAAACAGTGGCGTTTTGTAGCACATGTGTTTTGGGACGGTTTTCTCAACTTATCACCAATACCGTGGACTTAAGACATGTATGTCGTATGTGTTCCTTATGTGCCTGTCCTGTTAGCGCCAGTTTTGTGTAGTGCCACGTTGTGTGGCACCACACAATTATCCTTAACTTATGAGCATGAGTGTAGATACAGAGGAGTCTCATCCCTCTCTTCTGTCATTCCCATTCGGTTTAAGGCTTCTGACTACGATAGATCGCTGGACTGCCTCTTTTTGTGAAAACAGACACTGGACTAGTGCATGTAGGGAAGTGTAAAAGTAGTAGGGAGATAGCGGCACTAGCACAATTTTTATATCAAACTGATATGCAAATCAATTAAAGTGATCATTTAATTGCCAACCCCAACCTTTGATGACGTCATGTACTTTCCTCAGCTGGTACGCACAGGGATACGCATCAAGAATGCACCAGGAGTCATCATTTCCATCTGGTATGAACTTTTTACATTCTTTTTGTAGTTGTGTATAATCAGTATCATGCTGTAGGTAAATTCAGTAACAATCTTTTGTAGTTGTCTCTTATCAGTATCTAGTTGTAGATGACTTCCATGAGATGTATCAGTGGCTCCATAACATTTCTGGCGATGGTGAAATACCATAGTGGGTGCATGAGACGGCAACTGCTGAAAGGCAGTGCTATCTCACCGTTTTGCATGAGAAGAAGGAAATATTTGTTTGGGTGGGAGAACTAGTAGAAATATCGACTGAACAGGTCAGTGCTAGGACCCAGAGCATAAAAGGTGAATATAATGCAACTGCCATCGTTACAGCGTGTAATTATTATTCTGGAATGCTGATGTACTTAATTGTTATTTGTTTACAGCATATATATCTTGAGTGCTGCACTTAATTTTTTCCCATTGTTTATATGTTACAAAGGTGCCACTCACACCACCACCACCACCACAACAGCTCACTGTGGGATGCGCACCAAGAGCGATGGTTATGGGGGCAGGCATCAAACACACACCCAAGCGACGTGCACTGCCGTGCACAACACCACTTTTGGCTGCACGAGAGGCAGCGGCAGCCACTGTGGTGCTAGCCCCGGCGCCATCGCATACCCTCTGTTGTCTGTGGGAATGATCTCCCACCCCGCAGGATGGCGATGGTGGCTCCAGCATGAAGCAGCGTCTCCACAGCCTGGCTGCTCCCAAAGGAGCTCACCACCGTCACCACCTCCTACTCCAGCTCCAACTGTTTGCCATCACTGGCAGTGAAAGGTAAGTGTGCCTGATTGCTGGCAGTGGAAGGCATGTGTGAGCTGGTGCATGCCCATCACAACAGAAGGTGCCTCTTCCACAACACCGTCTTCCACCAGGTGGATGCAGTCGTCTTCTAGTTGGAGTGTTAATGATAATTAGTCTGTGCCTATTGGTAGTGCTCTCCCCTGTCTGATAGTGAAGGACATTAGTTCTGATAGTGAAGGACATTAGTTTATCGATGTCATGACTCCTCTAGAATACTCAGCTGTTGCTACGGCCTTTGACGGGCGTATCTCATTCACTAGAATGTAGGATCCGGCCAGCGGGTATAGCAACCCAGTCAGGTTTCTATGGGCATCCCTCCCAGTGCTGGAGGCAGAACATTTCAAAGCCCTAGATGATCCAATATTTAACGCCGTTAAATATAACGCACTACTCTGCTTGGAGTTGATTCACCCTCCAAACAAGCAGGGCGCTGCTGAGGAGAAAAGTCTGCACTACATCTGGGGTGTTAAAGGAGTTGTATCTTGGAGTATATCAATCGTCAAGTGGAATTGTGAATCTATCTTGGGTGCTTTATTGGCCTGATTTTCCGAGATGGAAGTAAGAGGGTCTGCTTAAGCAGTCAACCTGACTCCACACCTTGACATCCATATTCATGTCTATGATCTGTTAAATGGAGGGTGCAGTTATGTCAACTCCCTAAGGATACAGATGATAAAAATGCTTGTACTAATGTATGTATACTAATTTTGAATGGTCAGACATGGCTGGCAAAAGAAATTACACAAGAGATCCACAGTGCACATATCGATACGGAATAGGCCTCAACATTCGTGGGTGTTACAACTTTGATTGTATCGAGTTCCTTGTAAAGATTCAGAAAATAATTTGTGGCACAGAATCTCGGAATATCGGCTCACGTTTATGGCAGAAAAGCAAGCCAGATGGGCAGGACAAGAATTCTGTAGTTGGGCCACTCCATTTTTCGAAATATGCAGGTGAGTGTGATCGTCATGTAAACTTGCCTCTCTTCTCTGAAGGTAATAATCAGAATTATGTATGGATCAAACACATCTCCCACCTCCTTTACAGCCAATTGTCGAAACATGAAGACAAAAAACACATTGGCCTTGGGAGTCTAAATATCTTTTCAAAAGAAAGCTATTTAAAAAGGCATCTGAAGGACTGTGAATCTAAGGAACTGCTGTGTGTTGTTAATCCTGCTCAAGAAAGCAAGTTCATTAAATTCAAGAATGCACATCACCAGGAACGATGTCTGTTTGTTGTATACGCAGACTTCGAATGTTCCTTGCTCCTATCACCCACTATGAAGGGAACGTCTTAGCCTCAAATATCTCCTTCACGCAAAAACACGTACTGTATGTGACAGCATACCAAATTGCAAGCTCATATGATTCAAGTCTTAACAACTATGAATCTTATGTCAGAGAGAATTCCATGGTTTGGTTGCTTACTCAGCTTGAAAAACTCTCATGGGTTGTTCATAGGTTTTACAGCACCAACGTCCCCATGACCGAATCGGAGGAGGATAAAAAATTATACAATGGTGCGGTTAACTGTCATATTTGTGGGTTACCATTAGATATAAATGCAGAAACTCCCTGTAGAGACAACTGTCATCTTACAGAGTAGTTCTGCGGTGCAGCTCACAATGCATGCAATTTGAAGTATAGGTTACCATTACACATACCTGTCTTCTTCCATAATTTAAGAGGGTATGACGCTCACTTTCTTGTTGAGAAATTGATTAGATTCGGCTGGGACAAAAATCACGTCAGTGTCATGTCTGAGAATACCGACAAGTATTTTCATTCTTCAAAAGAATGACACAAAAATACGCTCCCCTTCTTTGGCACACTGTATTTTATGCAGAATCCACTCCAGAAACTCGTTGAAACTCTACCTCAGGAAGGTATGTATGTCAACCAATCTACATAGCCCGATGAAGAAGAGTTTCAGCTTGAGACTGTAAGGTGTCAGGCAAATCCAACACCTTCCCTGAAAACCCTCACATGATAAGCAAATCCAGTAGTATGTGACATAGCTGCAAATATATCGTGACATTAAATTAACCAAAGTAATACGAGTAACAAGTGAGCAAATGGAATACCACAGACTAACACAAGAATGCCTAAATGCATGTCATACCTTCCCACCGTGAGACAGACGCAGTTCCGAGGGGAGAAACGAGAATAGGAGTCGAGAGCAGAACCGTGTTAAGCTAGAAGGCCCTACGATAAGGGACGGACTGGACACCCACGTCGTCAGCTACCCACTAGGACAACGCCAGTTGCAAGTTTTAGTGTGAGACTTTTTCGCGTCTTTGTTACGTCAAGGACTACCCCCCAGCCCATGTTAAAAGCTAGAGGCCTCCAGAAAAACAGTATAGATCTTACGATAACACAAAAAGGGCCACACCAGCTGCAAGTTTTAGCGTGAGACTTTTTCGCGTCTCTGTTACGTGGCAAACATTAAAAACATTGCCCCACCACGAAAAGTATAACGTTTCTCATTGGATTGACAGAATTTTTGTAGGCGGAGCTTAAGGTGAACATTGAGACCCTGATTGGTCAGATGAAAACACAGCCAGATAGTTTTTTTAAACCTACTTCGGTAAATGGTAGTAAGGAGAAGTTAGGAGAAGAGTTGCTTCCGAGATGGCGAGGTGAGCGGAGCTGTGCTGACCTGACGCTGCCTAAACACCGACAAGGTATTGAACGCATGCGATGCCGCACTTTTGAGCGCATAAGGCTTCACTCAGAACTGCAGAATCTGTTACACCCCCTTTTTGCGTAATACTAGTGTCGATCGTCAATTAAAGCTCATGGTGTTCACATTTGCCACTTGAAGTAAAAATCTGAAACGCGATGATTTTTCGGTTATATAGTTACTGAGAAGCCACATCAGCCACTGAAATTTACGACAAGTTAGATAAGTAATTAATTGAGGATCACTGTAGACCATTTTGATAGTTTTTCTCTCTTGTGAAACTTAATTTAAACCTAGATTTTAGATGTGATATGGCATAGGTCATCCTTAGATCCATTGTAGAACTTGGAAACCCATTCAGGGAATATTCGTTCACATTATTGTTGAACGCAGTTGGTTTTTACCATCCTGTATTAAAACATTTCCTTTTATCAATAGTGCAATTTATAAACGATGTTTTTTTGAGTAGAATTTCCAATGGTAAACTTAACTGCTTTTTCGACGTTATTTTACCAGCTAACTAAAAATAGGAAAGCGTTGAACCCCTTCCACTAAATTGTGTTAGTATTAAGATTCTTTTACAGGGAGTGCAGTGGAGCTCACGCTGAAATCATTAAGTATTTGGTTATATCATCGCTAGTCTCACTGAACTCTTCTGAATTCTACATGTCATGTGTGGTCTGGCGTCTCCTTACCAGCAACAGGTCAAAGTAGTCAATTCCCTAAAAAACACGCTCAGAGCGTCGTTGAGCGAAAGTGGTAGGGAGACACGATATAGAACAAACAGACACCACCATGAATGTTAGAAGACTAGGAAACGAGTTTTCCCTTATGAATATCTGAAGGCAAAACTCGACAAAACCAGGCTACCCGACATCTCTGCATTTACCAGTACTCTCACAGGCGATGCTTTAACTAGTGCAGTCTTTGAGAGCAGTATCTGTGGAGGACTTTGCTAGTGTGTCCATAGACACGCCAAGGCAAATATTCCTTCGATTCAAGTTCTGTTCTACATTTTGATGTAAATATCTTATACAGGCACTCGGTGATGCAACCACTGCCAGTTGGTGGGTTCCAATGGGTGTCTGAAAACTAATTAGAGGGATTATGTAGAAAAATAATGGGTATGGCGGCTGATTCTGATGTAGGGTATGTGGTGGAGGCAGAAGTCATATATCTTGTTAGTATGCATGAAATGACAAGCGACTTGCTGTTGTGTCTATAGCAACAAGTTCTTCAAGGAAGCACTATCTCTAAACTGATGACCACTGTTGGACACAAGCAGAGGTAAATATTTCTCGTAATCTTCAGCAGTGTCTCAGCTTAGGGACTGTACTTGGTAGACTGACCCAGGCCATCTCCTTCATTCAGTCTCTCTCGTTGAAGAAATATAGTGAATTAGATACCAAAAAGAGGGCGGTCACGGCTAATGATTTCGAAAAAGACTTTTGCAAATTAATAAGTAATTCCATTTTCGGTAAAACCACGCAGAATGTAAGAAACGAATGTGATATTTTCATTAGGAGCGACTGAGAGTGGCTGTGGCGCGTAATGAAGTGCATCTCCAGACCAAATTTTAAGTGGGTTACTATTTTCAATTAGAACTTTGTAGCTGTGGAGATGTCGAAGGTTTCAATAGAATTTATGAAACCTATCTGTTTGGCTATGCGTATACTGGACGTCTCCAAACTCCAAATGTATCGCTTCCACTATGAGTTTGCTAAAACTCATTTCGTGGAACCAAAGTTACTTTACGTGTATACAGATAGCCTCATCTATTGGGTCAGGGTGCGCAGCGGATACTCCTTACGGTATTGTTCCATGGAACGAGATGGTTACTGGTTTGATGAAAGATGGGGTGGATGTTATGCCGATTGTGGAGTTTGTGGCTCTAAGATCCAAAATGTATACATATTGTACAATAGACGGTGCTACCCGCAAGTGGGCTATGGGTGTACGATGTGCGGCATCACTTGTCCTCACGGTCGAAGACTACTTGCAGTGCCTGTGCACAGGTGTTCATGGTGCTCCGCCATAACCTCCACATTTGGTACAGCAAACTAGTACTCGATCGAGGTCGCGAGGTGTACACTGTGCTGCAGGCTATAGTTGTATTGTCACCTCAAGACTATAAAAGAGCCATTTGTGATAACGTGATCGAATCCCTCCCATACACACTATGTACTTGAAGTGTGAAAGGGGATGGGGGACTCTGTCGGTATAAGATGTGTGATTGCTCATGTCTCCGTGCATATGCTTATGAATGCTTTAGAGTGTCTATGCCTTTGTAAATATGCATGCCTATGTGTAAATACATTCTGTTTACTTTTTTCTGAACAAGTAACATACTATTTATACATGAATATACTGTATAAGCACCACACGCTGAAAAAAAATAATTAATGTGCAAAATACATAGGAAAGATTAGAAATTAGGCTAAAATCATCAAAAAAGTTAAAAGTTGTAAATGGAAGAAGAAATAGTTTTACAATATTTTCTCAAATGCGTGTGTGGTTGTGTGAGCGCATGTGTTTCCCCTACCGCTAACTGTCCAAGTCATACTACTTTTAAGCTTGAGTTCCACCCAGTTCATTTTAGTGCAACTGTTTGGGATGAACAATATAGGGCCAATCCACCTCATTTTATTATTAAATAATTTCTGCTGCTTGAAGTGGAAAATGTTTTAGAGCCACCCAGTTCAACGTCTAAATTGAGTCTTCTATTTGGATGGAATTTCACTAATAGTAGTAACGGTATTAGTGTAAGAGAAATTGTATGTCTAGAATAGCTGTAATCGGCACTGCAAGGTAAATAACATTTTTTTCAACCAGTACTATTATTTGTAAAACTAAGAACTGTGAATAAAAAAATTCGAACAGTAATAAGAACTGTGAATATAAAAGCAGTATTACTTCGTGTATTGTACAAACCACAAGATTTGTGAACGTAAAGCTGTATTACTACTGTGTATATTTACGTCTGAATAAAAATATTTTTGTTGCCATACGTCTTTGTTGTTATTTCACAAATCTCTACCCTCGCAAATTTATGTAAAGGCTGTGCAAGATGAACAAGGCATTAGTTTGAAGCATGAGTGAGGTATCGTTTGAGAAAGCAAAACATAGATAATAATTGCCTAGAATTTCACCTATCGTGCTGCACGTATACGTTTTTGGGAACAGATGACGCGTGATCGTGTCCGCTTCCGATGACATGTAGCAAACATGTCTGAAATTATATCACCTGTGCTTGAACGAAGCCACAGACGTAGGATCTGGGCAAAGCGACATACTATGTACGTGGGAGCTACAGAATGTGAGGTAAAAAATTCATTTATTTTTATTAATTCAACTTAAAAACAATTTTACATTTTCATAAGCAGACACAACCCTATTTTCACACATGTTCTTCTTGAGCTGATGGAAACCACGGCATCCGTAGAATTCCGGGACTTGAATAGAGGCAAACTTGAAGATTCGCTGCATGAATGCGATCTTCTCCTCGCCTTTGGAGTAGATGGTGGTATCAGGATGATCGAATATTCGAATTGACGTCATTATATCTTTGTAAGATATTCCAGGATCGTCCCAGTGGAGTTCATGGAAGAAACGTGTTAATGACTTTGCACTCCTCCGTGTTTTAGCGCAATTCACACCCTTGAAAGGCCTCGGGGATGCAATTCTCGCCGAGATTGTCTGTACTGTACCTGTATCTTCTGTGTACGGCGTGAGTGCAACATCTTTAAATGTGAATTTCCTGCACTCATCACAGAAATCTCCGATGTCAGTAATGGCGTTCACACTCCTAATGGTCATCGTGAAATGCTCTGGGTATGACACAGCACTTGGTCATTTGTTCAGTACGCTGTACAACACTAGTAAGAGGGCAATAGTTAATCACACAATCATGTAGAGCTAGAGCATATCTGCAGTGTGTTCTGGGAGATTGGATGAGGATTAAAATTCGATTTGTACATCAACTGGTCCTGATTTAATGATCTCATTCTGCTTAGAACCGTCTATTACGGCGATTGGAACCAGCTCCTGGAATTTCCGTGAACTGAGTAGGCATCCTACCTCTTCAAGTCCTTCATAGTAAGAGGCACAGAACCTTGCATACATGTTAAATGGTAGACTCTATACATCCCGGTACCACTGTAACAGCAAATTGTCATACGAATAGAATTCGGAATTCAAGTAGACTATGGCATTAGTTAAAATAAAATTATCAAATTCCCCCTTCTAATGGTCTAAAATGCAAGTATGATGGATCTCAGTGTTTCCAGCTGCTCGCCGTCGGTACCACTGGATACTCAAAAACCTCGAATGGGCGTAAAGTTAATGGAACTTTTGTATCGATATTCAGAACTTTTAAACGCTTCAAACATTCCTCGTTTGCCACAGTGATGTGTGGGATTTTCCATATCATTTTATTGATGACGATATGATTATTCTATAGAGTCTCTTCAATGTATAAGTTGCTATAAGGTGCACTCCACACTAGAGTAAGTTCCTGTTTAGCACACATAATAATGCGGTGTATGTCCTCAAAGTACCCCATAAGCATTTTTAAAGGTAAACATGCAGTAAACCGGCCTACCCGTGTGATTCTCCGCCCTCAGGCTCGTCTATGAACCACCCTCCATTTTCTAAACTATTCAAGTCCGAGGGTGATGATGAGAATAATGTTTTAAGGGTTGATTCTGTGCCAACATTTTGTGTACGATCAATGTCTTCCCCATTAAGTTCATGTCGTATTTCTTTGAAAAGGAGTGCCAAAACATCATGTGTAAGTTTTGATCCCACTGTATGACTACCATCCTTTCTCTTAAATGATCCATGGGAGAGTTAAAGCGTATTCTTGTTAAATGTCGTTGAAGAATAAGACTTAAGCGAGGAACATTCCTGGCGCTTGATCCGCTCATCATATTCCACTGTGTGAGATATACTGAGAGACATCATTGCGAGGATTCAAGCTTACTGATTTAAGAAACTCGTAATTCGCACGTGTTATCACCTTGCGGTTCCGTTATAAAGAACTGTTCACTGTGTGCGCTGGTTTTATACAGGTTCGAGCGCGGTAAATTGATGATTTGGGACTGATATAAAAAATAATAAACACTTAGAAACTTACTTTTTTATGTTGGACAATAATGGAAATTTCTAATTACATGGTTTGAACAGTATGTATATCTCGCATATCTGGCGAATGGGCAATTGGAGCGTGTGGCGCCAAGTTTCCGTAGTCTAAAAATAGTGCGCTGTCGACCTCCACAACGTCAGTAATTTTGGTTCTTAATGGCATCAGCTGTTCAGGGTTAAAATTTCGTGACACAGTTTCTCTCCACCCTGCATATACTGCGGGAGTAGATTGCTCACTGTTTTACGCTGAATATCAGTACCATCACCACTGCTACTTTTTCATCATCCAGTAAAGGTTTTATAATAGATTTGTATTTATCATTACGTAGGATTTTTGTATTCCTAAGCAGATCACTCAGAAGCAGTGTTTCACGATACATTTACAGATCTTTAGTTTCACAGTTTTTGTGGGTCTTAAGGAAATAAGGTTCAGTGGACTGCATGTTTTTTGAAACTCTCTATCACCTATCTTTATTGTGTTCCCATTTAAAGTTGTAGGCTGTGTGCCCAACATGTATGGTTTCTTACGACTGATACCGAATGCTTTGTCTATCGAAGCGTTGCTGTGACGTTTATTGAAACCGTCAATAGCGTTCATCGATAGACTGAGGAACTGCCTTTTCAGACTCCAGAAAAGCTTATCTACAGAAGAATTTTCGATCATCTATATAAATATAACATTCTCAGAAAAAGTCAGTTTGGTTTCCTAAATGGTCTGTCAAACGAAAAAGCGATCTGTGCTTCCACAAATAAAGTTTTTGATTCAATTAATGACAGAATTGTAATGATAGGATTATTTGTTACTTGTCAAAAGTGGCCTGGTTTCATCTAATAGATGAACCATTAGCTGTGGAGTGCCCCAGGAATCCATTCCTCGTCCTTTACTGTTCCTCATATTTGTAAATTGCCTACCTCAATATACAAAGCTGCAGCGCATTTTTACCATTTCTGCGGATGACACCAACATTATGATTGACGGTCTTACATGTGGAGATGTTCAAGGATCTGTTAAGAATATTCTTACTGATTTAATGAAATGGTTAAGCATAAACTGACTCTCGTTGAAATTTAATAATAGGAACTATATTCAGTTCACTGCAACTGCTGGAACTGAGGATGAGTTAACTGTGAAGTGTGGCATAGCATCAATAGAAAGACAACGAAGTTTTTAGGTTTGTAATTATTACAGAGTAAACTGGTCTCATAATGTAACAAACCTTCAGAAGACTCAGCTCATCGGCATTTGCCCTATGCATTGTCTCCAACAGCGGAAATATAGACACAATGAAAGTACCACACTAAAGATATTTCCATTCCTTTATAGCATACGGTATTATGTTTTGGGGAAACCAAACGATAGCAAAGATAATAGTCTTGGCCCAAAAATGTTTTGTAAGAATAATGAGCAGCGTAACCTCTAGATGTAGTTGTAGAAACCTTTTCCAGAAACTAAAAATACTGTTACTTCCCAGTACATATTTTCTCTTATGTGTTTCGACAGCGGGAATACTGAGTTTGTTAAAGAAATAGTGAATATCATTGATATGATACCAGCAGAAAGCAAGATTTCCACAATGATTGTAAAAACCTGACTATGGTGCAAAAGGGTGTCCAGTTCTCTGGTGCAAATGTTTTTAATGCTTTCCCTCCAGATATCAAAAAGCAAATTTGATAACCATTCCTCTTTGAGGGAGCATCTGAAGCAATTTCTACTGGAAAGGTCATTTTACAGTTTAGAAGAGTTTTTTTTTTGGCAACAATGAAAAAACCTAATAGACTTATAGACGAGAAATTTTGAATGTGATGTACCATAGTGTAAGTTTGAGCGATGATGTAGGCACTGTACTCATGTAATTACTCATGTAATATTCATAGTTATTTTCACTGGTTTTGCTGTAATCTGTAATTCTAACCAATATGAGTATTACTTTTGTATGATTGAATGTTTTAATACTATGTGTAGATCATTTACTGTCAAACTTTATATGCTTGTGAGTTTATGACAGTTGGATAGATGAGTAAGAAATACATAAATAAACAGGGTTGGTGAGGAACGGATGGCGACGGAGAGAGGGTTGCGGTGGGGACCCACTTGCTGGCTGAGGAAAACACATGTAATTCAGGGGTGCAGCTGGGGGGGTAATTAACTGATGAATTTAATTAATTTGCATATCAATTTCATATCAAAACTGTGCCAGTGCCGCCATCTGCGTGCTACCTGAAAACAGCGCTGACATCACAATTCTATCCAAAATGGATAGAAGTATGGGGTACAGAAAAATACCCCACTACAATATTAAATGAAAAGTCGCGCTGTACAGTGTGCTTCTGCGAAGAACGTAAGAAAGCAGAGACAGTTTCAGCCGACATGTGGCTCACACATCGGGCTCGAGTGTTTGTTGGCACATCATGGCCGGTCCTGGTGTAGACGATAGTTTGGACATTAGACATTACGTTTTGGTGTTTGAAGCCAGTGGGTGTGCCTCGTCTTCGAGGAGTCCGTGACTTTCTTTCAACAAGTTAATGCATCACAAAATGTTGCTCGTGGTTTCCTGACATACCCTGATACAGAGGGTGTCACAGCGGCCAGCACTTTCTGTGCGTCTCCCAGCCACTGGATACATCCAGTCATGGGTTGCCGAGAGACTTGCATGCCATTATTCACAAGCCACTGGGAGAGATGAACTTTGTCATTGAAGCTCCGTTCGGCTCATCCTCGATCCCCAGCTTCACCAGAGTACTTTACTGCCATTTCAGTACGAAATTTTACGTACTGTATAGTGTATACCTCCAAGTCATCTGCAAATTTAACCGATTTTTTGTTGGTGTTATAGAATAGATGTACTCAAGTGAAACTGGTTGCAATGCTTCCCGGTGCTGCAGTTTTAACGTCAAAGTGTGTATCTTCCCATTTCGAAAAAAAATTATTTTTTTTTTATATCTTGAGAGATACCTTATGTCAGCTTTTGCATCATTAGCTTGAAATGCAGACAATGAAATCTAATTTGGTACTCACATACTAAGTCGAATCCTAACTAAAGTATGGTTTATCGGAAGGGTTTTCCGTGATGTATTTTTAAATGCTTAGAGGTAAGAGCACCAACGTGTGCTTGATTGCCACTTATTAAAACAATGCGGTGGCATAAAAAGTATCCTTTGAAATATAAGTGCTGGCTATGATGAACATATATTTTTTCTAGCATTCAAGAATTTCTTATTTCAGCTGCTGATTTAAATTATTTCTTCTACAAATTTGTGCTGTCCATTTATTTTAAAGTTAGTTTGAATGATGTGCGAGTGTTTCTATTTAATAGAGAGGTAACGAAACCTTTCCATGTTTTCTACAGAATATCATTATTACTTACATATCATTTTATTACATACGTTACTTAATTCGTGTGTAGCCTATATATAGCCGATTTGGAGCTTTAAGCTGACACAATCGTGTATTCGTTATGTGGTTTTGTTCACTGAAAGCGACAGTCGACAATTAACAGCTAGATAAAATTTACTTGCCTAATTACACTGCTTGACAGAAAAAGTGAAGCACCCAGAAACGGAGATAAATCTTCACGTGATGGGAAAGTGTGTGATGCTAATTTAGTGACTACAAAATTGAGTCAAATTTACAAAGTGATTGGCAGTATGAGCCCCGTTATCAGTATCCCTAGGGTCTGTATACAGCGAAAAAAATTAATAAAATTAATATAGATATCTACATAATAGTAATTTTAGAATATATTTATTATATATGTAGCCAAATAAGTAATGTGGTAAAAGTGTTCAATGCTAATAGCTGCTACAAAATCAAATGGAACATGGAACGTCAGTGAAAGGGAAGAATACAATGTGTAACATGCTGATTCGCAACATTCCAGATACTGAAAAACATATAACTACGAAATAAACATCATAAATACAAAAAAAGTTGTGCAAAGACAGGAGGCAAAGATATTCAGTATCCCATTTGTATCCAAGTCTTCGGAAATACACTATCTTAGACAAGGGTTGGCGTTATAAGCGGCTGTGGCATTATTCGAGGGACCACCAAGCATTTGTTTGGGAGATTCACAGAAATGATGTAGTGCTGGAAGCTTCATGATAAAGACAGTAGACTCCTAAACAGCGGGTTCGGCAAAACTATGACTGATTTTATATCCTCCTTCGTATCCTCTGTGAGGCGATGTTGACGAGTTACAAATTGCTGCATTGCTCCCCGTGCGCAGAAAATGAAACACCGGCACCACGCGGGTTCCCCGAGATGTAGTAGTAGTAGTAGTAGTAGTTTTATTCATCCGTAGATCTCTTTTTACAAGGATATAGGACATGTCAAAGTATTTACAAGCTTAGATCAATTTACAATAAGCTAATTCGTATACACATATATTTACAGACTTCTAGTTAGAGACAATCATTAGATTTTACTCCTGGTATACAATAATTTATTTACAAATAACTCATTAAATAATGTAATGCCACACTATTCACTCATATTTCCCTATCAGTCACTGCACACACTATACACACATTGTTTCATAACACTTCACTTCACTCACTACATACACACACACACACACACACACACACACACACACAGGTGATCCTTGGGCCATTTTCTGTACTGCAAGTTCCCATTTGCTATCCTGAAAAACTGAGTCAGCATCCCTTCATAATGAGTGAGATGTTGAGCTCAGAAAGAGGAAGAGGTGTTAGTATTGTGCTATGCATAGCTTGAGGGGAGAGTGTCTCTAGAAAGGAAAAAAGAAGAAAAATAATAAAGTGAAGGTGTTATGTGGAATATTGGATGTTTTATAATCATCATTATTATTATTATTTGTTTGTATAACATTTTTTTATCAAACCCCTACTCTGCTTTATCTAAGTAATCCTTCAATGTATAAAATGTATTGCATAACAGGTACTTTTTAGCTGCCTTCTTAAATAAGTGTATTTTTGAAATTTCTTTAATCTCTTTTGGTAATTTATTGTACAGTTTTATTCCTTGGTAGAAAATGCTGTTTTGAGTTTTATGTTTATTTTTTCTTGGTAAATGTAAGTTGAGTCTATCTCTTGTTGCATGGTCATGGACAGAGCTGTTTGTGCAGTAATTGCCAATGTTGCTTTTGATGTGTACAACTGACTGGTAAATGTGTTCACATGGAGCAGTTAAAATTCCCAGTGTTTTGAACAGATCTTTACAATGAGCTCGACTACTATTTCTGGTTATTATTCTTATGGCTCTTTTCTGGAGTTTGAAAATTGTGTTCATATTTTGTGGATTTGTTCCCCAAAAAAGAATGCCATAGCTAAGAATTGAGTGTACATATGAATAATATGTAACTAAAAGACACTGCATGTTACACACAGATGATAGAATTCTAAGGGCATAACATGCTGATGACATTCTGTTTGCAAGTACCTTTGTGTGTTCGCACCACTTCAGCTGAGAGTCAATATTCATTCCTAGAAATTTTGCATTTGTTACACAGTCTATAGAGGTGCCATCTACATTTAATTTAACATTGTCATTTTTCCTCTTCAAACTGAAGTTCATGGCATTAGTTTTCTTTATGTTTAATGTCAATTTGTTGCTTATTGACCAATCGTAAACTTCCTTGAGAGTTTCATTTGCTTTCTCGGTAAGGAGTTCTCTTGTTCTCTCAGTGACTATAATATTGCTGTCATCAGCGAAGAGAATTTTCTCACCATGAGTAACACTACTGGGAAAGTCATTGATGTATATCAGGAATAGTATTGGTCCTAATATGCTACCTTGTGGAACCCCTATATTAATATGTTTTGGTTCTGATAAGTATTTTACTAAATGTTTAGATCTATTTGAAGTATGTGTTATCTCTACTCTTTGTACCCTATCTGTTAGGTATGATCGAAACCAGTCATTAGCTACCCCTCTTATTCCTAATGCTTCTAATTTATTTAATAGAATCTTGTGGTCAACTGTATGTATTATCATTACCATATGGAGCTACCATCAGCAACAAAAGGGGGCATCATATCGAAGTAGATGGATAAATAGATTAAAATTCATCCATTATCATCGTGAGACTATCTTTTATTGCTTGTGGGTGGAATCCTCAATACCAAATATCATTTTCTAAATGAGGGGCCTGTTCAGATATTGGCAATTCTCGTGGCTGGACACATAAAATGACAAGGGTTGCAGCCGAATATTGTAGAAGCATATTAGTAGTTCTTCTTGAGGTCTACATAGGCAATGCTCATGTGTTCTGTAGTATGAAACGTCTGTTCGAATCTGAAGGGTCTTGCTCTCACTACTGTCATCTTATATATGGATTTCTATATAGACACTATCTGATCAAAAGTATCCGGACAACTATTAGTTAATACGGACTCTAGGGGTCTGGAGCGAAGGCAACGTTCTAACTCACATCAAAAGTGTTCCGTTCTGTGCAGGCTGGGCCTCTGGGCAGGCCTGTCGATTTCAAGAATGTTTTTTGATGCGCACTGCTGGCATCAGGTTGCTTGGGAATAGAAGGACCGGGCCAAATAAGGGTTGAACGTCGTTCGTATGAAGATTTTTACTAACACTTGCAGGAAAATAACTTTATCAATTAGGTCAACAAGTTCTTGACATATTAAGGCAAAACTGTTAAATTAAATAAAATTACTTAAGAACACATTGGTATGCACGAAATATTTCAGTGAGATCAAATAACAGTAGGTTATAGTGTTAATTCAAATACTTGCTTTCAACTCTCCAAAAGTCATTCATGGGAACATGAAGCATGAAAATTTAAATTTACAACAAATGCTGTTCTCTTTCCAAAAATATGCAAATTCTTCTGTGCCACTTGTTACTATCTACTTCTACATCTACATCCATACTCCGCAAGCCACCTGCCGGTGTGTGGCGGAGGGTACCCTGAGTACCTCTATCGGTTCTCCCTTCTATTCCAGTCTCGTATTGTTCGTGGAAAGAAGGATTGTCGGTATGCTTCTGTGCGGGCTCTAACGTCTCTGATTTTATCCTCATGGTCTCTTCGCGAGATATACGTTGGAGAGAGCAATATATTGCTTGACTCCTCGGTGAAGGTATGTTCACGAAACTTTAACAAAAGCCCGTACCGAGCTACTGAGCGTCTCTCCTGCAGAGTCTTCCACTGGAGTTTATCTATCATCTCCGTAAGGCTTCCGCGATTACTAAATGATCCTGTAACGAAGCGCGCTGCTCTCCGTTGGATCTTCTCTATCTCTTCTATCAACCCTATCTGGTACGGAACCCACACTGCTGAGCAGTATTCAAGCAGTGGGTGAACAAGCGTACTGTTTTTGTAGACAGTTGTGCGACGACGACGTCGATATCTCCTGTACGACATGTTGGCGGCGTTCAGTGCAGTTGCCTGTGCAGCAGCAAGACACAGAGTGAGCGTAGCGCGAGAGCGTGCTCGCTTTGTACTGTGCGTGGACTTAGCGTTTTCTCAGTGGCCAGCGGGGGCGTTATCCCGGGCGCGCGCACTAGTTGTTCTACGTGTGCGCGTCCCTGCTGGCGCGCCGCCAACGCCGAGCCACACGGGTTACGTAAGCATCCATTTCCATGTGAGAAAGTGTCGTTTATGTCCAAGCTGAAATTTAGAGAACATCCAAGAAATACAGAAGGTCCATCGATGAGGGCGTGGGCTGCAACACTCTTCACTGGAATGCGATTCTTCTTGTCTCCTGATGTTGAAGTAAGTTCAATGTTTTCTATGTTTTTGTAAACTGTTGTACGACGACGACGTCGATATCTCCTGTAGGGCATGGGCGTTGGCGGTGCGCCAGCGGGGACGCGCACACCTAGAACAGTGTGCGCGTCCGGGATAACGCTCCCGCTGGTCACTGAGAAAACGCTAAGTCCACGCACGGTATATAAGCGAGCGCGGTCTCGCGCTACGCTCACTCTGTGTCTTGCTGCTGCACAGGCAACTGCATTGAACGCCGCCAACATGCCGTACAGGAGATATCAACGTCGTCGTCACACAACTGTCTATAAAAACATAGAGAGCATCGAACTTACTACAACATCTATTGTTGTAATAGTTACAGCAAATTTTAATAAGCGAAGCAAGATAATGTTTCATAATTGATGTTACATAATAATCCCTTCACTGATTCTAAGGAAAATATTCATCTAGGTAGACCACAAACATCTTCAGAATGTGTTTGGTTAAAATGCAACAAGTAACTGAGGTTTACCGAAAAGGGAATTTATTAAAAGGAAACCAAAAAAATTAAAATTGATTGATTTGAAACCACCACATGTCTTGCAATGTGGTCCGGACATTACTTAGCGCAGGGCCGATACACTTATCATCATACTCCTTTTCTGAGCAAGCAGTGGGAACACATCCCAAGGCACGAACATACAATGATAACCTGATGAATAGAGAAGCAGTTTTTAAGTAGAAAGAGTAGAAGTCGTCCGATTCCCCTCTGGCAGCGTAGACAATTATTTATGAAAAATCGCTAAAAGATAATAAAGTAACAGGCCAAGGCAACCACTTCCACTTTCTCCTGATAGTAAAGATGTTCAGCAGCCAACCGAGATTCACCTTGAAATCACGCCACGAGGCCGGAACAGTAAATACTTAAGCGTACCGAGCAAGGAGATAAGGAATGAGGAGGTTCTACGCAGAATCGGAGAGGAAAGGAATATGTGGAAAACACTGATAAGGAGAAGGGACAGGATGATAGGACATCTGCTAAGACACGAGGGAATGCCTTCCATGGTACTAGAGGGAGCTGTAGAGGGCAAAAACTGTAGAGGAAGACAGAGATTGGAATACGTCAAGCAAATAATTGAGGACGTAGGTTGCAAGTGCTACTCTGAGATGAAGAGGTTAGCACAGGAAAGGAATTCGTGGCGGGCCAAAAAAAAAAAAAAAAAAAAAAAGAAAAAGAAAACAACAACCGAGCAAGGTGGTGCAGTGGTTAGTACACTGGAATTGCATTCGGGAGGACGACATTTCGCCGTGTCTGGCCATCCTAATTTAGGCTTTCTGTGATATCCATAAATCGCATCAGGAAAATGCAGGACTGGTTCCTTTGAAAGGGCACGCCGATTTCCTTACCCATCCTTCCCCTATCCGAGTTTGTGCTCCTTCTCTAATTACCTCATTGTCGACGGGATGTTAAACACGAATATCCTCCTCCTCCTCCTCCTCCTCCTCCTCCTCCTCCTCCACTTAACCGTCTCGCGCGACGGAAGACATGGCACGAAGAAAGACGCGAATGGTTGGCTGATGAATCTCACCTAAGGAAACACAAGCTTGGCTTGGAAATACGATCCACCAAAATACAAATAACAAGATTTGCCCCGGTGAGGTGCATAAGCTTGCGGGCTCCAAATAACTGAAGTAATGGACTTGGCGATTTAGTACCCACGGTATTAGGCAAGAAAAATGTTTTGGACGTCACAATTAATGACACTGTACATACAAGAAATTTACAGAACCCCAATAAAATTATAACGCTTTGACAATTACCACATGGAAGCTATTATGTTTTGATACAACGACGCTCTTCTCAAATCGCTTGACCAGTCACGGCAACAGGGAACAACAACAGAAGGAGACTGAACAAGTCCAATATAGAAGCGGCAGGACACGAATAAGCGCAGGAAGCGAACTAGTCACAATTACGACGCTCACAGCGTATAGGAAGGCCAATCTTTACAAATTCCACGTGATCTCGGTACCGAAGCAACAAACTGAAAGTACTCACTTGGCCTACAAAGCCGCTCTGGGTGACAAACAGTCCAAAAACCTGAAGCAACCAAGAGACGTATGGAAGACGACGACGACCCAATACTCGCCTCCAGACGTGGCTGGTCAAAGGAATAATGTGACTACTCCAGTCCCCGGTGCACGTCCCTCGTGTCCCAAAGGTGCTCAGCCAGAGAAACTTGGAAGTCACATTGCCTGTAGAACGAACAGCCGGCCCATTGCCCCGCAGACCTATGCTGTCCGTGGTGTTTCACTGACTGCCTTGTACCTGGAAAACAGCCTCAAAGCACTTGCGGGAAATGTGTCACACCCTCTTCACGCCAAAGACTGTGTTCCAGGAGACTTGGGGTGAGATATCGATCGCGCAACGGTTCGTTTTTGTATACGAACCATTGCCGCACACATGCTGCTTTACTACAAGCGTGTTTTCTTGATGTTACAATCAACCATTGTGTCCACACTATTCTTTTACTGTCTGCATTACTCATAGCTGCGAAATATGTTCATATCCTTACGCATTGAGTGTTTTCTTAAGCGTAATAAGCGAACCACACACGAACCACGAAGGACGCTCCCGTATCGTAACACTACCTCGCTACCTCATCCATATTACAATGCCAGCACTACACATATTGGTAAGCAAAGTTCTGCAGGCATTCGCCAAACCCATACCGTTCCAATGAATTACTACAAGGTGTAGCGTGACTGATCGCTTCAAATCACTTGTTTCTGGTAATCCACTATCCAGTGGCGTCGCTCTCTGCAGCATCTCAAGTATCACTTAGTACTGACTGTGGAAATGAGTGGCTTGTGAGAACTGCTGGACCATTGCATCCCATTCTTTTTAACTTCCTACACTCACTCATTGTGCCATCTGAACTGCTGGGAGCTCTTTGGACCTTGCTAGTGATTCCTTCCGTCTATTTCATGTGACTTTTTGTAAGCACCCTCCACAATGCTCGATGGCCCTTGTCTGCCAGTAAGTGATGTCTGCCTGGTCTTGGTTTAGCTGTTATTGTCACTTCATGTTCCCACTTTTTGCTGCCGTAAGCAGTCGCCAGCACACTTGTTGGTAAAGAGGTTGCAAGACGACCGATAATTGGCGAATCTAGCGAGCCTATTAGGAGAGAGGCCAAAGACAGACTCGCAAACAACGCGCCGCCAGTATTTAGATCGCCGCTGCGGACTGGACTCAGTCGAGTCATCAGTTACAGCCGAGTAACTTGCAGTCGCAAAAAGTTCTAGTCGCAATCTCATTCTCAGTCTGAGGCAGCACATACCGGCCAGAGTAGTGTGTATAGCTGGACGTGTACCTTCTCCAGCAGCGTGGCTAACGTGGACTATTATGGAAGAGCTTGTACCACAACAACTTGCTTAAAGATAAGTAGCGTCTTGTTGTTATGAATAAAGAACCCTGTCAATACTTGTGTGCACTTGTGTTACAGAAAGATGACACTGGTCACCAAACAACATCCTCTCCTTGCTTTCCACAGTACAAGGCTCTACAGTGTCAACGACGACACAAAACACTTCACAGTGTCTTCACTAACAGTTGACTGGGCAGCTTTAAAACGGTTGGAACGTCGTTTGTAGATTTGTTACTCAGGTGACATCCAATGCTTAATTCACTTTCAATGTCACTGAGCTCTTCTGACCAAACCATTCTGCTGTTAGTGCTTCTCTACTGACAGCACATCCTGGCTCCATTTATACTGGTGGGTCGGCCTCTCGTGATTTCTAGTGGTCAATTCCTCACATCTGGCCGGTGTGGCCAAGCGGTTCTAAGCGCCACAGTCTGGAACCGCGCGACCGCTGCGGTCGCAGGTTCGAATCCTGCCTCGGGCATGGAAGTGTGTGATGTCCTTAGGTTGGTTAGGTTTAAGTATTCCTATGTTCTAGGGGACTGATGACATCAGCAGTTATGTCCCATAGTGCTCAGAGCCATTTGAACCATTTTTTGAATTCCTCACAAAATATGGATGTCTGGATACTTATGATCAGACAGTGTGCTACGACAGCTATTACAAGTTTGTGTGCATTTCAGTAGCTGACAAGAAACTAACAGTATACAACCTGTATACAATTTCCATATCAGTAATACAAAGACCGAGGGGACATAGCGGGATATGCACGAAAGAGTATATACTGCTGCTGGAGAAGGAGCTGTGTCGATTTCTCTCACGCGTTGTTGCCGCAGAACTAATATACCATTCTTCGAACGGAGAACCAACCTCATTCTACATCTACATCTGTATGGATACTCTGCAACTCACATTTAAGTGCCTGGCAGAGGGTTCATCGAACCACCTTCACAATTCTCTGTTCTTCCAATCTCGTATAGCGTGCGGAAAGAATGAACACCTATATCTTTCCGTGCGAGCTCTGATTTCCCTTATTTTATCGTGGTGATCGTTTCTCTCTATGTAAGTCGGTGTCAACAAAATATTTTCGCATTGGGAGGAGAAAGTTGGTGATTGGAATTTCGTGAGAAGATTCCGTCGCAACGAAAAACGCTTTTCTTTTAATGATTTCAGACCAAATCCTGCATCATTTCTGTGACACTTTCTCTCATATTTCGCGATAATACAAAACGTGCTGCCTTTCTTTGAACTTTTTCGATGTACTCCGTCAGTCCTATCTGGTAAGGATCTCACACCGCGCAGCAGTATTCTAAAAGAGGACCGACAAGCGTAGTGTCTGTTACATATTCTAAATGCCCTGCCAATAAAACGCAGCATTTGGTTAGCCTTCCCACAACATTTTCTATGTGTTCTTTCCAATTTAAGTTGTTCGTAATTGTAATACCTAGGTATTTAGTTGAATTTACGGCTTTTAGATTAGACTGATTTATCGTGTAACCAAAGTTTAACGAGGTCCTTTTAGCACTCATGTGGATTATCTAGCACCTTTCGTTATTTAGGGTCAACTGCCACGTTTCGCACCATTCAGATATTTTTTCTAAATCGTTTTGCAGTTTCTTTTGATCTACTGATGACTTTATTAGTCGATAAACGACAGCGTCATCTGCAAACAGCCGAAGTTGGCTGCTCATATTGTCTCCCAAATCGTTTATATAGATAAGGAACAGCAAAGGGCCTATAATACTACCTTGGGAACGCCTGAAATCACTTCTATTTTACTCGATGACTTTCCGTCAATTAACTACGAACTGTGACCTCTCTGACAGGAAATCGCAAATCCAGTCACATAACTGAGACGATATTCCAAATGCACGCAATTTTACTACGAGCTGCTTGTGTGGTACAGTGTCAAAAGCCCTCCGGAAATCCAGGAATACGGAATCGATCTGAAATCCGTTATCAATAGCACTCATTGTGAATACTGAGCTTTCTTCTCCGTGGATGTGTCACTGGTAGCACCTTCTTGTTCGCCCAATGCTTGAATACTGCTCAGCAGTGTGGGATCCGCACCAGGTATGGTTGATAGAAGAGATAGAGAGGATCCAACGGAGAGCAGCGCGCTTCGTTACAGGATCATTTAGTAATTGCGATAGCGTTACGGAGATGATAAACAAACTCCAGTGGAAGACTCTGCAGGAGAGACGCTCAGTAGCTCGGTACGGGCTTTTGTTAAAGTTTCGAGAACATACCTTCACCGAAGAGTCAAGCAGTATATTGCTCCCTCCTACGTATATCTCGCGAAGAGACCATGAGGATAAAATCAGAGAGATTAGAGCCCACACAGAAGCATACCGACAATCCTTCTTTCCACGTACAATACGAGACTGGAATAGAAGGGAGAACCGATAGAGGTACTCAGGGTACCCTCCGCCACATACCGTCAGGTGGCTTGCCGAGTATGGATGTAGATGTAGATATGGGTCAAACGAATCACGACGTGCACAAATTACAGCTGTACGTACAGCTCGATTGTTGTAGTTGAGAATATCTGAACACACAATTATAGTGACCTGAAGCTTTTTAAATAGCACATATATGCTTCTTTTTCAGGATTTCAAAACGTAGAGAAACAAATTGTTACACTACCCTTATATGGCAATATACTAAAAATGTTCAAATGTGTGTGAAATCTTATGTGACTTAACTGCTAAGGTCATCAGTCCCTAACCTTACACACTATTTAATCTAAATTATCCTAAGGACAAACAAACACACACACACACACCCATGCCCGAGGCAGGAGTCGAACCTCCGCCGGAATCAGCCATGACTGCAGCGCCTGAGACCACTCGGATAATTCCGCGCGGCGATATACTAGTTATACTTTAGATATGACAATACAAAAATCACATCAGTTATTTTAACAGAATGAAGTTAAGCGCCTGGACTCTTTCGAGCATCTCCTCGATATTGCCTTGGTCGTTGTATAGACCGCCGGGATTTCGTTAGCCGTTGATAATTATGCTATCTGAGTATTATTTTCACTGCTTATTCCAGTGAGAGGAGTGAAGGAAATACACACGTGGACATAACTACTGCTTTCGAAAGTGATGGTTTATTAGACATTAGAGTTTCTGTTTCATTACATATGTATTTCCACTTTTGAGTAGGAAGCAGAGCTCACTGTATCTTATACGTACTTCCTTATCTAGGCTCTATCAGTTATGTAATGTAGCCGAGGGTAATTTTTGCAGTCCCATGATTGCATGGATTTTAGTAGTGAAAATTTATCTTCGCAGTGCGTAGAGGCTTGAAGAACATTCGCCATCACCGTCATTAAATAACGTCCTCGGAATCCAATAAACTGATTTTAGTGAAATATTCTGTGTCTTTTCGTATTGTCTGCCATCTTCGATTGTGCACTTTTGCTCATAACCAACATCTCAGAATTCGCTGCGTGCTTTCATACCTGTGGTGGATGTACTCTGTTAATACGACGGGATGTGTATTCTATACAATCTACGAATACTTCTGTATGGTTTGTTCTAGTTGTAATATCTTTTTCAGATAAATTACAATTTCATGCTATCCTTCAAGCAAAATGGACCTTGTCACTTCGACCTCCCAAAACTGAGCTTAAGTTTCATTTCATATGTCTACACATTGTCGTTCATATTTGTATGGCATACCTTACTCTATTCGTGACTCTTTAATCGTGTAGTCCAAGACCACATTTTTATTATTCATAAAGAGCAAAATTCTATATTTCACTACATTCTACTTTTTGCTCCAGGGTTATATTTTGTGAATATTTAAATGTATATTATTCCAGTTTTTGCTGGCTAATACTTTTTCATATACCACTTCGTCATTGTCTAAAATTTTTTAACTAACACCAAGTGCTAAGCCGTTAATATCTATTTACTGTAACATTAACAGCGATGGCCCTGTTAAACTCCCTGCTTCTGTGCCTATAGATGACTCTCAGCACAGGATCATGTGTAATGCTCTGCTTTATAGCTGTAACGATTTGCAGGATCCTGTGTTATTACTACCAGAAAGGACCTGGAAGCATGAATGTTTTTTTGTGTGTGTTAAAACACTACACTGAATCCCAAGGAATATAACTATTATTGTTCCCTCAAGGAAGTATTAATTCAATTTCAATAGTTGAGTAGTAGGAAAGAGTAATTAGCTTATACTGCTAAGCCTCTGCCTGCCTGACAATACTGTCAATTTATGCAGGAAATGATCTTGATTATATAGGTTGACTCGCATCTAACACACTGACCTTTTTTCTCGTCAAATGTGAGTATGAACGTTTCGTGCAAAATGCGATTCACTCTTAGGAATGACTTGAAAGTTGACCCTAAGAACGTGTAGAACGAGTAGAACCTGTCAAAACTGAACGGTACCAGTCAGTTTCGGAATCTGAAATTAACATTTTGCGAAAAATTAATATTGTCGAACAAAGCTCTAAAACTGAGCGTCTATTAGAAAAGGTTTTTCCTTTCGGAGGTAGTGCCAGTTCGGTAATACCAAAATGAGTGAAGAACGCTTATGAACAGTGGCTAAATTAACGCTTTCATATCCTGTTGAATGTTACCCAAATCCTGGAGAGTTATCCTTTTTCATTATGTTTCAATAGCTCCCACAAAAAAAAAAAAAAATGGTTGGCGGCACAACAGATTTGCATAAAATAATTATTTGACTTTTTAATTATAGAAAAAAAAACTTTTTTAAGATACTGTTGTCTTAAAATATAATCTTACTACATAAATTAATTTTTATGTAACATCAGGAGCTGCTAATAACAAGCTCTTATTTAGCACCAGTTTCGATACAGCTAATTAGCGCCAGGCAGCATAATATTGTCATAGCAGCTATATTTATGAATTGTGGGTTTCTACTAGCACAACATATTTTTATTACTACTTTAATGCCTTCCAGAAGTACTGATTTCCCGCATAACTAAGCTACGGCGATTACTTGTGAAAGTGATGATCGTTTTGACTATGTTAGGCTATGTTCAATAACCAATTTTCAGTTGTGTCGAAATGCCAGCGTGTAACTCTATGATATTTTTGCTGTATAATAAACGAGTAACTTTTACCTTCTCACCAATCTTGGAATACCTACCTCAACATTTCCCATCTGTGAATTCTATAGTCAATACAGAGGGCACTCCCTATTATATTAAGAAGATGAAGCTATTTACCTTTCCATTCATCGATGGAGCTTGGGGAGATTGATTGTTGAGTTGTTTGACTGTGAGAGTGCAGTTTTTAATTTAATAGTATCGTCACAGTGTCATCGGGAGCATTTATATTCACCCTGGAGATCATTTTACGCAGTTATCCGCGGATTTTAGTTACATCTGCCACTTGAGATGAGGCAAAATAAAGTATTGAGATAATGAAGGGATAGATAGTCTTCGGTTGGGCATTGTAATTTGGTATTACCGAACGGTAAAGAGGGAAAATAGTTGGAGAACACGGAATGGGGACAAAAAATTCTAGTGGAAGCCATTTGGTAGAATTTTGCCCAGACAACAATTTAATTATTTTTAAATGAAATCATTACACTTTAGGATGTTAAAACATCATTTATTGCAACTGCAATTTAGACACGTAGTCATTTTGAAGAACTGTGGGGTAGTGTAACCCATTTAGTAACACAAAGCTGTGACATGATGTGTAAGAGCAGATGTATGTGGTGGTGTGAATTTTATCTGCTGTTGCGTATAGCATACGCGTTAGACAGTTGGTGAAATAGTTATATAACACGTAAGTTTAAATCTCGTTTAGGAGGTGTGGTAAATGGATCACAAAACAATAATATTTTAACAGCATAAAGCGGAATGGCTTCATTTAAAAACCTCACGAAGCCCGTGGACCCAGTCTTAATTAAATGTCTGAATTTAATTATTGTTAATGTTTGGTTTACAGATCATGAGAGGACGTTACGTGGAAGAGGCATGGAGATGCTGGGGTGTTTCACATAGATTTCATTATTGTGGGACAGAGATTTAAAAATCAGATTTTGAACTGAAAATATTTCCAGGGAACATGTGAAGTCTGACTAAAGAGGTCATGCTGAATCGAGTAGGGAAAAATTATCTTTATATGACAACTTGAGTAAAAGATAGGACTGGTTGACAGGATACGACCTGAGATATGAAGGAACTGTTAATTTGGTTATGGAGGGAAGGGTGTAAAAATTTTACAGGTAGGCTGCAGCAGTTGTACAGAGGCGGAGACAGGGTAGCGTATACTGCTGCATCCAAGCAGCCTTCAAATTGAAGACCACAACAACTGTTACTCCTCTACGAGTAGAAAGATTCACGTGTCCTTTGCGCCATTTGTTAGGTGTTCGCAGTTAGGCCCAAACACTTGAGCAATACTTTTGTATTTCCGAATGAAAGTATTTTGTAAGAAATTTATTTTTTCAGAGGACAAGCTGCTTCTTTCCGAGTAGCCCAGTAACAGAGCGAAGTCAGACTTTATTGTCACTTACGGCTGTTTTTGTGGCTCCAATTACGACCGAAACCTTTTGACGCCTTGTATGACACCAGATATGAGAAAATTTGGGCTGTTTGTTTAGAATAAAAGAGCAGAGAAGTCCTCGTGCAAGAAGATCACACACATGCATTACGAGGCCTGCTTGGTAAGCATAAGAGCGCCAGAAACAGTAGGGGAAGCGGCTCGCGACTGCAGCGCCGTAGTCGGCCGCGGGAGGCGCCGCAATTTATATTCCAATTTGTGGCGGCCGCCCCCGCCGCCCCTAATTGCCTCGCCTGCCGGCGGCCAACCACCCCGCCACTGCCCTGCCCACTTTCCACACAGCGCCAACTTACCGGAAACACAGGCGCTGATTGCGCTCCAGACCTCACAAAATTCGGGAGTCAAATATTCCACGAGAGCGCCATGCTCCGTGTTGCTCATTACGCTGCGTCACGTGGAGATTCCAGTCGCGCCTGTTTAATATCGAGCACAATAGACATTAAAATCATCAACAAGCACCAGGAGAACGTCACAGAGTAACAGCATTATTATTATAAGGTTCAGGGAACAGTCGTGTGGGCCTGCGTTATCACGGACTGGAATCTGACCGTTGTCCTGTTGTCCTGTTTTCGTGCTTTTTCGGGGGGCAGTTTGTGTGGTGGATGAATGCGGTGAGTGCTGATGTCGAGTATAGAGATGGAAGGAAAATAATGAATCTGACGTGCAGTTTTCAACTTCATAAAAACTTGAAGCTCTTTTTGTAGATTATTAGGCTTTATCTGGACGAAACTTTCTCCGGCATCCAGCCATACCTGCGTATCCTTCGCTATGCATTTTTTTTTGAGACATGACACTCGAGCAACAGGTTCGTTGTGTTCTCCTCCAGTCCTTGTTCTGGTGTTTACATGTGTTTCAGCACGTAATTAAACACGATTCTACAGTTCTAATCTTCATAAAAAATTACGGTTCTTTTTCGTAAATTATTAGGCACTTCTTGGACATCTAACCATATCCGCATATCTCACTAGGGCAAAAGAGACTACGGCAGCCACTTCATAAAGTTATATGTGAGGAGAACTTCTTTCTTCCTGGCACCACTGTCAACTTTTACTGTTGGATGTAACAAAACTTTATTCTTATTTATTTGTCAAGTGTCAGTTTCCATCCCGTTTCGCTATATCATGGCTGCCAACTATTACAGATTGTCCGTAATTAGTATGGATTTATCACCTTCGTTACAGAGTTACGGAGAGATACTAAAAATTACGGAAATGGACGTCATCGATTTCACGTTTTTTAAAAAACAGAAAAGATACTGTTTGCTTTCCGCCAGTCATATACTACTAAAATGTTTTATAGATTTTAATGATATCTTTGCAGTGTATGTAGTAGAACTGTCTACGAATGATTTCGACGTACAAGGCTAGCGGTGGAGCTAAGAAAATTGGTAGAAACATCATCCGAGCACGCAAATTGTATACACCTGTGAATTTACGTATGCATATTAGGCAGCGACAACGCTCACATGAGTCCAGAACATAGTTCCATGATATTCACATAAGAGAACAAGCATTATTTAATAAATAATATGAAAAACAATTACTTAATAAATAGGAACTCTGAACTCTCTGAAAATTTTAATTCGAATGAGTGATTCTACAAAAAATCAGGTAGTCCGCTTCGAGTTTAGTGTGGTATTTCAAGCGATCAGAGTATTCCCGCTTAGTGCTTATGCCTGGAAAGACGCCAGGACTATACCGCGCGCATTGTGTAAAGACTTCTGCCATTTTTGGTAATCGTCACATTATGTTCGGTGGTAATATTTGTGGATTTAGAATTCGAAAACACTGTGTTGGCTGCTAAGGAAAGTTTTAGTTTTTTATTAAAAATGCAAGGTATTAGGATTTTTTTGTTTCCTTAGCAATTGTTAATAGTATCCATAAAGAAAATCTGACAAATATGGTAGTGCGAAATAAAACATTGCGGAAGATATACCAATTGACAGTGAGAAAAATACTGTCCCATATTCGAACAGTAATATTGTGGAACAGTGAAGTTTTAGTACAGTGGATGGCAATGTAACGATAAAATATGAAACTGGATAGAAATTTCGGAAACATTATAGTAAAGAATGGTCATGTTTGGTAAAATGAAATAAATCAGACCATCATGTGTTTTGTACAGTGTGTTCACGAGAGCCGGCCTGTGTGCCCGAGCGGTTCTAGGCGCTTCAGTCTGGAAGCGCGCGACCGCTATGGTCGCAGGTTCGAATCCTGCCTCGGGCATGGATGTGTTTGCTGTCCTTAGGTTAGTTAGGTTTAAGTAGTTCTAAGTTCTAGAGGACTGATGACCTCAGATGTTACGACCTATAGTGGGCAGAGCCATTTGAACCACTTGTTCACGAGAAATTTATACAAAGCATGCTGGTTGTGATGATTTCTGTCTAAAGTACGTGTAAGTCTAACAGACCCTAAGTCTGCAAATGCAACACAGTCATCATTTGGAATAAAACCTGTTGAGGAAGTCTCTGTGGCCAAAACTCAAATGCTTTCTAGTTCATTTACAATTCGACACGGCGTGCCAATTTCTTTTGCAGGTTATGTTTCACAGCTGTTCAAAAAAATATGTCCTGATTCTCAGACTGCTAAGAAATATAGTTTTGGAAGAAATAAAACAACTGCAACTATAAATTATTTGTCATCTGCAACACAGAGTGATGTAGTACAATACTTAAAGGAAAATCCCTTTTCTCTTGCATCTGGTGGTAGCACAGTTGCTAAACATGTGAAACTATATCCAATTGTCGTTACTTAGTTTGATGTTAAACAGCGAAAGATGTGCACCACAATACTATCCTTGACGGAATCAAGTTTAAATATTGGCGAAGGAATTTTTGATCTCTTGAGGGGCGAACTGTAAGAACAGGAATTCCCTGAAAAAAATTACATTTCATTTGCATGTGATAATGCAAATAAAATTGTGGGACATGTAAAAGGAGATACTGCTTTTTTGAAGAAAGTTCACCCACACGTAAGAAATCAATCTTGTTCCTGCCACCTATTTCATTTAGCTGCACAAAAATGTGCGAAAGGCCCAGAAGATTTTATTCTGAAGAATTTCTAATGGGCGTTTTCTACTTTGTCCGCCGAGTTCTAAAAGCCAATCTCTTTTTAAAAATTGGCGCTGAGCACTATGGGCCTTAAGTTGTGAGGTCATCAGTCCCCGAGAACTTAGAACTACTTACACCTAACTAACTTAAGGACATCACACACATCCTTGCCCGAGGTAGGATTCGAAACTGCGACCGTAGCGGTCTCGCGGTGCCAGGCTGTTGCTCATGGAAGCACTCGGCCACCCCGGCCGGCTCCTTTTAAACTTTGTCAGTAATATATATATATATATATATATATATATATATATATATATATATATATATGTGTGTGTGTGTGTGTGTGTGTGTGTGTGTGTGTCAGTATATATATGGCTCTCTCTGTTCCAATCAATGGAAAGAATAATTCAACAATGGGAACCTTTTGTAAAATTTTTCAATGAGTAAGCTTCAAAAAATGTAAACAACTCTCACTTATCTAGAGTGTGCCTTTTTTTATCTAGTTATTAAGCTATATCTTCTTTTTTTGCGTAATACCTGAAATTTCAAAGAAACAAATATCAGAAAGGGGATGCAGATACTGTCATTGGTGTAGACGCTAGAAGCTACATTCGTTATACCAAGCTTGAAACATTTGTATTTACAAAATGTTACGAAGGTGACAGAAGATTCTTCATCAACTCATGTAGTTACGTCAAAGAAAAATTTTCACTACATGATAACTTCCTAAAAAACTTAAAAGTTATAGATATTGGGTCTAGGAAAAATACCTAATCGTCGGTAGTAAAGCTGAATGTACTATTTCCTGATGTTCTTAGTGATTGCGAGAAAAATACATTAGAATTAGGATTTTCAAGATACCAGTTTGATTACTTTGGATTGGTTAAAGAAGAGGGAGCTGTTAGTAATTGGTACAAAATATCTGCAATGTGTAATCCATCAAGCATTAAAAACTATCCCTCACTGAAGAAGCTTATGCTTGCATTACTACTTATTCGTTATATTAATGCTGCCTTTGAGAGAGTTTTTATTATTTTTAGGATAAACAGTACTGAATTTCTATCTAGTATGAATTCAGGAACCTTCAGTGTTTTGATAATCAGTAAATTGAACCACTTATCTTCAGGAAGAGCATGATATCAAAATATTTTTTCCAAGTATCAGATTGAGGCTGAGAAGAGTGCAACAAGCTTATTACTCAAGAGAAAATTATGGTCAGTCGCCAGTGAAAATTCGGTATTATGCAACCAGAAGTAGATCCAGGAAGAATAGGCAGTGGATGAGAAGTAAATATTTTCGTATAAAACTCTGAAGACATCTTAATTTAAGTAGATTTTGTTTATAAGTCTTAATTTCTTTTTAATTAATAATTTGAGAGATACATGTGTATTGATTTTGCAGTATTCGTAAATTAAAGAAATGTTTCTAAGGTACATTTATGTTTATTAAACAGATTTTTAGCTTTTTCCTCTCAACCTGATGTTTTCATTTACAGTTGTTTCAATCGCTGGGACATCTTCTTTATTGAGGGCTAGAAAGTGTCTCAAATACAGTGTTTAAATGCCTAAAATACACTTCTAGTTTTTAAAATTTTGTGACTAAATCAGTCTAGGAAAATAAAGGGATAATTTCTTTGAAAGGGTACAGCCGATTTACTTCCGCATCCTTGGCACAATTAGAGCTTCAGCTCCGTCTCTAAATGACCTCGGTGTCGATGGAACGTTAAACTCTAAGCAATCCCCCCCCCCCCCCCCTCCCACCTTAAATTTTCCGAGGGAGAGCCCGTGAACCCGCTTCTGTATTTGCCACGTGATTACTCACAGCCACTTGGCACCTATGGTATATGTTTAAATGCTTATTAGCGTTCGCAATTTTTATTTAAAGGCAGATGGAAATTATTTATTTTGGAAGAAGGAGCGCGTGATGAATTCACTTGCAGGTGGTAAGGGGTTGGTTAAGAACTGTGACTGCCTGCCTGCTACCAATTCAACGTACCTATTTCGTTTTAATACAGTTTTATTGTATTTACATTTTAAATATGATAGGAAGCACATGGTTTATATTTAAGATGAGCACGCATGTGATTGCGGGTCTCTGTTCAAGAGATAAAAATTTTCAGTCCCAACAAGCGTCATCTCTTCCCTACTTCTATAATTAACATGATCACTCCGGCTAGTGCTATAGCGTAACTCAGATATCGAATAAAACAAGTGTTTCACCGTTACACTACTGTTAATCTGCAGCACTTGACGAACTTATACTAAAGAAAGGTTCTTTACTGAATTATTACTACCATCTTTATCACGGAATTATTAAAATAATGTCATCACGTTTCCACTCTTTTACCTACTGTGACACTTATGTCACTTTCAGTCTTCACTAATACTCAATATTACGTTGTTGCACTCCCGTGTCTGCGAGTATCCACCCATTACCGCAACAACTTTTTTCAATGTATTTTATTGTAAACTCTGCAGTATCTCAGAGGATACGCAGCGTCAATTTCAAATTAGGATGACGATTATATTTTTCTTGTTGGGTCACCATTTCATTTAAATTGGGAATGAAATCGTTGGTCTTTTTCATTTATGTTACTTATAGCTTAATGTATTATTACTGGTCGATGGAGTGTCACGTCCTACCAGTCGCCTTACAACTGGGGGGGGGGGGGGGGGGAATTACCAACACTTCCATTCTGAATGGTTAGCTTTATTCTGTATAGGTCATATCTTTAGTCTTTATTTTCTAATGGCCATTTTGCCCTGATTATATGTGTAATACCATATTTTTTTCTTCTCTTGTGGCCTTCTGATTCTGGCTCACCCGACTCACGCTTGACTGCATGAAAACGTCCGCATGCTCTGATCAAAATACGCCCATTGTTACCACGACGATGCCGAATGAATGGCAGTCCCCAAGGAACTTTTCATTATATTCGTGTCAGTAAAAAGAGGAGTGTCTTTCTGTCCATGTTTAACTGGCGAATCTGACCAGAAGCGATGACCGTTTTACGCGTTGCAAGCAGAAGATACCATCTGGATGGTATGCATACCGTTTGAGCTGGTAGCCAATAGCGATAGAGATACGAAACATTTTAAACAACGATTTACGTTTCCTTTTCAGTTTACATTCAGCAAACATGTTTTGAATAACACATTTTAGGAAAACAAAAAGAAGCAGAAATCTTTCTATCCTCACTCCCCTTGGTCAAACATAATTTGTATATTACACTTTCCGCAAAAATACAAAAAAAAAATGTCTCAAAAAGCTATTAACGTCGTTTAATTTATATTAACATTAATGAGACAAGCACCAAATTTAAAATTATAGAAATGGCTTCTGTATGTCCCTTCTGGAATAACAAGAATAAACAAAATATTTCTTCTAGGTTTTTTCGTTTATTTGTTGGAAGTATCTCGATCATATACAATGAGCACTATTATCTCATTTTCATGAAGTGGCTTCCTAATCGTTAACTCCTCCTCGAGGCGTAATATCCAACTAGCCTAGAAGCCATTCGGATCTGAGTCGTAGTAACCAAATCTCTTGATTTATAAGCCGCATTATATTTGACCGAAGAGTTGTACCGTTCACATTTTAAAGGGATGACTGATTTCCGGGTCTGATTTGTGCTGTACTGACTTGCTATAAATGGCATGAAAAGACATCGCTCCACCTATAATAAGTCAAAAGCCACTCTTTCAAGAACGGGAAGACTGCCAATTACAGGTATCCCGTTTGCATCTCAGCCTTTACAGCAGATAAATTTGGCTTCGTTTGTTTCAGTGCAATCAGCTCTCACTGAAACTCGGTATTCTGCGTCCTACCGAATTACCAGTTATATAGCCAATTTTATCAATTTCTTGAGTTGGTATCCTATCAGTTTACCAGTTATACAGCCAATTTGCCAATTTTCGGATTTGATGTCCTATCATATTACCAATTTCACAGAAAATTTTACAAACTCCAAATTTGGCAGCTTACCAGTTTAGCAATTAAACAGTCAGTTTACCAACTGCCAGATCTAGCATACTACCAAATTGCCAATTTACAGCCACTTACACCAATTTCCGGATTTGGTGTCTTACCTGTTTGTCAGTCGTACAATTACTAATAGCAAACTTCCTGGCAGATTAATACTGTGTGCCCGACCGAGACTCGAACTCGGGACCTTTGCAGAAGTAAAGCTGTGGGTACCGGGCGTGAGTGGTGCTTCGGTAGCTCAGTTGGCAGTCGGCCTTTGGCTGTGGAGCGGTGCGGTACGTCTCGGCCGCTCCGTGTCGCGTTTCCGGGTGTGTTGTTGTTTACCGCGCCGGCGCGCTAGTGTTACGTATTGCCGTCACGTTCCTGACACACGATGGCTCTTTCGTATCGGAAAGCCACGATCAAGCTGCAGTTCGACACTACGTACTCTAGACCCAAGGCCCACGAAGTAGAGCGTTTTTTACGCGATGTGGTACATGTTAATCCTAACGAGCTGATCGGTATCCACTTATCTATTGTCTCCAGCGTCGTATATCTTAAGCTCACTGACGACGAAGCATGTGACAAACTTCTCAGACGCTCGACGGCAGGTTATCAGTTCTGCCACTCAGACGGAAACGTGGGTGTGGTGACGCTTGAACGTGCTGGATTGGGAATCCAAAATGTGCGCGTGTTTGAGCTCCCTTTTGAACTTCCAGCGGATTTGGTCACCCTTGCTCTTCGACCCTATGGAACAGTTCTCGGCCACACGGCCGAAAAATGGAAGACCTTCGACACCTACCCTGTCCTTAACGGGGTGCGACAAGTCCGTATTGACCTGCATCGCCATATTCCTTCGTATCTCACGATCGCTGGTTGCAGGGCAATAATTATTTACGACGGTCAGCCGAGAACCTGCTCCGGTTGTGGCCAGACGGGACACATGCGTACCGAATGCCTGCAACGCCGTCTCGCGCAGACACCCTCGACCGACCAGATTCGTCCGTCGACACCGACCTCTCTGCCGATTACGTATGTTGCGGCGGCGAAACGGGAGACGCCAGCTGTATATGACGACCCCACTGTATTGGTGCGAGCTTTGGAGGACCCTGCAGTAGCTTCCACGGAGCCCCAAGCGTCTTTCAGTGCTGATGCTACTGATGTCCTTTCGTCGGACCCCGGCGCACCGTCACAACGGCTCGCCGACGGTGCGATGGAAGTTGAAGCACAGGATGCAGCGTCCTCCCCTTGCCCTACGTCGGAAACAGAGGCGCGGCAGCGTAAGCAGAAATCACCCAAGCGTCATAAGAAGCGGCGCAAGACAACCGACGACGTAGAACAGCCCGAGGCGACACCGCTGGATGACGAGATGCCTCAACCGCTCCACCCCGCCGACACAGGCGACCCTACCGTCTCACACGGTTCGACGTCTTCTCCCACTACCGCTGGGTCTGGACCACATGGGGATGCGGGAGATCACCGCAGCTCCGACACCGGGGATGCACCCTTGCCTCCGTCTGCCTCTCGAGATCCAGTGGTGTCAACGTCCCTGGGCGACTGGGCGCAGGAGATGGAGTTGCAGGATGCGTTTCAGAACCAAGACGATGCACCGATGCCGATGGCAGCGTCTACGCGGCCGGCGACAGACGCCTAGGACGGCATGAGCACCTCTCGTCGCTGCCTAGCACTTCGCAAGACCGGCGCTCCACGTCACGACTACTGCCCTCCTGTCATACCATGGTCACCTCCCGAGACTTGATGGACCAGGCATACCGCCTCGCCACGATCAACGTCAATGGCATTACATCTGATGTCAAGACCCGTATGCTGAAGGATACGTTACGCGCTGCGGATCTGGACGTTGTTTTCCTTCAAGAAGTCCGATCAGGACTCTGTCTCGATGCCTACGGATATGACGCCTACACTATGCCTGCAGATGTGGGCGGCGGAGGTACGGCGATTCTACTCCTGGAAGGGATAATGGCCACTGATGTCTCCTATTTACCGTCGGCCCGGGGGGTCGCACTCACGATTGGTACAGTACGTCTGGTGAACTTATATGCTCCTTCAGGCACCGGCAAAAGGAGAGAACGGCGCACCTTTTTTGCCGAAGATATAGCCCCGCTCTTCCAGGGCAATACCGACCACTTGGTAGTAGGCGGCGATTTTAATTGTGTGCTCCGCCCATCCGACCAGGAGCCACACTATACCACCTGCCCGGCACTCCAGGCACTTGTACAGGACTTGGCCTTGTTGGACACCTGGATCATCCAACACGGCGACCGTCGAGCACACACCTACTTTACTAGTCACTCCGCGAGCCGTTTGGATCGAGTCTACGTCACCCGCGGCCTACGATCGGCCGTTGTCGACGCTGAGATGTGGCCGGCAGCGTTCACGGATCACCTCGCATATGTGTGTACTCTCACCCTTCCCCGCCAGCGCGTCCGCCGAAGTAGGGGTCCGTGGCGCCTCAATGTGGCCCTTCTTGATGAGATAAATTGCAGACGCGCAGTCGAGTCCACATGGAGCAATTGCCACCGGCGTTTACCCGCCTACCGTTCTGTACTTCAATGGTGGTTACGGTGTGCAAAACCCGCACTGTGCCGAACATTAGTCAGCTATGGACGCGACCGAGCGCGCTGGTATACTGCGACTACTGATTTTTACTATACTGCGCTCCGCGAACTGGCTGTACAACCGCCGTCGCCAGAGCGACAATCAGCAGTACAACGCGTCAAGGCACAATTGCTTCGTATCAACGCCGTACGTCTTGCGGGTGTGCGGGTGCGAGCGAGGACGACTGATGATGTTCGTGGTGAACGACCTTCCCTCCACCATATCATTCAAGAACGCCGAAGACGCAAGAGGCAGCTCATTACCGAGGTTGAGACGGAGGACGGGCGACGCGTTGACGCACAAATGGATATCGTCCGAGCGTTCACACAGTCATATAAACTTCTTTACGAGAGGGAGTCCCACATGAATGTAGGGGTCAGGGAAGTCCTATCTGACCTACCAGTCTCTCGGAACCTACAAGATGATGCTACGCTCTTGTCGGCGGTGACTTTGGAAGAACTGCGAGAGGCTCTGTTGCGTGGCTCTCCCAACAAAACGCCTGGCCCTGACGGCCTCCCTCTTGAATTTTACAAGCGGTTCTTTGATCTCATGGGCCCAATGTGGGTCAGGATGTACAGTGAACTCCTGGACGCCGATTTTCAGGTACCATCTGACTTTACTGAGGGTCTCTTGATCCCTGTGCCCAAACCCGGCGGAGGCCGTCGCCCTCTTGATTTTCGCCCATTGACAATGCTAAACACTGACTATAAGCTGTTGACACGCATGCTCCGTGAGAGGCTCAAACCTACGGTAATGGCGGCCATTCACACTGATCAAACCTGCCTCGGGGGCGACACTAATGTGTTTACGACTTTAAGCACCTATAGAGACGTGGTGGCGCTCATGCAAAGTTGCCGCCTCCAAGGCGCTCTTGTTGCGCTGGACTTCGACCATGCTTTCGATCGCGTTAACCATGGTTTCCTGCGTGCTGTTATGGAACACATCGGTGTCCCGCGTCTGACGACGTCTGTTGTGCTTCGATTGATCCATGGGGCTGTCACGAGGATTATGATCAACGGCTGTCGGTCCGCCCCCGTCCGTGTCAACAGGTCCGTCCGGCAGGGTTGTCCTCTTTCTGCTATGCTCTTCGCCGTTGCCCTCGAACCAGCTCTTCACGGACTACGGCGACGCTTAGAAGGACTTACCCTCCGTTCCGTAACCTTTCGATGTGGTGCATACGCCGACGATGTGATGTTCTTAGCACGGTCTGGTGACGAAATACACACGGCGTTTTCCTGGCTCCACCAGTATGGGGCGGTGGCAGGCAGTGTGCTCAACCTTCGGAAATCACGCTACATGGAGGTAGGACGAGGAATGCCTGCAGGTCTGGCCGTACCTCTGACAAAGGTCCCGATGCTCAAGTGTTTAGGGATATCACTCCATCGACAAATACAACGCACGGCGGCCTTTACGTATCGTATGGTCTTACGACGACACCGTTTAGAGGCTCGTCTCAATAAATTCATATCATTGAACATTTTGCAACGCGCCCAATACGTTAATGTGTACATGGCTTCTCACCTTAACCATTACGCCCATGTACTGCCGATAACGGACACGATGGCTTCCAGGATACAGGCAGTGTTTGGACACGTGGTGAACGATGGTGCTGTTTTCAAGATCCGTTTTGTTACTCTTACTTTACCCTTCGACAAAGGCGGTGTTGGACTCACTCACGTCAAGCACAGAGCGCTGGCACTGTATCTCCGTTCCATGAGGCGACTCTGGCTTTCACCAACAGCCAGTCTCCCAGGCCTACTGATTGAAGAAGTGGCCCCACGTACGCTGTACCCACCGGTACCAGTTGGACATTTATCGCCCTCGCTGTCACACATTAGAACGTTTTTCGTAGAGCATAGCTATGTGTTGCGGGTTATATCGGAGACACGGAATCCGACAGCGAAGACTTATTATAGTGCTCTCCAGCACTGGACTCCGGATAACGACATTGTACGGCGCCACCCTACGGTCGACTGGCCACGAGTATGGCGAGCCATCCACGCGCCGTTCCTGTCTACTTTCGTGCGGTCGACGTGGTATGTGGTCGTTAACGAGAAACTTCCAACCCGACAACGGCTGCATGCCATTCACCTAATTGACGACCCTGTGTGCCCCCGTTGCACGACGTTAGACACGGACGAACATAGACTGAACTGTGGCCCCGCGCGTGAGTGCTGGAAACTGATCCGCCAGATCCTGGCTTTCCTGCTCCGCCGCCCCTACGTTTCGATTTTACCCCAAGAACTCTTTCATCCCGACGCTGTCTATTTCCCTATGACCCGGATGAATGCGGTTAATTGGGTACGAGGAATGGCGATACACTACATATACCGCGATGGAGACAAAGACGTCCTCGATTTATGGTACTATATGATCGACGAGTTTCTGGTCTTAACGAACAGACAGGATTACCGGAACCTTTTTGCGAACTATTTGGGTTCGTCATTCATGGACCCACCACCCAGCTGGGGTGTGCCGGGTGTGAGAAGACATTAACTTGTAGATGTGATCTTTCCACGATTCCCCTATGGTAACAGAAACAGTCTCTGACTGTGTGCAGCGGCCCCGGGCGCTCCAACGATTGGTGGCTGGTGATGTCCAATGCAATGACGACCGCCCGTTCCTGGCCGCCCGCCTAGCAATGTGACCGCGGCGAGCAAGATGGCCCTTTTTAGTTCACTTTATTGGCAACTTTTTGCGCATGGCTGCCTTGTTTTTTTATGCATTCTAAAAAAAAATGTAGTTAGTAGTTTGTGAAATAAGCATTGTAGGCTGTGATTATATTTTGTTGAGCTTAATAATTAGTGTGTGTAGAAACACCATTTTCTTTAAGTATTCTTTGACATATTTCTGTACATGTTATTTGCATAAGTGCCTTAGTACAACTTCAGTTTTGTGGCTTTGTCATCGCATTTCCATGAAAGTAACCAAAAAGATGGGAGGTTATTTTATGCACAGACAGATTTTTTCTTTTCTTTTTTTGTAATATTTTTATTTTCCATTTGAAGTGTAAAATTTGAGCTTAATTGTTATGTTCTGCACCACAAAGGTGAAGCTTTGTAAGACTTTTCCCAATAAGTTGTTTTCTTGTGTACTATTTTGTAATTGAATCTCATTTGTATTAAAAAATAAATTTTGTACTATGAAAAAAAAGGGTAGCGTCTTTAATTAAAAAAAAAAGCGTGTTCGGTAAGAGAGCTGGTGGCCTCTCTAATAAAAAACTGAGTGTATTACTTCCTCAAAAAAAAAAAAAAAAAAGATAGCTAGAGCGTCTGACATGTAAGCAAGAGATTCGGGGTTCGAGTCTCCGTCGCGGCAAACATTTTCAATTGTCGCTGTTGACTTTAAGCTTGTAATATGACGAATGATGTAATATGTGGATTTGCATTTGGACGCACTAATATTACAGGAGACGGAATGTCGTGTTAAGGGGCGTTTTCAGTAAAAAAAAAAAAAAAAAAAAAAGTTGGTAGAGCACTTGCCCGCGAAAGGCAAAGGTCCCGAGTTCGAGTCTCGGTCGGGCACACAGTTTTAATCTGCCAGGAAGTTTCATATCAGCGCACACTCCGCTGCAGAGTGTAAATCTCATTCTGAATTACTAATACCAATTTCCTACAAATATAAAAAAATGACACAGGTGGCAGTTATGAGGCTGTACTGATGCAAGTTCAATTGCTAGCACTTTACACGTAAACGTACACAGCAGTTTGGTCCCTTAGGAATTCACACACATATGAACTTCTTTAATCGTGTAACTTTTGTTTCCAGTAATAAGGGTTATGTTACAGGCGTCGTCATTTTACAAGCATCGACGAGATAAAAAACGAATCGCTTAGTGTGCCACAAGCTATTCCAAAGATAGAATTCCAGAAGTGTTTCGAGGATTGGAATAAGCGCTGGTATTGGTGTATAATATCTAATAGTCACTGTTTTGAAGGGGATAGCACTGATGTATACGAATAAATATAATTCTTTCCAAAAAATGTCCCCAAATTCCTATTATTTATCAAACCTCTTACGTAAAAATATAAACGCTTCTACGATTTTTTTCCTTTTTTAGGAATATGTTTTGACCGCCATGGCCTCCTACATCCCTTGGATGTGTACCTGGTTACGTATCTCTTTGTTTGTTTGCTTGTGTTGATTCCTACTGGTTTTTCATTTACACTCACATGCGAAATGCACAGATTAAGTCTGTGAGGAAGAATCCAGTTATATTAGTGTTCACAGATAAAAGTTTTAAACAGTTTAAAGAATGGATCATTAAAATGGGGGTATGGTGGAAGACTGTTTCAGCAAGTAAACCAATAACATTAAAACAGAAACTGTCCAGCGAAGAGAACGTGGGCGAGAGAGAATCGAGCGAATCTTAAACAATTAAATCATCTTTTTTTTCTTATTAAATCCATGAATTAGGCTTCTTAGCCCGCTCCTTCTCCACAGTTTGTCTGACTAAGTCTTCTTAACCCTTCCAGCAACTTGCCTGTTTACAAGAATTTTTAGCATATTGCAGCCCCGTCAGGAACTGTGATAGACTAATATACTGAAAAATCTGCCTCAGTTGCGAAAATTTTCTGGTCTTTACCCAGGTTTCGGCTAGAATAATCTAGCCTTTTTCAGAAGCATAGAACTATTATAACATGCCAGAGTAAGACACAGTCAACATTAAAAATTAAAACCTATAGTGTTGTGGTACCATGTCGAATTAAAACTACTTAACTGAAGTCCAGCCCTGGCATCACTTCACCACGCGGTCGGTTGGCAGCGGCAACTGCGTTGGCACTGACCGTTGCACGTGGCTAAAAACCAGAAAATTTTCTCAACTGAGGCGGATGTTTCAATATATTTGCCTGTTTACAGCCTAATAGCAATTTAGTCAGTCGTGTGCTGTCCATCTCCGTTCGTTTTCGTACAAGATATTGCGGAATATGCTTATTCTCATGGAGAGCTGCATCAAACCAGTCTCAGGACTAAAGACCACAGCAACAACAATGCTTATTCTACATTAAACTGATTCTATTTCTTGGAGCTGTTGGTCTATTAGTTTGTGATCTGCTACCTAGTAAGACGGCCGCGGTAGTCTCGCGGTTCTAGGCGCTCAGTCCGGAACCGCGGGACTGCTACGGTCGCAGGTTCGAATCCTGCCTCGGGCATGGATGTGCGTGCTGTCCTTAGGTTAGTTAGGTTTAAGTAGTTCTAAGTTCTAGGGGTCTGATGACCACAGATGTTAAGTCCCATAGTGCTCAGCGCCATTTTTTGCTACCTAGTAACCTTCTGGATTACACGGAACTTATATTACATATAATAATTTTTTTTAGGCTACCGCCTTTCACTTTCATGAGCTAGTACTGGAATGGCAATGGTTTTTTAAATTTTTTTCTTTTATCGCTTGTGTATAGTTCTTTTTCTTTACAAATGCTGCTACATGTACTGTAGGTTCCACTTAGTTCTACGGTCAGCACATTATTACTGTCTAGGCCAGTCTGATAGGTCTAAAAAAATGATGAACAATACTTATTTTAAAAAAATAATTTTTCGGTAGTGATATTTGGCACAGAAACACATGAGGTTGGTCTCTTTGTTAGAGATCTTTGTACTGTTTACGTAAGAGTAGCGAAGAGCAAGTTCAAGTCGTAAACTTCGCCTTACAATATTTTGGAATCCCTTTGATATTTCGATATATTTGTGTAAACATTGCTTTCAGTTTTGGTTAACGTCGTATGTATTAATATTAAAAATGAAAAGGATAGTTGCTACTCGCCATATAGCGAACATGCTGAGTCGCAAATAGGCAGAGCAAAGAGACCGTCAGAAAGCGAGCTTTCGACCAACTACGCCTTGATCGGAAATAGACAACATACACACACACACACACACACACACACACACACACACACACACGCGCGCGCGCGCGCGCGCGCGCGCACGCTCTCAGAAGCGATATAAAATATCATTTGTCATACTCCTAAATACACACCCTAAAAAAAGAGCCACATGACTAAGGAACTATCCGCATGGGACGGAAATCGGTAGATGTGATGTACATGGACAAACAAACAACGGATTACAGTTTCAGAAACGTTGGTCAGATTTACAGTTTCAGAATCGTTGGTCAGATTTAATCAACACAAACTGAGCAGGCCAATAGTGTGTTGCTCAACTTCAGGCCATTATATAAGCAGCTATTCGGCTTGATACTGTTTGATAGAGTTGTTGCTGTCCTCCTGAAAAATATTGTACAGAATTCTGTTCAAATGGACTGTTAGATTGTCAAAATCCCGAGTTGGTTGGAAAGTCCTTCCCTTAATGCTCCAAACATTCTCAATTGGGTACAAATTCAGTGAATTTGCTGGCCTAGGTAGGTTTTGGCAGATACGAAGACAAGCAATACAAATTCTCGCCGTGTTGGGGTGGGCATTATGTTACTCGAAATGTAAGGCCAAGGTGATTTTCCATGAACGGCAGCAAACCGGGACGTAGAATATTGTCGACACACAGCTGTGCTATAAGGGTGCCAGGGATGACAACCAAAGGGGTCTTGATATGGAAAGAAGTGGTACTCCAGATCATCACTCCTGGTTTTCGGGCTGTATCGTGGGCGACGGTCAGGCTGCTATTTCATAGATGTCTGCGGCCTCTCCAGACACGTCTTAGGCCTGGAATGTCATTGGCTGGAGTAGAAGTGTGTTCAGTGATGAGTCCCGCTCCGAAATGAGCCTCTATGGGCGGCGTCGACGTTTCTCGAGGCGCTTCAAAAAGCGGTAAGGCACCAGCCGGACTGTCGCTCACCATACGGAACGACAACCAGGTGTGGTTGTGACAGGTCTGGGGAGCCGTTTCATTTCGTAGCAGGACCCCTTTGGTTGTCATCCGCGGGACCTATACAGCACGGCGATGCAGCGGTTAAATTCTATCCACCGCTTTGTTGCCCTTCATGGCAAGCCATCTTGGGGTTAAATTTCAGCAAGATAATGCCCGCCCGCAAACTGCGAGAGTTTCTACTAATTGTCTTCGTGATTACCAAATCCTACCTTGGCCTAAATGGTCGCCAGATCTCTGCCCAGTTAAGAGCGTTTGGAGCATTATTGGTAGGGCGCTGCAGCCATCTCGGGAGTTTTACCACAGAACGCCCCAACTGGACAGAACGTGGCACGATATCACTTAGAACATTCAACAATTTGATCAATCAGTGTCAAGATGACCACCTGCATGCATAATGGGAAGTGGTGTGCCAACTTGTTGCTGACTTGCTCAATTTGTGAAGCCATTTCTCTTTAATAAATCTGACGAACTTTTCTGAAATTGTAATCAATTGTTTGTCCGAAATTGTACAACACATTTACCGATTTCCGTCTCATTCGGATAATTACTTAGTGGCGAGTCGTTTTTGTCTTTTTGTCTTAGGGTGTCTATTAATGTTTCAGAAACCTTTGTTTTACCTGACATTTTCTTAATCTTTGAGTGCTCCTGTATCTGAGTCGTTTTGTATTACTTTTGTGAGATTTACTTATTAATTTGCTTGGAGGTCCATTATTTTCGTCCAATGTCCAACTAATATTTCTATTTAAATTTTCACAAGTTTATACGAAGGATATAAAACCTACGTACAGTTATCAAATTGATTACCCTCATTTTTGGTAATGGAGTGTATTTGACAATGATCAATGCAATCCTGATACATTACAAACAGTATTGCCATTGGGAGGTTGGAATTCGAAATCTGTGCTAAGTGAAACCTTAATAGTAAATAACCTTGTTTGTATTTGCGTAAACTCTTGATTCAGAGATTCAATATTCCAGCGTATTAAAAATTCGTGGTAAATGATATTTTAATACTTTGATTTGGAGACTCAGCTAGTGCGAAAGCACATAGAGATTAGTACCAATTTGTAGACTAGGTATACTATTGTTGGCGCCATCACGGCTTGTAGTAATTTAAAGCGATTTCTACGACGCGGATGACATCCCATCAATGTTATTTCGATTTCTTCTGAGTGTATTTCTTTCAAGAGACGGAATTTGTGAATTTCAGGGTACACTACTGACCATTAAAATTGCTACTCCAAGAAGAAATGCAGATGATAAACAGGTATTCATTGGACAAATGTATTATACTAGAACTGACATGTGATTACATTTTCATACAATCTGGGTGCATAGATCCTGAGAAACCAGTACCCAGAACAACCACCTCTGGCCGTAATAACGGCCTTGATACGCCTGGGCATTGAGTCAAACAGAGCTTGGATGGCGTGTACAGGTACAGCTGCCCATGCAGCTTCAACACGATATCACAATTCATCAAGAGTAGTGACTGGCGTATTGTGACGAGCCAGTTGCTCGGCCACCATTGACCAGACGTTTTCAATTGGTGAGAATGTGCTGGCCAGGGCAGCAGTCGAACATTTTCTGTATCCAGAAAGGCCCTCACAGGACCTGCAACATAAGGTCGTGCATTATCCTGCTTAAATGTAGGGTTTTGCAGGGATCGAATGAAGGGTAGAAGCCACGGGTCGTAACACATCTGAAATGTAACGTCCACTGTTCAAAGTGTCGTTAATACGAACAAGAGGTGACCGAGACGTGTAACCAATGGAGCCCCATACCATCACGCCGGGTGATACGTCAGGATGGCGATGACGAATACACCCTTCCAATGTGCATTCACCGAGATTTCGCCAAACATGGATGCGACCACCATGATGCTGTTAACAGAACCTGGATTCATCCGAAAAAATGACGTTTTGCCATTCGTGCACCCAGGTTCGTCGTTGAGTACGCCATCTCAGGCGCTCCTGTCTGTGATGCAGCGTCAACTGTAACGGCAACCATGGTCTCCGAGCTGATAGTCCATGCTGCTGCAAACGTCGTCGAACTGTTCGTGCAGATGGTTGATGTCTTGCAAACGTCCCCATCTGTTGACTCAGGGATCGAGACGTGGCAGCACGATCCGTTACAGCCATGTGGATAAGATGCCTCCCATCTCGACTGCTAGTGATACGAGGCCGTTGGGATCCAGCACGGCATTCCGTATTACCATCCTGAACCCACCATTTCCATATTCTGCTAACAGTCATTGGATCTCGACAACCGCGAGCATCAATGTCGCGATACGATAAACCGCAATCGCGATAGGCTACAATCCGACCTTTATCAAAGTCGGAAACGTGATGGTACGCATTTCTCCTCCCTACACGAGGCATCACAACAACGTTTCACCAGGCAACGCCGGTCAACTGCTGATTGTGTATGAGAAATCGGTTAGAAACTTTCCTCATGTCAGCACGTTGTAGGTGTCGTCACCGGCGCCAACCTTGTGTGAATGCTCTGAAAAGCTAATCATTTGCATATCGGAGCATCTCCTCTCTTTCCGTTAAATTTTGCGTCTGTAGCACGTCATCTTCGTGGTGTAGTAATTTTAATGGCCAGTAGTGTATATAACATTTTTATTCGAACACAAATGAGTGACGTGAATTGTGTCTGTCGCCATACGAATTTCGGATATTGGTTCCTTGATATTTCCCAGCGAATCAGCCATCATGGTCAGTTCATCACGAGAATTGTTAACCCGTTCTTATCTTTGTGAAAATCTGTGTATCCGGCAAGGACATCCCCGATTCAATTGAGTATTCTAATTGCACTCGTATAGACTCTGAGGATTCT